>NC_090253.1:59045055-59187555 GCF_037325665.1 Littorina saxatilis | reverse complement strand
GTGTGAACTTTTTCTGTTCTAGTTTTTGTTTCACCCCTGTGCATGGTTTTGGCTTCAGCAGTGTTTTAGCTGTCGGCAACAGCGTTCTCGTTCTGCGGCCAAATAGTCTCTGTGATGGAGATGTTTGCACTTTCTCTGATGGTATGTTTCTAAGTTCCAGCAGTGCTAAGTATGCATCTGACTGATCTTCAGCACACTTTTTCATGAGATCTTTGACTGTTTTGACAGTGTTTTCAGCTTTACCGTTTGACTGTGGGTAACCTGGAGAACTCGTGACATGTTCAAATCCCCACTGATTAGCAAATGTCCTGAACTCTGAACCCTGGAAAGGCGGTCCATTGTCAGAAACAAGCCGCTCTGGTATGCCATGCCTGGCAAAGTGTGCTTTCAGCTTGTAAATCACCTCCTTGCCCGTCTTCTTGTCAAGACGATCAACTTCAAAGAAGTCAGAGTAGTAGTCTACTACCACAAGATAGTCATTCCCCCTGCATTCCATGAGATCAGTAGCCACATATTGCCATGGGCGTTCTGGAATGGGATGACTGATGCTTGGTTCCTTGGGCTGCGCCTTTTGGAACGTTTGACACGGTTCACACTGTGAGAGAAACCGTTCCATGTCCTTCGCCATGTTGACCCAATACACCACCTCTCGAGCTCTCCTCAAACAACCCTGTAGGCCTGTATGACTCTTATGAAGCAACTGCATGATTCTCTGCTTCATGCCCTCAGGAACAACAATCCTTTCAGCTTTGAATACGAGGCCGTTCTGAACTGACAACTCCTCTCGGAAGGGAAAATACACCTGTAGCCTCAATGGAACACTCCTTTTGTCCTCTGGCCATCCCCCTTGTATCACTCTCTTGAGATGACACAGATTTTCATCTTCTGTTGTCATCTTCTGAAGTTCCTGCAATGTTGACTCACACACTGAAATGTATGAAGCCATCTGAATGTCTTCCACCTCTTTTTCAAGGTCTGTCTGAAAAATTGCCTCCTTTTCCACCTTGCCTGTGCCCCCACTGGACTTGTGAACCGCCCTACTGAGAGCATCAGCTAACCACATCTCTGAGCCCTTCTTGTAGACTACCGTGTAGTCAAACCTTTGAGTTCTCATCAGCATGCGTTGTAGCCGCTTCGGCGCGCTCAGCAGACTTTTCTGGTGTATCGGAATCAATGGTTTGTGGTCTGACTCGACCTCCACCTGTCGTCCAAAACAATAGCGTTCGAAACGCTCCAAACCAAACACTATCGCCAACATCTCCTTTTCAATCTGCGCATAGTGTCGTTCTGTTTCAGTCAACGCTCGTGACGCAAAATGTACCGGTTGACCATCGGTCATCAGGCAAGCACCAAGACCAAACTCTGAAGCATCACACTGAAGAGTCGTCTTCCCCTCAGAACTGAAATATCTGAGAACTGGTGGTTCAGACAGCATTGCTTTGATCTCGTCAAGTGCTTTGGTGTGGTCCTCATTCCATCTGAACAGGACGTTCTTTTTGACTAGTTCTCGCAATGGCGCGGCTTTCTCAGACAACTGCGGCGCAAACTTTTGCAGATAGCCAACCATACCCAACAGACGCTGAACATCAGCCTTGTCCTCGGGTTGTCGAAATGAGTTGATTGCATC
Organism: Littorina saxatilis; assembly: GCF_037325665.1. NCBI lineage: Eukaryota > Metazoa > Mollusca > Gastropoda > Littorinimorpha > Littorinidae > Littorina > Littorina saxatilis. The sequence goes on along the minus strand of NC_090253.1, from coordinate 59,185,928 downwards.
AACTTTCTTCGGATCAACTTTCAACCCCTCTTTCGAGATCACGTGACCCAGGTACGATATCTCTGTCTTCTTCAATTCAACCTTCTGCTTGTTCAGCTTGACGTTCTTCTCACGACAACGCTGCAACAGACTTTGGACGTTTCGATCATGATCAACTGAGGCCTCTTCATCTGTATCACCCTTGCCCCAGACAATGATGTCATCATGTACGGCAAAAACTCCGGGCAAACCCTGAACTGCCTCGTCCATTCGACGTTGGAATTCTTCTGGCGCCACTGAAATTCCGAAAGGCATGCGCAGCCAACGAAATTTTCCTTCAGGTGTCTCAAACGTAGTGAGCAAACTGCTCTCTTCATCCAGGTGAACATGCCAAAACCCATTCCGTGCGTCAAAATGACTGAAATAACGCGCACCCTGAAGCTCACCAAGTACGTCGTCTATCGTTTTCATGGGGTAGTCATTGCGTTTGAGCGCTTTGTTCAATGGTTTTGGGTCAAGGCAGAGACGTACTGACCCATTGGGTTTCATGGTAACAACAACGCTACTAACCCAGTCTGTTGGACTGTGTACTGGTGTTATGACCCCTAGTGCTTACAGCCTGTCAAGCTCTTTTTTTTGACTTTGTCGCGAATTGCGAGTGGCCATTTTCTGCATGGTAGTTTGACAGGTGGAACTGTGCTGTCTGTCTGTATGTGTAACACACCCTGAAGATCACCTAGCTCCCCTTCAAAAACGTCATCAAACTGCCCCAAAACTGACTGATCAACCACTGCAATGTTTTCTGTGACCACTTTAATCAGCTCCATTGCCTGCACTGCTCTGAATCCCAAAATTGGTTTGGATTCCCCTTGCACTACTTGGAATCTGACCTTGTACACTTGTTTGTTTTTTGGATTTGTTACCTTCATGATCTTTTCCCCCAGTGGCCTTACCTCCCGCTCATCATACATGCGCAGCTTTTTGTTTGACCTGTCAAGCGACTTGAGTGTTTTGTCCCCTGTGACCTTAGTGTATGTGCTTGTTGACATGCAGTTTGTGCTTGCACCACTGTCGAGCTGGAATGAAATTTCAACCTTGTTGATCATCATTTTGGCATGCACTGCATTCTCACTTCCACCCACATGCAACACATCAAGGTCAACATTATCATCATCATCATCACACAACACATCGTCACAATCATGACATTGACAAGTGTTCATTTGTTTCTTTTCTGTCTTCAAACAGACAGTCGCAAAATGGTTCGGACCCCCACACCGTCGACAGGTCTTCTTGTACGCCGGGCATTGTTCTTTCACCTGCGCATGCTTGCGCCCACAAAACTTACAGTCCACCTGTGTTGCACCTGCCTTTGGTGCCTTTTTGGTCGTCACACCTTTTCTTCCTGAAAAATCACACACTTTATGAACTTCCTCCCCAGTGGATGACATGTCCTTGGCTCGTGTTGATGTGATATCATACAAACGCACAATGTCAATGGCCTTCTGCAGGTCAAGATCCTTCTCCTCCAGAAGTTTCCTTCTGATTTCATCACTGCAGATGCCTGCCACCAGTCTGTCCCTGATGAGACGGTCCTCCATCTGCCCAAAACGACAATTCTTTGCCAAAGTACGAAGCACAGTCACATACGTGTTGACACTCTCATCTTCCTTTTGAGCTCTCTGGTTAAGTTTGTAAGTCTCATAGGTCTCATTCGTCTGCATTACACAGAACTGCTCAAACTTCTCCAACACTTTCTCAATGTTATGCCTGTGCGTGGGATCGTCAAACTTCCATGTCTCTACCAACTCTGCCGCATCCTCACCTGCGACAGTGAGAAACACTGCCGTTTGAAACTCGGACTTTTCTTCACTCAACCGTGACGCAATCGAATAATTCACCCACTGCCTTTTCCACTTCTTCCACTGAGACTCCAAATTGTCTTTCGCCGTGTGGAAATCTAAACTCCCCGGCGGTTTCAGTCCCGCTCCCGAAAACCGTTTATCACGAGTAAGCTCCCTTTGAGCTTGCTCGGCGTTTTCTGCCATATTTCGCAAGTTTGAATACAGTTTTAAACACTAATGAAGAAGCTGACACCATGTAACGTTAGTGCATGTCTGTAACAAACCTCTCACACTGGACAATGTCAACAAAGACGGTATTGGAGTTTCTCTTGACTCTGGTTTATTCCACGACACAGCGTCGCCATGCTCCTCGCATGCGCCCCCTATGCATGACGGTCACACAACGTCTTATTAGCCAAAACCAAGCCAATATCGTATCATTAGGGTCCAGCAGACTTTAATTGTGTGTCTGTGTGTGTATCTGTCTGTCTGTCTGTCTGTCTGTAACAGCTTATTGCTGGGAAACTACTGGGCGCAGTTCGTTCAAAAGTTGATACACTAACTTGATAATAGGTCCGATTGATCGTATTAAAACTTCATAATGTTACCTGGGACCTAAATGCGAATTAATCCACAAAAACGACTCTTAACGGTGGGCGCAATTCGCGGTGGGATAGAACTGCCGTTCGGCTGATAGAACCGCCGAACACGTCACACAGTGACGAGAAAAGCATGCGTATCGCATGCGAGACGATTTGCAAGCCAGCCAGCGGGTGGGGATTTGGTCTCGCTGAGACTGAAAGAGAGACAGAGAGCACGAGAGATAGAGCGACAGGGACACACAGTGATTCAAGGTGCACAACTCTAGTAAAGTTGTCGTAGCACGTCCGCCTATGGCCAAAGTGATCCGGGTTCGATTCCCGGCATGGGCGGTCTATGTTTTTTGTGTTTTTTGGTTAAATTCTTGTTTACTATTGTTTATTATGAACGTTTTAATGTTTTATTTTAGTTTTTACTCTAATACTTTTTTGAATTGTGTAAAAAAATTTATTTTTTTTAAATCCACGTGCACAAGACAAAAACTTTCATACTGGGGGAGCGAGCCAGTCTGAAGAGTACTCGGGTCCAGCGCCAGCGTTTTTTATTGACATGTAATTCTCAATGTTTTTGTGTGTGTATATGCCGGTACAGGTAATGCACTACTTTGTATTAGTGTTTGATTAGTGTTAACATCTCTAATCACACACACACACACACACACACACACACACACACACACACACACACACACACACATACACACACACACACACTGGCACACACACACACACACACACACACACAAACACACACACACACACACACACACCTATGACACACACACACACACACACACACACACACACGTGACATTGAAACCAAACACAAGTTTCTGCTAATAGCTTTAATGATATGAAATATCGGAACAGAAATGCATACAGTCAGTGAAGAGAACGTTATCGACAAAATCCGAGCTTCTGTGTATATTAGGGAATGTTAGGAATTAAAAGAACCTTTTTGTTAAGGACTACTACTGGAAAGTTCGATAATCGGGATTGTATTTTATTTGATTTTAATAACCTGGACGAGACGTCATGAAGCTAGAGATACCTTTTTACAATACCACTGATGGTTTGCAGAAGTACCGTTTATTATCTTGGGGAGAAACCGGAAAACAAGGATAGACAAATCAGATTTATTCAGCGTGATGAGTCAGTGGTGACGTCATTGTGTAGGCTGACCAAGATCTCAGCTAACACTTTTGCAGCTGTTAACATGCTCCGTCCCCCACCTTGGTTATGCTCGAACTGAAAATGAAAGAAATACAAACTTGTAAAATATACACAATGTATTCCAATAAACGAACTATTTTTTGTCCAGAGCTCACGATCACTACAGCAATGACCGCTTGGCTGCCGAGTCTACAATCGTCACGTGATGATCAGTATCGGGTCACGTGTGTCGGCTAACAAACATGGCGTCTTTTCTTTCGGAAATCGGTCGAACATGGAGGCGGTGATCGTGATCTACGATGTGAATATTTTCGAAAGAAAAACGCGTCGTACTTTACTTGCTTGGTTGATTCAATTACGCTTTTAAACAAACAGTATAGTGTTCCTTATCCCGATGTCACGTAAGAAAGTTACATTTCCCCTCGTGACATTATAGGATGTGTCTGAAACACGTGTACCGGAAACACGTGTAGATTGTTTGTCTCACTAAAAGCAAGGATATTTACTCTTTCACTACCAATACAAACCCGGCACAGTTATTTCCGAACATCGTGTATTCCCATTCCACCACAAAGTGACATTCTCCTACTGCCTGCATCGTGTATTCCCATTCCACCACAAAGTGACATTCTCCTACTGCCTGCATCGTGTATTCCCATTCCACCACAAAGTGACATTCTCCTACTGCCTGCATCGTGTATTCCCATTCCACCACAAAGTAACATTCTCGTACTGCCTGCATCGTGTATTCACATTCCACCACAAAGTGACATTCTCCTACTGCCTGCATCGTGTATTCCCATTCCACCACAAAGTGACATTCTCCTACTGCCTGCATCGTGTATTCCCATTCCACCACAAAGTGACATTCTCCTACTGCCTGCATCGTGTATTCCCATTCCACCACAAAGTGACATTCTCCTACTGCCTGCATCGTGTATTCCCATTCCACCACAAAGTGACATTCTCCTACTGCCTGCATCGTGTATTCCCATTCCACCACAAAGTGACATTCTCCTACTGCCTGCATCGTGTATTCCCATTCCACCACAAAGTGACATTCTCCTACTGCCTGCATCGTGTATTCCCATTCCACCACAAAGTGACATTCTCCTACTGCCTGCATCGTGTATTCCCATTCCACCACAAAGTGACATTCTCGTAATGCCTGCATCGTGTATTCACATTCCACCACAAAGTGACATTCTCCTACTGCCTGCATCGTGTATTCCCATTCCACCACAAAGTGACATTCTCCTACTGCCTGCATCGTGTATTCCCATTCCACCACAAAGTAACATTCTCGTACTGCCTGCATCGTGTATTCACATTCCACCACAAAGTGACATTCTCCTACTGCCTGCATCGTGTATTCCCATTCCACCACAAAGTAACATTCTCGTACTGCCTGCATCGTGTATTCCCATTCCACCACAAAGTGACATTCTCCTACTGCCTGCATCGTGTATTCCCATTCCACCACAAAGTAACATTCTCGTACTGCCTGCATCGTGTATTCACATTCCACCACAAAGTGACATTCTCGTAATGCCTGCATCGTGTATTCACATTCCACCACAAAGTAACATTCTCGTACTGCCTGCATCGTGTATTCACATTCCACCACAAAGTGACATTCTCGTAATGCCTGCATCGTGTATTCACATTCCACCACAAAGTGACATTCTCCTACTGCCTGCAGTACCGCACCCCACACACCTGCATAATTATCTCTTTCTTTCAATATATGCGATCAATATACATAACATACACTCATTGCATAATCACAATACGTCAAGAATTCCCATTCCAACACCTGAAAGTAACATTGATCATTTTCACACCAAGACCTGTGCGGCACGCATTCAGAGGGCTATAGCTGTTGCCGTCGGAGCCGTACACAGACAGACAGACATAGACGGACAACACAAAGAAAGAAAGAAAGAAAGACAGACATAGACAGACAGACAGACAGACATAGACAGACAGACAGACATAGACAGACATAGACAGACAGACATAGACAGACCTACATACATAGACAGACAGACAGACATAGACAGACATAGACAGACATACAGACATAGACAGACATAGACAGACATGGACAGACATGGACAGACAGACATACATACATAGACAGACAGACAAAGACAGACGGCCAGATAGACAGACATAGATATACAGACATCGACAGACAGACATAGACAGAAAGACATAGACAGACAGACAGACAGACAGACAGACAGACAGACAGAAACAGACAGACATACATAGACAGACATACATAGACAGACAGACAGACATAGACAGACAGACATCATAGACAGACAGACAGACGGCCAGATAGACAGACAGACACAGACAGACAGACAGACGGCCAGATAGACAGACAGACAGACGGCCAGATAGACAGACAGACACAGACAGACAGACAGACGGCCAGATAGACAGACAGACATAGACAGACAGACATACATAGACAGACAGACAAAGACAGACATACACACATAGACAGACATAGACAGACAGACATAGACAGACATACATACATAGACAGACAGACAGACATAGACAGACAGACAGACACACAAACATAAGGCTGGACCTATTGTATGAGCGGCATGGTTTCTAAATCGAGGCTGGGGTACAGTGGCTGGCCGAGTCCCACAAATACTGTTGAATTGTAGCATTCTCAATGGGTGCTTGAGGTCTCTCAAAGAGCAACACTGTACACTTGCCGGATAAAGGGAGTGGGTGAGGGGGAGGGGGACTTCCGGAACCTATGAGACCCCCCTCAGACCCAGCCCTGCATAAAGACAGACAGATGGATTCTTACTCGCAATCTTGCGCCCTCTGCAACATACACTCGTTGCCGTACGTCTTTCCGTCAGAGCCGCACACCGGGCTGTACATCCTGTTGCATCCACGATTGGACTGACACGCTGTGGCCGTGCTGAAGGCTGCGTGAGGAAAAAAGAATAACAATAAGGTGCAGAAAACAAAATATGGGTTGCAAACACAGACTGAAGAACAGACAGACAGTCGGACAAGACAGTCAGACACACACACACACACACACACACACACACACACACACACACACAAACACACACACAAACACAGACACAGACACATACATACAGAAGCAAAAAAGCATACCCATGAGGCCGAGGAAAAGAAGAACCAGAACAACTTTCATCTTGACGGTAAGGGTTTGTACTTGATGCTCAATTGATCCTGTATCATAGAAAGTCTCCCTATTTATACAACACAATCCACATTTGTTTTCCTTATCTTTAAATCAGCATGTGTTGTGTTCATTAGCTCGGTGCAACACTATCTCTTGATCACGTAGTGCAAACACATAATTTATCATGTTCAATATCCAGTGTCCTTGTTCTAACAAATGAAGCAATGAATTGTACACAGAGAGTGTATTTGTCTGTCTGTTTGTCTGTCTTTGTGTCTTTCTCTGTCTGTGTGTCTGTCTTTGTGTCTTTCTCTGTCTGTCTGTGTGTTTGTCTGTCTTTGTGTCTTTCTCTGTCTGTGTGTCTGTCTTTGTGTCTTTCTCTGTCTGTCTGTGTGTCTGTCTTTGTGTCTTTCTCTGTCTGTCTGTGTGTCTGTCTTTGTGTCTTTCTCTGTCTGTGTGTCTGTCTTTGTGTCTTTCTCTGTCTGTCTGTGTGTCTGTCTTTGTGTCTTTCTCTGTCTGTCTGTGTGTCTGTCTTTGTGTCTTTCTCTGTCTGTGTGTCTGTCTTTGTGTCTTTCTCTGTCTGTGTGTCTGTCTTTGTGTCTTTCTCTGTCTGTGTGTCTGTCTTTGTGTCTTTCTCTGTCTTTGTGTCTTTCTCTGTCTGTGTGTCTGTCTTTGTGTCTTTCTCTGTCTTTGTGTCTTTCTCTGTCTGTGTGTCTGTCTTTGTGTCTTTCTCTGTCTGTCTGTGTGTCTGTCTTTGTGTCTTTCTCTGTCTGTGTGTCTGTCTTTGTGTCTTTCTCTGTCTGTGTGTGTGTCTTTGTGTCTTTCTCTGTCTTTGTGTCTTTCTCTGTCTGTGTGTGTGTCTTTGTGTCTTTCTCTGTATGTGTGTCTGTCTTTGTGTCTTTCTCTGTCTGTGTGTGTGTCTTTGTGTCTTTCTCTGTCTGTGTGTCTGTCTTTGTGTCTTTCTCTGTCTGTCTGTGTGTCTTTCTCTGTCTGTCTGTTTGTCTGTCTTTGTGTCTTTCTCTGTCTGTGTGTCTGTCTTTGTGTCTTTCTCTGTCTGTCTGTGTGTCTGTCTTTGTGTCTTTCTCTGTCTGTCTGTGTGTCTGTCTTAATGTCTTTCTCTGTCTGTCTGTGTGTCTGCCTTTGTGTCTTTCTCTGTCTGTGTGTCTGTCTTTGTGTCTTTCTCTGTCTGTGTGTGTGTCTTTCTCTGTCTGTCTGTGTGTCTGTCTTTGTGTCTTTCTCTGTATATGTGTCTGTCTTTGTGTCTTTCTCTGTCTGTGTGTCTGTCTTTGTGTCTTTCTCTGTCTGTGTGTCTGTCTTTGTGTCTTTCTCTGTCTGTGTGTCTGTCTTTGTGTCTTTCTCTGTCTGTGTGTCTGTCTTTGTGTCTTTCTCTGTCTGTGTGTCTGTCTTTGTGTCTTTCTCTGTTCGTCTTTGTGTTTCTCTTAGTGTTATTTCTCTCCATCTTTCTCTTATTCTCATAAATTATTTTAAATACTTCGATTTTGAAAGCAATGTAACTTGGGATAGTGTACCTTGCTTTAACATGAAAAAAAGACTGACAGTTAGCAACTCTCTCAACGAAAAGTCTTTGTCTTACTAATAACAGGTAAACAATGTGAATTCATCGCGTAAAACTCAAAGGAATCCAACATTTCAGCATGTTAACTTGATATTGCATACAATATTGCGGGGAAAAAGCCTATATCTCCTCCCGCTACCAAGCCCCCTCCCGCCACCCCTCCCCCTCTTCTCCCCTCTTCAGATTTATAATTTGACTGATTCTGAAACATCGTAGAGAATCAGCGACGGGCGCTGTGGCGGGGTGGCAAGACGTCGGCCTCTTAATCGGAAGGTCGAGGGTTCGAATCCCGGCCGCGGCCGCCTGGTGGGTTAAGTGTGAAGATTTTTCCGATCTCCCAGGTCAACTTATGTGCAGACCTGCTAGGGACATAACCCCCTTCGTGTGCACACGCAAGCACAAGACCAAGTGCGCACGGAAAAGATCCTGTAATCCATGTCAGAGTTCGGTGGGTTATAGAAACACGAAAATACCCAGCATGCTTCCTCCGAAAGCGGCGTATGGCTGCCTAAATGGCGGGGTAAAAACGGTCATACACGTAAAATTCCACTCGTGCAAAAACACGAGTGTACGTGGGAGCCTAAGCCCATAAACGAAGAAGAAGAAGAAGAAGAAGAAGAAGAAGAAGTAGAGAATCAGCGCCTGCCAACCCCCCCCCCCCCCCCCCGATTTTTGTTAAAATAGAAAATGAAGAGCATTAACAAAAAGAAAGAAGAAAACATGAAGAAACAAGTCGCGTAAGGCGAAAATACAACATTTAGTCAAGTAGCTGTCGAACTCACAGAATGAAACTGAACGCACTGCAATTTTTAAGCAAGACCGTACACTCGTAGCATTGTCAGTCCACCGCTTGTGGCAAAGGCAGTGACATTGACAAGAAGAGCGGGGTAGTAGTTGCGCTGAGAAGGATAGCACGCTTTTCTGTACCTCTCTTCGTTTTAACTTTCTGAGCGTGTTTTTAATCCAAACATATCATATCTATATGTTTTTGGAATCAGGAACCGACAAGGAATAAGATGAAAGTGTTTTTAATTTTGATAATAATTTTTATATTTTCAATTTTCAGAGCTTGTTTTTAATCCAAATATAACATATTTATATGTTTTTGGAATCAGAAAATGATGGAGAATAAGATGAACGTAAATTTGAATCGTTTCATATAAAAAATATTTTTTTTACAATTTTCAGATTTTTAATGACCAAAGTCATCAATTAATTTTTAAGCCACCAAGCTGAAATGCAATACCGAAGTCCGGGCTTCGTCGAAGACCACTTGACCAAAATTTCAACCAATTTGGTTGAAAAATGAGAGCGTGACAGTGCCGCCTCAACTTTCACGAAAAGCCGGATATGACGTCATCAAAGACATTTATAAAAAAAATGAAAAAAACGTTCGGGGATTTCATACCCAGGAACTCTCATGTCAAATTTCATAAAGATCGGTCCAGTAGTTTAGTCTGAATCGCTCTACACACACACACAGACACACACACGCACATACACCACGACCCTCGTCTCGATTCCCCCCTCTACGTTAAAATATTTAGTCAAAACTTGACTAAATATAAAAAACGGCAGAAAAAAGCATTGTTTTGGGCGAACAATATCTGTTTAAGTAAATAAAATTAATGTGGTTACTGACGACGACTCGTAATTTTCCATCCCTTCATAAATCTTTATTATTTCTCGTGCGAAAAAACAAATAGAAAGAGAGATGCGCTGTACGATTGATGCGATTTACTGTACTTGATTTCTATGTAATATTGGATTGTGTGGGCGTCGGCAGTCAATAGACAACAGCTTGGCTGTACTGTGTATAGCCCTCCACGTTTCGAATTATGCAACGTGAAACATGATAGAGAGGGGAAATAAAAGGGTGGAGAGAGAGAGAGAGAGAGAGAGAGAGAGAGAGAGAGAGAGAGAGAGAGAGAGAGAGAGAGAGAGAGAGAGAGAGAGAGAGAGAGAGAGAGAGAGAGAGAGAGGGGGAGAGAGAGAGAGATAATGGTTCAAAGAAGGATGATGTTTTCTTCTTCATAGGGCTATAAGACACAGTAAAACGTATACATGTTTCGAAAGGGAATATTAGGATATTTTGATAATATTTTTGTTTTGTTTTTGTTCATTCTTTTTCACTTACATCATGTTTTAAATAAACAAGGAAATAATAACAAAACAGTAAATGTAGAACGACCCTTCATCAAAAAACAAGTGCTCTGCATATAAACATAAAACAACCAACTGTTTAATAACAAGCAAGTCTGGGCCTTTATGGTACAGCTGATACGATAAGAATGATAGACGACCAATGTGATATGATATGATACAATTGCAGGAGTTCAGCCTCAAACTCAGACTCAAGTCAACATGAAACAAGTCGCGTAAGGCGAAAATACAACATTTAGTCAAGTAGCTGTCGAACTCACAGAATGAAACGGAACGCAATGCAATTTTTCAGCAAGACCGTATACTCGTAGCATCGTCAGTCCACCGCCCATGGCAAAGGCAGTGAAATTGACAAGAAGAGCGGGGTAGTAGTTGCGCTGAGAAGGATAGCACGCTTTTCTGTACCTCTCTTCGTTTTAACTTTCTGAGCGTGTTTTTAATCCAAACATATCATATCTATATGTTTTTGGAATCAGGAACCGACAAGGAATAAGATGAAAGTGTTTTTAAATTGATTTCGACAATTTAATTTTGATAATAATTTTTATATTTTTAATTTTCAGAGCTTGTTTTTAATCCAAATATAACATATTTATATGTTTTTGGAATCAGAAAATTAATTTTTAAGCCATCAAGCTGAAATGCAATACCGAAGTCCGGGCTTTGTCGAACATTACTTGACCAAAATTTCAACCAATTTGGTTGAAAAATGAGGGCGTGACAGTGCTGCCTCAACTTTCACGAAAAGCCAGATATGACGTCATCAAAGACATTTATCACAAAAATAAAACAAACGTCTGGGGACATCATACCCAGGAACTCTCATGTCAAATTTCATAAAGATCGGTTTGGTAGTTTAGTCAGAATCGCTCTACACACACACACGCACAGACAGACAGACAGACACACACACACACACATACACCACGACCCTCGGCTCGATTTCCCCCTCTACGTTAAAACATTTAGTCAAAACTTGACTAAATGTAAAAAGCAACTCATTTTGGCGATTGTCGTATAAAAGTACACCATATGTTTTCGTGAATTAATAATTCAGGCTACTTATCTTTCACACTGAGAGAGTACATAATTAACTTGCAATTTCTGTGGTAAAATATGATTTAATAACACAGATTACGGGTCATCATTTTTTACGACTCGCGTGAGTGGGTGCGGGCAGTAAAAACGTGACTTGTTATTGTGATGATGAGATAAGTAGTTTGCATAAAAAGGGAAGCAGAGTTCAGTGGTTATTCACTCACAACACAAGTTCAGCAATTCGGTGAAAGCAGACACCCACACTCCAGTCAAGATGAAATTCCTTATCGTCTGCACACTTCTCGCCTTAGCAGCATTCGGTGAGTTTGATTTGTTTCCGTTTAGTTTGTTTGTTTCAAAGATATAGCCTAGTATTGCAAAGGCCTTTTGAGCAAATCTTTCTGGCGAGTTCAACTGCAAAACGTTCCCAGAACATGTATTCGGAGTGGTGACAGTTAGAACCACCTGGAATTATCTTTCATCTTGCTCTACTCATCCATAGTTTTATTGATAATTGATTGATTGATTGATTCTTCTGTTTATTTATCCACTGATTTCAACAATAATTCAATCACGTACATTCAGCGCAAAAGGCCGAGAAGCGACTGCCTCTTTGGCTTAAAGCCGAACATCCGTCACCAGGAAACAAAGCCTTGCTATAGTAAACGGCCACAGAGGTAGATTTTGCATTGCCATCGACATCAGATGCACTGCAGATACAAGAGGACAAAGCCTTGTTATAGTAAACGGCCACAGAGGTAGATTTCACATTGCCATCGACATCAGATGCACTGCAGATACAAGAGGACAACGCCTTGTTATAGTAAACGGCCACAGAGGTAGATTTTGTGTTGCCAGCGACACCAGATGCAGAGCAGATACAAGAGGACAAAGCTTTGTTTTCGTAAACGGCCTTAGATATAGATTTCGTGTTGCCAGCGACACCAAATTAATGCAGAGCAGACTCAAGAGGACAGAGCTACATATCGTCGTCGACCTTGAATTTTGGAATAACTCGATTCTTGGCGATTTTGATGATTTTGGGCTTTAGACTAAGTGAATCATTCTCAATGAGGAATATTCTCTAAAATACGATAAGCAATACATGATTTGATATTCGTTTGTCTTTTTATCCATACAAGGTACAAATATAAAGACTATTTCATAAATTAAACAAGGATCAGTTTCGGCCTTCTGCTGAAAAGCTGTCTAAAATGAGTGAAGCCAAACTTCCACGACGACGTCGATATATCGCGCCCGCCTTCCAGTCGATGCTTGCCTTTGAGCATTTTTATATTTAGTCAAGTTTTGACTAAATATTTTAACATCGAGGGGGAATCGAAACGAGGGTCGTGGTGTATGTGCGTGCGTGTGTGTGTGCGTGCGTGTGTGTGTGTGTGTGTGTGTGTGTGTGTGTGTGTGTGTGTGTAGAGCGATTCAGACTAAACTACTGGACCGATCTTTATGAAATTTGACATGAGAGTTCCTGGGTATGAAATCCCCGAACGTTTTTTTCATTTTTTTGATAAATGTCTTTGATGACGTCATATCCGGCTTTTCGTGAAAGTTGAGGCGGCACTGTCACGCCCTCATTTTTCAACCAAATTGGTTCAAATTTTGGTCAAGTAATCTTCGACGAAGCCCGGGGTTCGGTATTGCATTTCAGCTTGGTGGCTTAAAAATTAATTAATGACTTTGGTCATTAAAAATCGGAAAATTGTAAAAAAAAATAAAAATTTATAAAACGATCCAAATTTACGTTTATTTTATTCTCCATCATTTGCTGATTCCAAAAACATATAAATATGTTATATTCGGATTAAAAACAAGCTCTGAAAATTAAATATATAAAAATTATTATCAAAATTAAATTGTCCAAATCAATTTAAAAACATCTTATTCCTTGTCGGTTCCTGATTCCAAAAACATATAGATATGATATGTTTGGATTAAAAACACGCTCAGAAAGTTAAAACAAAGAGAGGTACAGAAAAGCGTGCTATCCTTCTTAGCGCAACTACTACCCCGCTCTTCTTGTCAATTTCACTGCCTTTGCCATGAGCGGTGGCCTGACGATGCTACGAGTAAAATGGCATTGCGTTCAGTTTCATTCTGTGAGTTCGACAGCTACTTGACTAAATATTGTATTTTCGCCTTACGCGACTTGTTGTATATTTGTGTTATTCATTCCATCATTCACTGATTCAATGTTCGTGTTTCACGTGCAGGCAGCACAGATGCCGTGTGTGGTCCGACGGTGTGTAACTTGCTGTGGGACCCCATCTGTGGCTCGGACGGCGTTACCTATGGCAACCAGTGCATGTTCAACGCTCAGAAGGAGTGCGAGTGAGTCAACCCGCTTGCATGCTTGTAGCCCAGCTAAAACAGGAGCCTGTATTTAATGTCTAAAAATACGAGTGTAACAAGTTCCTTGAACTAATATAAATAACATGAGCTTAAATTCAAAATGAAGGCTTTGGGCAACCACACTAATTCTTGCTTGACACTAAATTGTAGCCAATATATAATTACTTTTTTACGGGTCACATCCCGGATGACGAATCTGAAACAGGAAGTCAGTCATCAGTTGCAGGCCGCCATCTTTAGACTAGCTGTCACGGAGCGAGAAATTTCCCCTCAACACAATTTGGTTTTCAGAGCTGAGAAAAAAAGACCAAAAAGGCATTGCTGAGAAAAGGAAAAAGCTTGTGCACAGAAGCGCCCTTAGCAGTTTAATTGTGACCACCATGAACGTGACATTTGCAATGGTGTAAAACCGGCACGTTGGCCTAGTGGTAAGGCGTCCGCCCCGTGATCGGGAGGTCGTGGGTTCGAACCACGGCCGGGTCATACCTAAGACTTTAAAATTGGCAATCTAGTGGCTGCTCCGCCTGGCGTCTGGCATTATGGGGTTAGTGCTAGGACTGGTTGGTCCGGTGTCAGAATAATGTGACTGGGTGAGACATGAAGCCTTTGCTGCGACTTCTGTCTTGTGTGTGGCGCACGTTATAATTATGTCAAAGCAGCACCGCCCTGATATGGCCCTTCGTGGTCGGCTGGGCGTTAAGCAAACAAACAAACAAGCAATGGTGTATAGAGAGAACACAGAGAACATTGCAGCAACGGGCAACTGAGAGCAAACTTACCATACATTACTCTTCGTAACCTCTGCTCGGTTAACGTTGTCTCGAATCCAGGGCTGAGGTGCACGACGCGAAAGTGGGTGTCAGCCAAACCGGGAGAGAACAAACCGCGGGATCTGATTCGTTGAAATCACGAGTCTCAATCCAACACTGCGGCTGGCTCCCACCGAGTTGGGAACTTTCTCGTGCACCTCAGTCCTGGCGACGCGACACATCTTTTAAATCGCCGAAGCATTACTTTTGTCGTCAGTTTAGCAGAATTCAGAATTCTTGTAACGGTGTGGGGAAGAGAACGTAAAGGATTACCTTGGAATCTGGAAGACTGCATGCCAACATGTTTACGGGAAATTTGGCAAGGTCTTCTTCGTGCTTACAAAGCTGCTTTTTACATTTAGTCAAGTTTTGACTAAATGTTTTAACATAGAGGGGGAATCGAAACGAGGGTCGTGGTGTATGTGTGTGTGTGTGTATGTGTGTGTGTACGTGCGTGCGTGTAGAGCGATTCAGACCAAACTACCGGACCGATCTTTATGAAATTTGACATGAGAGTTCCTGGGATAGATATCCCCGAACGTTTTTTTTTCTTTTTTTCGATAAATGTCTTTGATGACGTCATATCCGGCTTTTCGTGAAAGTTGAGGCGGCACTGTCACGCTCTCATTTTTCAACCAAATTGGTTGAAATTTTGGTCAAGTAGTCTTCGACGAAGCCCGGACTTCGGTATTGTATTTCAGCGTGGTGGCTTAAAAATTTATTTATGACTTTGGTAATTAAAAATCTGAAAATTGTGAGGAGAAAAAAATAATTATAAAACGATCCAAATTTACGTTTATCTTATCCTCCATCATTTTCTAATTCCAAAAACATATAAATATGTTATATTTAGATTAAAAACAAGCTCTAAAAATTACAAATATAAAAATTATTATCAAATTTATTTTCGAAATCAATTTAAAAACACTTTCATCTTATTCCTTGTCGGTTTCTGATTCCAAAAACATATAGATATGATATGTTTGGGTTAAAAACACGCTCAGAAAGTTAAAACGAAGAGAGGTATAGAAAAGCGTGCTATCCTTCTCAGCGCAACTACTAGCTAAACCGCTCTTCTTGTCAATTTCACTGCCTTTGCCATGAGCATGAGCGGTGGACTGACGATGCTACGAGTATACGGTCTTGCTGAAAAATTGCATTGCGTTCAGTTTCATTCTGTGAGTTCGACAGCTACTTGACTAAATGTTGTATTTTCGCCTTACGCGACTTGTTCTGACTTCTGTTTGACTGAGAGTGATTCTAATGAATACCACACTTCGTTGTTTAATCTGCCTCTGTACATGATTCGAGAGAATGCCTCAATTTGTAGTTACACAGATTAACTAAGACTTGTTTCTATGGTGACAGCCCCAGCCTTACCGTGGTCAAACCCGGACAGTGTTGAAGGAAGACTGGACAGTGACCAGCTGCCGGACACAGCATGACCTTGATACAGTCTGTCTGTTACAAATAACACTTGCTTTGTCCTGTCCGCATGCTGATTTCTGAATAAATAGCATGCTATTGGTATTTCGTGTGTGTAGTGAGTGAAGTTTTCTTGTTGTCGCTGGGGTTGGCAATGATGGTTGGTGTTGATGGTTGTATGTGTGTGTGTTTTGTGTGTGTGTTTGTGTGTGTGTGGTTTGTGGGTGTGTGTATGTTTGTGTGTGGGTGTGTGTGTGTGTCAAATAGTTAGACAGACAGGCATACACACACACACGGAGACACACAGGATGAAATACAAGTGCACAGACGGATCGACTGACAGACAGGCAGACGAACAGACACACGCACGCACACACACATAGACACACATGCATACACACACATATATGCAAGCGCACCCCCCCACACACACACATTCAATCAAACACACACACACACGAACACAAGCGCAAACACACACACGCATTCAAGCAAACATGAATACACACACACACACAAACACATACATTCACAAAAACAGACACACTCCCACACACACATACTTACAAATACACAGACACACAAACACACAGACACACAAATACACAGACACACACCCACACACAATGAGACACCCTTTCACTCGCACATACGCCCCATGTACACTTATACCCAATACAAACAAACACACAGTAACACACACACACACAGTAGCACACACACACACACTCACACACACACACACACACACACACACACACACACACACACACACACACGCTGGAGCAAGCATGCATGTACAGACACACGCGCGCGCGGGGGTATGCACACACATGCAATTTCACGCGCGTGCGTACACACCGTGACGCATACACAAGAAAATTCAGCGACTCAAATTAAGGGAACTTTTATTCCACCTTCATTCTGCCCACGATTTATTTATCTACACATTGATGATAAAACATATCAATGAAACATTAGGGTGGTTTCTTCTTCTTTTCGACACTTTTGATGACGCAATGAGGAGACGAGGCCACAACGGGTTTGGAGTACGTAAACTGATGACGTCAAAAGGTTGCAGTGACGAGCAGCCAAAGTCTGTGGTCGCTCGCTCACAGGAAGCGTGCGGGGTCCCTCTGAAATGAATAGGGAGATAATCAGCATAGGATTGGATTGGATTGGATAAGATTTACAGTCCAGTGAGGTTACCCTCATGGAAATTCGGGCTGCTTTCTCCCCGGGGAAAGCGAGCTGCCATACATACGGCGCTACCCATATTTTTTTTTCCTGCATGCGTGTATTCATGTTTCCTGAGACTTAATGCCGTGTGAGATGGATTTTTTTTACTTTATTCCAAGTCCCACGGGTATTTGATGGACATTTTTATCTATGCCTATACAATTTTGCCAGGAAAGACCCTTTTGTCAATCGTGGGATCTTTAACGTGCACACCCCAATGTAGTGTACACGAAGGGACCTCGGTTTTTCGTCTCATCCGAAAGACTAGCACTTGAACCACCTAGGTTAGGAAAGGGGGGAGAAAATTGCGGCCTGACCCAGGCCTGAACACGCAACCTCTCGCTTCCGAGCGCAAGTGCGTTACCACTCGGCCACCCAATCACCCAGAGCGGGCTTGGTAATATTCAAGGATGATGTTCCAAATTCAGAGAACTTGAATTGTTGCAAGGTAGGGCCAGGGGCCTACTAAGCTTTGCAGAAAGAGAGAACCGTAGTTGTGTCAATGTTTTTCGGTATTTGGTAAATTACTGATATGCGGACAATTACAATTTTCTCAAATGAAGTAAATGTTGGTGAATGCATATTAACAAGGTCTTCATATAATATAAACTACTACATTTCATCGCAAATATTCCCCTCTACCAAGCCTCCGCGCACTTTGGGGCTGACAGGTAACCGCGTGAAACTGCTTCATGTCTCTCTTGGGTGTGGATAAGGCCAAAAAAAAATAGGTCTGTTTACGGTAACATATGCCAAAAAAATAGGGTCGGTAGGTCGGGATGTTTTTTTTGTTTTTTTTGTTTTTCCCCAAAAAACCCATTATTTTACGTTATTTTGCAAAAAAAACCCAAAAGATTTTTTTTTTTTCTCCCCCAAATGCCAAAAAAAAGTCTAGGGTCGCGCGAAAAAAATAGGGTCGGTCGGGTTACCGTAAACAGACCTATTTTTTTTGTGGCCTAAATAGAGAATACTACATGGCTTGCTGTACATAGCAAGCCATGTAGTATTTTGTTTATTCTACATACTGTACTTTATTGTGTATATTACTAAAAATGTCCTGCAGTCGAGGCAGCTAAGTTAAAAACGCTTGTTTTGGATCCTCGATCTCTTCCAAAGCCTCATGCAATCTATTACATCAAAGTAAAGAAACGTCACTTTGAAAGTGTGGCGTGACGTGTTAGTTCTAAAAATTCAACAAAGGTAATTAGCGAGCGCAATTTTTTCTCTCACTATATTGTCGTTTGTCTCGGTGACTTTGGCATCATAAGCAGTAGAAAAACAGGTCCCTGTCAGACTTGCTTGACATGACCTCATTTACACGATATACACACGTGTGATTTGAACCATTATTATCTCACGAGTGTCTCTCTCACGTATGTAGGATAAGCGTCGTTTGTACGTGTTTAATACGCATTGGAAAGGGATTTTACAGACACAAAAACGACAAGCTGGCCATTTGGCCTTGGCCGGGAATATAACTCGGCTTTTGGTAAGTAGTTATTATGTATGAAGACCTTAATAGGCATCTAAACCACACATAAAAATAGTTCACTTCCAAAATCACAATGGTCACATTGTCTTGGAGATCGTCCGATATAGGCCTGGCCTACTTTCGATCACCATAAAACTGCATGGAGTGCCCACACGTTCTTGTACTTATGTTACGTATCGATGAATCCTGTGTTTTCTGATGCATGACAAGGTGCACATGATATGTCTAATAGTCTATTTATGTATTTACAAACGACTTCTGTTGGTATGAAAACAAAAAATCAAGTTAAAGCCAAAGAAATCTTGCAATGCGAAGTCAAAAAAATATAATGGTGCTGACACGTAGGAGATGGAAACACCATGCATTGTTTTACTTGCTGGATGCAAAAGCCATTGTGACAGAGCTTATACAAGTTAATTACAGCTGCGGAATAAATGCCATTTGCAAAAACAGCACAGAATAAAATCTTATTTTCACCCGATTTCAAGACACACACGTATATTTTCCTCTTTCATTTCATTTCTCTCATTTTCTTTTCATTTCATTTCATTTCCTTTCATTTTCATTTCATTACTTTATTGTCCCATAGCTGGGAAATTCGGGTCGCTTCCTCCCAGTGGAAAGCTAGCAGCAACGGAGTCGCGCTACCCAGGTGTCTGCGTGTTTAGGTGTATTCAGCCACCTGCACTTATGGCAGAATGACCAAGGTCTTTTACGTGCCATTGTGATGACACGGGGGTGGGACATGGCTTCCGTCTCTGTGTCTGCACATAAAGTTGACCCGTGTCCGTCCCGGCCCGAATTCGAACCTGCGACCTTTCGATCACAAGTCCAGTGCTCTACCAACTGAGCTACCGGGTAATTAAGGGTAATTAAGGGTAATTTTTTTTGTCGTTCGTAACATTCCTTTCCGGGAAGGCTCCCGAAATAGGAAGACACTGCAGCACTAGGTATTGTCAAGAAAAAGGAAGACACTGCAGCACTAGGTATTCTCAAGAAAAAGAAATCCCCATTGTGAATTTACAATATCTCAGTTGTTTTGTTAAACATACCGATCTGTACACGGCTGATTCACAAAAATAATGGATACGACGCTGTCTCGGTTCCGAAGGTTGGGAACATAATTTGCCGGTGCCGCTTCACACAAAATGCAACCATTTCAACAGGTCCCCACTCCTGTATACGACGAGTAAACCAATTTTTTTTATAATGTATTTGACAAATTGGATTACAAAATTAGCGTATTTTAAGTTTTTTTCCTTTCATGTTTATGTCATTAATGCTGTGGTCACAGCTTTGTTCCCCGGTATCTGGAATGGTCTCGCTGAATCGAGTTTTCGAAAGTAAGGGGGACAATCAATTGAAGAACTATAGGGTCTCAAATGAGCTCTCGTACTCGCCATGATGTTCCGAGAAGTGCTTGTCTCGCGGCTTTCTTACCTGTGGTCTCCTCCGCTCGCGGCCCCAGCTATCTTCCATCCTGGACAGACATTAGAGATTGCTTCAAAATAACATTCATAATATGAATCAGATTTATATGTTTTACTTTGATGAGGATATTATTTGAAGGACAAGAAACAA
Source organism: Littorina saxatilis (assembly GCF_037325665.1). Classification (NCBI taxonomy): domain Eukaryota; kingdom Metazoa; phylum Mollusca; class Gastropoda; order Littorinimorpha; family Littorinidae; genus Littorina; species Littorina saxatilis. The sequence goes on along the minus strand of NC_090253.1, from coordinate 59,165,450 downwards.
AAGAAATTAATCAAAATCACAGAGGATATAATCAACTTGCACGTAAAGAAGACAGATATATGTAAACATTAAAGCCCCACAGTGACTCTCGTAAATCATCACAAGGCTCCCCGACCTTTTACATACAGTACGAAAATACTTCGAAAATTTGAGGGCTTACCGCTGGGGAACAACATGGCTGCTTTCCGTTGAGATTGGGATATTTTTCAAAGAATTTATTTCGTGCCGATAGAATCGTGTAAATCGGACGCCTCGTTATGGCGCTAGAACTAACTTTTAAATTCTAAATAATAAATTTAACGTTATTGAATTATTGAAGTATTTGTTGGAATCAACAAGTCTGAAAATAAGGGAAAATGGGCGGACTATATTGTACGCGTATTGTTTTGCAAGAAGTGTGGTTAGTGTTCTTTTTCTGACTGCCAATCGGTCGTGATTTTAGTTGACGTTGTCACGCAAATTAGTATACATAAGCTGAGGAACGTTAGTTCGCTAGGCTTTGCATTTTACCGAGGGACAGAATAGGGTAAACATACAGGTAAAATGATCTTGTGATTCTTGTTTTCTGTAGACTAGGCCAGAATAAGAGTGTGTTAGTTAGTTCTAAAGGGTAACCCTGGCTTGGTTTACCTCAAACTCCAGCGAAGTTTAACAGATAGTTAGATGGTGAAAGTGTAGTTAGTTAGAAAAGTAAACAAAAGAACAAACAAGTCGCTTGAGGCGATATTACTACATTTAGTCAAGCTGTCGAACTCACAGAATGAAACTGAACGAACAGCATCTTTTCACCGTATAGCATCGTCAGTCCCCCGCACGTGTAAAACGCAGTGAAATTGACAAGCCAGTCAGTATAGCGTAGTAGCGGTTGCGTTTAGCAGGATAGCGCGCTTTTCTGTATATCTTTTCTTTTTAAGTTTCTGAGCTTGTTTTTAATCCAAACATAACATATCTATATCTTTTTGGAATTAGGAACCGACAAGGAATAAGATAACATTATTTTCAAATCGATTTCGGAAATTTAATTTTAATCATAATTTTCATTTTTTTTATTTTATTTTCTGAGCTTAATGCTTTTAATTTGAATATAACATATGGATATGTTTTTTGAATCAGGAAATAATAGAATCTTTTGATAAAAAAATTACAATTTTCAGATTTGTAATGACCAAACTGATTTTTAATCATTAAGCCTCCAAGCTCAAATGCAATACCAAAGTCCGGCCTTCGTCGAAAACTGCTTGACCAAAATTTCAATCAATTTGACTGAAAAATAAGGGCGTGATAGTGCGGCCTCAACTTTCACAAAAAGCCAGATATGACGTCATCAGAGATATCGATCGAAAAAATGGAAAACAACGTCTGGGGATATCATACCCAGAAACTCTCATGTGAAATTTCACAAAGATCAGTCCAGCAGTTTCTCGGAATCGATGTATACACACACACACACACACACACACACACACACACACACACACACACACACACACACACACACACACACACACACACACACACACACATACTCTCATTCATACATACATACATATACACATACATACATGCATGCATACATACATACATACACACTGTCACGCACACATGCACAAAACACGCACGCAGTCTGTCATCCACGACTCAAAACAATCTTGCTCTTCCGACTACAAAACACAAGTTGACACGAACAGTAGATTAAGGACGTTTCTTACAAACAATCAATTATACATAACATAAATACACGCACAACACTATCTAACTATACAAATCTTTCTTTCTGCAATATCCACAACGACAACAAAGATCAACCAGCATTAAAGCCTATAACAACAAAGAATAATTATTTAGAAACTTTCATACCTCTCACTTTCGCTCAGTTCATTATGACGTTATAGTTCCTGCACGTTTAGCTGTTAGGACGGGCTAAGGCTAATGTTACCGTGCTTGCGTATCCGAAATCGTTCATGAACCGGAGTCAACGAGGCCGTGGTGCGAAGCGACAGGAGTCATCGGTGACGTCGAGTCCTTGCCAGGCGAGCAGTGCCGTCGTCGAAAGTGGAGCGGCAGACATCTCCTCAGTAGTAGGCCATTTCAGAGTAGCCTCCGCATGGTGAAATACAACAACCTGGAATGGTGAACGCAAGACTTAGTTCACGGTAACAGTAACATCGCCCACCCGTCCTTATAACTTAACAACCAAGTGCAGGATTAAATGGACATAATTCTCTACTCTCACTCTCATGCATCTCGAACACACATACCAACGGACTTATACATTTAATTCTGCTAAGTATGAAGTCCAACGAATAATACCAAATTCATTCTATAAACAAAACTGTCCACCACTCCCCTTTCAACCAAAACATATTCATTCAACAACATACCAAACCATTCCCCAAAACAAACTCACAAATTCATACCGTTCAAGTACAAAGTTACACACGCACGTGCACACTATACATTCCGCCATCTTGGATTGACCGGTTTTCAGAAGTCAATAAGCAAATCTAAACCTGAGAATAATTTAACTGTAACACACACAACATAATATTTAATGATTACATACCACATCCTGGTTGTATTGAAGTAGCCATACATATCCCCTGCCGTTGATAACAGGTTTCCGGCATCTGCTCTACGCAAACAGACCCTACGTTCAACGAAGAACGGATTCGCTTGGAACGCAAGCTATCTTCCCTCGGCTAAAGGCAAAGAACGAATGAATAAAAAGGAGTATCTACGAGCTCGAATTTAGCTCTGAGTTCACCTTACAAAATACAAGTAAAAAACACGTGAAATACCTGAGCACGAGCTCCACGAGACACCTGCAGTTAACCAGCGTCTACCTATGACAGGCGAAATAGAGGAACACAGGCGCTCCAATACAATACATTTAACCCCACAGCATAAAAGTATGCTAATATTAAAGCCGCTTGTGACAAACCCCCCTACTCAAACCGAACTACGGTTCGTCACAAAAAATCCCACACAATGCGGCTGTAATAGTCTGCTCCGACGTTGTCGCATCCTCGGATTGCTCTGATGCGGAACGTGAATGTCTGAAGCAACAGGACCCAGCGCATGAAGCTTCCGTTCGTCATCTATGTCTTCTGTAGAGGTTGAAGGGACTGGTGATCCGTCTGTAGCGATTCTCTCTCTCTGAGACTGTCAATGTGCCAACACGGTCGACAGCGATTCTTCTGAATGGTTCATCTATGAGGGGCATCTTTCCAAGGTGAGCTTTGGGTGATCCTCCTTCAGATAAAGCTCGATGACCAACATCACAGGAATGAACATAACGCCTGATGTCGCCCTCCATCCCTGGCCAGTAGAACGAATGCCAGAGTCTATTCTTAGTTTTCTTTGTCTCAAGATGACCAGTCTTAGTAACATTGTGGTATCGTCTCAAAATACCCGAACGAAGAGTCTCGGGCACCACCACCTGACTGAAGGTCTTCTCCGTGGTTATGAAAAGGCGATGCAGGACGCCCTGTTTCCAAAGGAATTTCACCTTTCCTTTCTTCCCGGATGGTGTAGGGTTCCTCCCTTTTGCCAGCTCCCGCACCCTAGACAGAGTTGGGTCAAGCGTCTGTAGCTGGATCAACTTCTCTCTGGTAACACCTAGACCAGAGTCCTTCATCCGTAGGGTTTTAGGAGGTTCTTTTTCTAGCGTATTTTTAACTTGAGTAATGGCGGCTATCTTGACAGGTTGAGCTTTCGCCCGGTACACAGGAACTTCAAGAGTTTCTCCTCCAGGCTGAATGATCCGGTTTCCGATGAGTACGGGGTATGTTAGCTGGTCAGCCACAATAGCTACAACGTTCCCTGAGAAAAATGGGGACTCTAAATGTACGATCGTAGTAGGACAAGTCTTCTGAACGTTCCCTGCTGCGAAACGAATAGTTTGACTTCCCTGCTTGAGGTTACAGTCTTTTACCAGCGAGGAGTCAATAACCAGTCCGTCGGCGCCTGTGTCACGAAGAGCAGATACTTGTGATCCATTGATACTGACCGTGCATAAAGGAGTATACGAAAGTTGGCTACATGGGTCACAAAGGGTAGGTAACTCTGATGTGGCAGCAGTGGTTCCTGGCGTCGTTACAACTGTTCTCACGTTGGTGACGGTCCGCACGTTGAAGGACGATGCTGAATGCGGGCAATTCCTACGGATGTGCCCAGTTTTACCGCAACCGTAGCAATTTCTCTTGGGAAAAGGGCCGTTGGGGTGGACGGGACTAACTGGGGCAGAGTCTTCCTCAGGATTTTCAATGTCCTTCGTGTTCTTCTCGACTCGACCAGTCGCAGTAACCGGGTTTTTCCTGGCTCTTTTTGATGAAGCAAACCTCTCAGCTAGTTCGGCGGCCTCGGTGACGTTCGCCGGTTCGCGCTGCCGGATGAAATCCGCGAGGTCCCCAGACACATGGTCCATCAGGTGTTCCATCAGTATGAGGTCTCGGATTCCAGCATAGGTCTCCTCTTTCTTCGCGGCTTTCCTCCACCGTTCAAACCAGATTCGAAGACGGGTAGCAAACTGTATAAAAGTCTCCTCTCCCCTTTTGGCCGCGAATCGAAACTTAGAACGATACGAGTCAGCCGTCCAGCGAAAAGATCCTCTAAGGGCGTCCACAATGACATCAAAGTTTCCCGCATCCTCAGCTGGCAGTTCCAAGTAAACATCGGCAGCAAAACCTTTCAGGAGGGCTCCCAGCCGAGCTCCCCAGTCACTCTCCCTGTCCCAGCCACTGAGAGTTGCTGCTCTCTCGAATCGTCCTAGGAAGGTGTCGAGATCCTCTTTGGCTTCATCAAATGGATCTATTTTCAGACGAACTGGTTCAATAGCCCTACTACGAGAACTTGAAGTAGTCTCTTCTCTCCTAGTCTTTTCTATCTCTGCACGAACTCTTTCTTCTTCCAGTTCAGCTAGACGTCGGCGGCGGTCGTTTTCTTCCTCTTCTCGCAGTACTTTTCTTCTGATTTCTTCTTCCTCCCTCTGAAGTCTTCGTTGAGCATCCTGTTCCTCCCTCTGAAGTCTTCGTTGAGCTTCTTCTTTTCTCAGTTGAGCTTCTTCTTTTCTCAGTTGAGCTTCCTCTTCTTCTTGAAGTAGTCTTCGTTGAGCTGCTTCCTCTTCTTGAACGTATTTTGCTAAAGCAGCCCCTGATCGAACGCCCAAAGCACGTCCCCTAGCGGCTATAATTTCTTGAGCTGACGTGAGGGAACTAGATTTTTCAATAGGGTCAACAGCAGCTCCATCCATATGCTTTGGCGTGGTAAGTGTCATACGGGGTGGAGAATTACCATGATCAGGGGTAGAAAAACTTGCCAGAGCGGCATTGCGAGATTTGGATCCCGACATGATTTCTCACCAAATGTAAAAGGGTTAAGTCGCCAACTATGGAAAAGCAACCTAACTACTTCACAACAAAATTCTGAAGCAAAACATCTCAATCTACAACATTTCCAGACAAATTACAACAGGGAAAAATGCTATAAACAACGTCGAGACATGTACCCAGCACCGGCTAGTATTCACAGGTGGCCGCTGTGAAAATCAGGTTAAGCCTTAGCACGTACAAGCATGTTATTCAATCATCACTATTCAAAAATCAAACCTGACAAGACGGTACAAACAAACAGACGAACAGAGCAAAATCATAGGTGACGATGTAATAATAAAAATCCCGGACGAGCCCCCATTTGTCACGCACACATGCACAAAACACGCACGCAGTCTGTCATCCACGACTCAAAACAATCTTGCTCTTCCGACTACAAAACACAAGTTGACACGAACAGTAGATTAAGGACGTTTCTTACAAACAATCAATTATACATAACATAAATACACGCACAACACTATCTAACTATACAAATCTTTCTTTCTGCAATATCCACAACGACAACAAAGATCAACCAGCATTAAAGCCTATAACAACAAAGAATAATTATTTAGAAACTTTCATACCTCTCACTTTCGCTCAGTTCATTATGACGTTATAGTTCCTGCACGTTTAGCTGTTAGGACGGGCTAAGGCTAATGTTACCGTGCTTGCGTATCCGAAATCGTTCATGAACCGGAGTCAACGAGGCCGTGGTGCGAAGCGACAGGAGTCATCGGTGACGTCGAGTCCTTGCCAGGCGAGCAGTGCCGTCGTCGAAAGTGGAGCGGCAGACATCTCCTCAGTAGTAGGCCATTTCAGAGTAGCCTCCGCATGGTGAAATACAACAACCTGGAATGGTGAACGCAAGACTTAGTTCACGGTAACAGTAACATCGCCCACCCGTCCTTATAACTTAACAACCAAGTGCAGGATTAAATGGACATAATTCTCTACTCTCACTCTCATGCATCTCGAACACACATACCAACGGACTTATACATTTAATTCTGCTAAGTATGAAGTCCAACGAATAATACCAAATTCATTCTATAAACAAAACTGTCCACCACTCCCCTTTCAACCAAAACATATTCATTCAACAACATACCAAACCATTCCCCAAAACAAACTCACAAATTCATACCGTTCAAGTACAAAGTTACACACGCACGTGCACACTATACATTCCGCCATCTTGGATTGACCGGTTTTCAGAAGTCAATAAGCAAATCTAAACCTGAGAATAATTTAACTGTAACACACACAACATAATATTTAATGATTACATACCACATCCTGGTTGTATTGAAGTAGCCATACATATCCCCTGCCGTTGATAACAGGTTTCCGGCATCTGCTCTACGCAAACAGACCCTACGTTCAACGAAGAACGGATTCGCTTGGAACGCAAGCTATCTTCCCTCGGCTAAAGGCAAAGAACGAATGAATAAAAAGGAGTATCTACGAGCTCGAATTTAGCTCTGAGTTCACCTTACAAAATACAAGTAAAAAACACGTGAAATACCTGAGCACGAGCTCCACGAGACACCTGCAGTTAACCAGCGTCTACCTATGACAGGCGAAATAGAGGAACATAGGCGCTCCAATACAATACATTTAACCCCACAGCATAAAAGTATGCTAATATTAAAGCCGCTTGTGACACGCACACACACGCACACACGCACACACACACTCACACACACACACACACACACACACATACACCACCACCCACGTCTCGATTCCCCTTCTATGTAGTCAGTGAATGTATGTATACCACAATCCTTAGCGCGACCCTTAACCTGGTCTTAACCCCTAACCTGGTCTACATACCACACACTACACAAACCGGTCAGCTGCGTGTACCCCCTTAAACCACCCCACCACCCGTTTTCTTTGGATACACACTTTAACTACACACATGCCGACAAAATGTTGATCATTGTTTTAATACTTTGAAGATGTTGCTTGAAAAATAACCAGGTGAAATGAGTATTTCGGTGTTTAGTCAAATGTTAAAGTTTCTACCACAGACATACACACGCATACACACACGCACGCACGCACGCACGCTCGCACATACAGACAAAGTTACGATCGCATAGGCTACACTTACGTGAACCAAAATTATGACTAAATTAAAAACAACATTGACAACATTTGTCTTGGGTTAAAACGTACACACACACACACACACACACACACACACACACACACACACACGCTCGCGAGCGCTCTTAAAAATAAAGACACTTGACTTATCTCAGGCTATTAGCTTTTTAATGGGTGGCACACACACACACACACACAAACACACACACGAACGCACGCACGCACACACGCACGCACACACACACACACACACACACACACACACACACACACACACACACACACACACACACACACTTGCGTGCACACATTTTCCTTTTTTGTTCAGTAGATTAACACCCAACTAGTAGCCCGCACACTGTGTGCATAGAAACTAAGCCAAACAGCTATTGCGACACATTTTGCACCTAAATTAAAGCATAAATTCCCGTGTCTTTTCATTCAAACTTGATATGCCATTCAAGGCCTTCCACTTGATCATCTAATAAAGATTTCTTGTACAGGGATCACGTGACTGGCGCTCAAATATGGGTACCCTTTATGACAATCGACGTCGACTGAACAGACCAAGACTTCTCTTCCTGACACTGCATGCCAAAGTGACATCTCTGACGTCATCAGTGAGATAAGGTAGAAGACTGACATCATAACGCCAAGCAACACTTCACGTAGAACATTGTGTCACAACTCCCAAGTACTGACAAAGAATTTGAAAAAAGAAGTCTGTCTCGGTGACTATTTTATATCAGCAGCAGAAGGTCAAACGGAAGGTCACCTCCAGACTGTGCATGAATCGGTGCCGAATCCCATTAAAATCGACCGGACAGAAACTGAAGGGACCATTAAACTCGACCGGACAAAAACTGAAGGGACCATTAAACTCGACCGGACAAAATCTGATGGGATCATTAAAATCGACCAGACAAAAAACTGAAGAAACCATTAAACTCGACCGGACAAAAACTGATGGGATCATTAAACTCGACCGGACAAAATCTGATGGGATCATTAAAATCGACCAGACAAAAACCGAAGGGACCATTAAACTCGACCGGACAAAAACTGATGGGATCATCAAACTCGACCGGACAAAAACTGAAGGGACCATTAAACTCGACCGGACAAAAACTGAAGGGATCATTAAAATCGACCAGACAAAAACTGAATGGACCATTAAAATCGACCGGACAAAAACTGAAGGGACCATTAAACTCGACCGGACAAAATCTGATGGGATCACTAAAATCGACCGGACAAAAACTAATGGGATCACTAAAATCGACCGGACAAAAACCTAAAGGGATCATTAAAATCGACCAGACAAAAACTAAAGGGATCATTAAAATCGACCAGACAAAAACTAAAGGAATCATTAAAATCGACCGGACAAAAACTGAAGGGACCATTAAAATCGACCGGACAAAAACTGAAGGGATCATTAAAATCGACCGGACAAAAACTGAAGGGACCATTGCAAATCAACAAGAATTCACAATAAGCAAATCATGGCAATTTGTACATACCAGGACAAAATCTCCATTACATCCTCTACGGTCTCCTTGTCCTCCAACCAAGCGTCTATTAGGTCGGGCTCACTCCACCCTGCTTCTTGTCGCTCTTGGTGCCTCAACCCAACGTCCTGGACAGACATTATAATATTATTATATATCGTATCACTTGAAAAACCGCCAAACACACCGTATATTCGGGGGTGTACAGGTTTCAGTCTGTGTGTCTTGCTGGCCGTCTGTCTGTATCTGTATTGTTCTGATATTGATGATAATATCGTTCATAAATCTATGACACTTTACTTTGTTTGACAACAAATAAACCATAACGGTTACTTTAAAACAATTTTTGAATGAATTTACTTTAGAAACATTGTTACATTAGAGAGACCAAAAAAAAATTCATTGTATAAACAATTTAAAAACTCAGTTGGATATACAGATCTACATCAGATGCAGAATGAATCAATAATGTTTTAGAATGACTAGTGTTGACATAATTAATTAAACCAATAATGATGTGCAAAGTATCCATTTGTGAGAAAAAGAACCAAATGTGTAAGAGCATTTATGTGAGACAAACATTTTTAAATCATAAAATGATTCTTTTTTTCATCAAGACAAGATCAGTACAATTCACCGGCCTCCGTAGCGCAGTGGTTAGCGCATCGGGCTGCGGGCCGGGATGTCGTGGGTTCGAATCCCATCAGGGTCATGTGGGTTTTTCGTGCTTCGGTCGGCTCCTACCCAGAGTGGAAGTGCTATGGTTCCTATGGGAAGGCTGGGATCACACAGCCGAGTGTCATTCACTTAACGAATGTGACTTTGAGGGTGCCCAGGTTCTGTATACCTGACCAACACTGCATGTGCTGCAGTTCTCTGGCATGGTTAATGCCAGGATATAAACTTGGCCAAAACATTATTGCAACAAATTTCAAACCCAAAATTAAACCATTAATCCTCGTGTCATTTTATTGACACTTTATATGCCAGAGAAGGCCGTTCACTTAACCTTCAGGATCACTATTTGGATTAAATATTTCTTTTACAGGGATCACGTGACCGCTGCTCAAATAAGGGTACCCTCAAAATCAACCAGACAAAAACAGAAGGGCCGAATGAAAAATCGACAAAAATCACAATACGCAAAACCTTGCAACTTTGACATACGAGAAAAAAGTCAAACTAATTATCTACCCTGAACAGATTGTTTTGTGTTGCTACCTTGCGTATTTCGTATACTATGCTGTTCCTACAGATGCAGGTGTCGATCTCAAGAGCGGTCAAAAACAGGACTTTTTGCGTCATTTTTTAGGGGTATCATGACAAAAAAGTCTGCACTTTAGCAATGACTTGGTGGATTGCTTTGAAACTTTCCGAATATTTTACCAACATACTAGAGATATTTCGAACGAAATGATGGATTGTTACAGGTGGTAGTGAAAATGTTATGCATTTTTTTCGAAAGAAGTTTTTAATCTCGTCATAGGATTGTTCCCTTGGGTCCAAAAAAATGTATGACTTTGCATGTCTTTATAAAAATGATTGATACACACACTGCTAAAGTTTTATGTGCGTGTAAGCACGGACGCAAATTCTGGACCAGTAAACACGCAACATATTTAAGCGATGATTCTGGTGCCACAGCGATGCCCAGCCAAGAGTGACCATTAAAGCATGAGGCACGCAGCGATAACAGCTGTAAGCGCAAAACAGCGTGAACGTTCCATTTTTTTCTCATGTGTTTGCATGACTAGCAAATTAACGCCAGCAGCTACACGCAAATGAAACTTAGACAGAATCTGTATCAATCATTTATCTGTAGATATGCAAAGTCATGCATTTTTTGGACACAAGTGAACAATCCGATGACAAGTTTAACAACATTTTCCGAAACATTGCGTCTGTCACGCACACATGCACAAAACACGCACGCAGTCTGTCATCCACGACTCAAAACAATCTTGCTCTTCCGACTACAAAACACAAGTTGACACAAACAGTAGATTAAGGACGTTTCTTACAAACAATCAATTATACATAACATAAATACACACACAACTCTCTATCTAACTATACAAATCTTTCTTTCGGCAATATCCACAACGACAACAAAGATCAACCAGCATTAAAGCCCATAACAACAAAGAATAATTATTTAGAAACTTTCATACCTCTCACTTTCGCTCAGTTCACAATGACGTTATAGCTCCTGCACGTTTAGCTGTTAGGACGGGCTAAGGCTAATGTTACCGTGCTTGCGTATCCGAAATCGTTCATGAACCGGAGTCAACGAGGCCGTGGTGCGAAGCGACGGAGTCATCGGTGACGTCGAGTCCTTGCCAGGCGAGCGGTGCCGTCGTCGAAAGTGGAGCGGCAGACATCATCAGTCTCCTCAGTATAAGGCCATTTCAGAGTAGCCTCCGCATGGTGAAATACAACAACCTGGAATGGTGAACGCAAGACTTAGTTCACGGTAACAGTAACATCGCCCACCCGTCCTTATAACTTAACAACCAAGTGCAGGATTAAATGGACATAGCTCTTTACTCTCACTCTCATGCATCTCGAACACACATACCAACGGACTTATACATTTAATTCTGCTAAGTATGAAGTCCAACGAATAATACCAAATTCATTCTATAAACAAAACTGTCAATCACTCTCCTTTCAAGCAAAACGTTCATTCAATCATATACCAAACCATTTTCCAAAACGAACTCACAACTTCATACCGTTCAAGTACAAAGTTACAAACACGCACGTGCACACTATACATTCCGCCATCTTGGATTGACCGGTTTTCAGAAGTCAATAAGCAAATCTAAACCTGAGAATAATTTAACTGTAACACACACAACATAATATTTAATGATTACATACCACATCCTGGTTGTATTGAAGTAGCCATACATATCCCCTGCCGTTGATAACAGGTTTCCGGCATCTGCTCTACGCAAACAGACCCTACGTTCAACGAAGAACGGATTCGCTTGGAACGCAAGCTATCTTCCCTCGGCTAAAGGCAAAGAACGAATGAATAAAAAGGAGTATCTACGAGCTCGAATTTAGCTCTGAGTTCACCTTACAAAATACAAGTAAAAACCACGTGAAATACCTGAGCACGAGCTCCACGAGACACCTGCAGTTAACCAGCGTCTACCTATGACAGGCGAAATAGAGGAACACAGGCGCTCCAATACAATACATTTAACCCCACAGCATAAAAGTATGCTAATATTAAAGCCGCTTGTGACAAACCCCCCTACTCAAACCGAACTACGGTTCGTCACAAAAATTCTACACAATGCGGCTGTAATAGTCTGCTCCGACGTTGTCGCATCCTCGGATTGCTCTGATGCGGAACGTGAATGTCTGAAGCAACAGGGCCCAGCGCATCAAACTTCCGTTCGTCATCTTGGTCTTCTGTAGAGGTTGAAGGGACTGGTGATCAGTCTGTAGCGATTCTCTCTCTCTGAGACTGTCAATGTGCCAACACGGTCGACAGCGATTCTCCGGAAAGGTTCATCTATGAGGGGCAACTTTCCAAGGTGAGCTTTGGGTAATCCTCCTTTGGGTAAAGCTCGACGGCCAACATCACAGGAATGAACATAACGCCTGATGTCGCCCTCCATCCCTGGCCAGTAGAACGAATGCCAGAGTCTATTCTTAGTTTTCTTTGTCTCAAGATGACCAGTCTTAGTAACATTGTGGTATCGTCTCAAAATACCCGAACGAAGAGTCTCGGGCACCACCACCTGACTGAAGGTCTTCTCCGTGGTTATGAAAAGGCGATGCAGGACGCCCTGTTTCCAAAGGAATTTCACCTTTCCTTTCTTCCCGGATGGTGTAGGGTTCCTCCCTTTTGCCAGCTCCCGCACCCTAGACAGAGTTGGGTCAAGCGTCTGTAGCTGGATCAACTTCTCTCTGGTAACACCTAGACCAGAGTCCTTCATCCGTAGGGTTTTAGGAGGTTCTTTTTCTCGCGTATTTTTAACTTGAGTAATGGCGGCTATCTTGACAGGTTGAGCTTTCGCCCGGTACACAGGAACTTCAAGAGTTTCTCCTCCAGGCTGAATGATCCGGTTTCCGATGAGTACGGGGTATGTTAGCTGGTCAGCCACAATAGCGACAACGTTCCCTGAGAAGAATGGGGACTCTAAATGTACGATCGTAGTAGGACAAGTCTTCTGAACGTTCCCTGCTGCGAAACGAATAGTTTGACTTCCCTGCTTGAGGTTACAGTCTTTTACCAGCGAGGAGTCAATAACCAGTCCGTCGGCGCCTGTGTCACGAAGAGCAGATACTTGTGATCCATTGATACTGACCGTGCATAATGGAGTGTACGAAAGTTTGCTACATGGGTCACAAAGGGTAGGTAACTCTGATGTGGCAGCAGTGGTTCCTGGCGTCGTTAAAACTGTTCGCACGTTGGTGACGGTCCTCACGTTGAAGGACGATGCTGAATGCGGGCAATTCCTACGGATGTGCCCAGTTTTACCGCAACCGTAGCAATTTCTCTTGGGAAAAGGGCCGTTGGGGTGGACGGGACTAACTGGGGCAGAGTCTTCCTCAGGATTTTCAATGTCCTTCGTGTTCTTCTCGACTCGACCAGTCGCAGTAACCGGGTTTTTCCTGGCTCTTTTTGATGCAGCAAACCTCTCAGCTAGTTCGGCGGCCTCAGTGACGTTCGCCGGTTCGCGCTGCCGGATGAAATCCGCGAGGTCCCCAGACACATGGTCCATCAGGTGTTCCATCAGTAGGAGGTCTCGGATTCCAGCATAGGTCTCCTCTTTCTTCGCGGCTTTCCTCCACCGTTCAAACCAAATTCGAAGGCGGGTAGCAAACTGTATAAAAGTCTCCTCTCCCCTTTTGGCCGCGAGTCGAAACTTAGAACGATACGAGTCAGCCGTCCAGCGAAAAGATCCTCTAAGGGCGTCCACAATGACATCAAAGTTTCCCGCATCCTCAGCTGGCAGTTCCAAGTAAACATCGGCAGCAAAACCTTTCAGGAGGGCTCCCAGCCGAGCTCCCCAGTCACTCTCCCTGTCCCAGCCACTGAGAGTTGCGGCTCTCTCGAATCGTCCTAGGAAGGTGTCGAGATCCTCTTTGGCTTCATCAAATGGATCTATTTTCAGACGAACTGGTTCAATAGCCCTACTACGAGAACTTGAAGTAGTCTCTTCTCTCCTAGTCTTTTCTATCTCTGCACGAACTCTTTCTTCTTCCAGTTCAGCTAGACGTCGGCGGCGGTCGTTTTCTTCCTCTTCTCGAAGTACTTTTCTTCTGATTTCTTCTTCCTCCCTCTGAAGTCTTCGTTGAGCATCCTGTTCCTCCCTCTGAAGTCTTCGTTGAGCTTCTTCTTTTCTCAGTTGAGCTTCTTCTTTTCTCAGTTGAGCTTCCTCTTCTTCTTGAAGTAGTCTTCGTTGAGCTTCTTCTTTTCTCAGTTGAGCTTCCTCCTCTTCTTGAAGTATTTTGCTAAAGCAGCCCCTGATCGAACGCCCAAAGCACGTCCCCTAGCGGCTATAATTTCTTGAGCTGACGTGAGGGAACTAGATTTTTCAATAGGGTCAACAGCAGCTCCATCCATATGCTTTGGCGTGGTAAGTGTCATACGGGGTGGAGAATTACCATGATCAGGGGTAGAAAAACTTGCCAGAGCGGCATTGCGAGATTTAGATCCCGACATGATTTCTCACCAAATGTAAAAGGGTTAAGTCGCCAACTATGGAAAAGCAACCTAACTACTTCACAACAAAATTCTGAAGCAAAACATCTCAATCTACAACATTTCCAGACAAATTACAACAGGGAAAAATGCTATAAACAACGTCGAGACATGTACCCAGCACCGGCTAGTATTCACAGGTGGCCGCTGTGAAAATCAGGTTAAGCCTTAGCACGTACAAGCATGTTATTCAATCATCACTATTCAAAAATCAAACCTGACAAGACGGTACAAACAAACAGACGAACAGAGCAAAATCATAGGTGACGATGTAATAATAAAGTTCCCGGACGAGCCCCCATTTGTCACGCACACATGCACAAAACACGCACGCAGTCTGTCATCCACGACTCAAAACAATCTTGCTCTTCCGACTACAAAACACAAGTTGACACAAACAGTAGATTAAGGACGTTTCTTACAAACAATCAATTATACATAACATAAATACACACACAACTCTCTATCTAACTATACAAATCTTTCTTTCGGCAATATCCACAACGACAACAAAGATCAACCAGCATTAAAGCCCATAACAACAAAGAATAATTATTTAGAAACTTTCATACCTCTCACTTTCGCCCAGTTCACAATGACGTTAGAGTTCCTGCACTTTTAGCTGTTAGGACGGGCTAAGGCTAATGTTACCGTGCTTGCGTATCCGAAATCGTTCATGAACCGGAGTCAACGAGGCCGTGGTGCGAAGCGACCGGAGTCATCGGTGACGTCGAGTCCTTGCCAGGCGAGCGGTGCCGTCGTCGAAAGTGGAGCGGCAGACATCATCAGTCTCCTCAGTATAAGGCCATTTCAGAGTAGCCCCCGCATGGAGAAACACAACAACCTGGAATGGTGAACGCAAGACTTAGTTCACGGTAACAGTAACATCGCCCACCCGTCCTTATAACTTAACAACCAAGTGCAGGATTAAATGGACATAGCTCTTTACTCTCACTCTCATGCATCTCGAACACACATACCAACGGACTTATACATTTAATTCTGCTAAGTATGAAGTCCAACGAATAATACCAAATTCATTCTATAAACAAAACTGTCAATCACTCTCCTTTCAAGCAAAACGTTCATTCAATCATATACCAAACCATTTTCCAAAACGAACTCACAACTTCATACCGTTCAAGTACAAAGTTACAAACACGCACGTGCACACTATACATTCCGCCATCTTGGATTGACCGGTTTTCAGAAGTCAATAAGCAAATCTAAACCTGAGAATAATTTAACTGTAACACACACAACATAATATTTAATGATTACATACCACATCCTGGTTGTATTGAAGTAGCCATACATATCCCCTGCCGTTGATAACAGGTTTCCGGCATCTGCTCTACGCAAACAGACCCTACGTTCAACGAAGAACGGATTCGCTTGGAACGCAAGCTATCTTCCCTCGGCTAAAGGCAAAGAACGAATGAATAAAAAGGAGTATCTACGAGCTCGAATTTAGCTCTGAGTTCACCTTACAAAATACAAGTAAAAACCACGTGAAATACCTGAGCACGAGCTCCACGAGACACCTGCAGTTAACCAGCGTCTACCTATGACAGGCGAAATAGAGGAACACAGGCGCTCCAATACAATACATTTAACCCCACAGCATAAAAGTATGCTAATATTAAAGCCGCTTGTGACAGCGTCACATCTGGATAAATAACTGCAACGATCCACATTTTTGCAGGAAGTATCTCTAGTATGTTGGTAAAATTTTCTGAAAGTTTCAAAGCAATCCATCAAGTAATTGCTAAAATGTAGTGCTTTTTGACATGATACCTATACAAATTGACGTAACACGTTCCGTTTTTGACCACTCTTGCGATCGACACCTGCATCAGTAGGAATAGCATAGCACGCGAAATACACAAGGTAGCAAAACAAAATAATCTGTTCAGGGTAGATAATTGGTTTGACTTTCTTCTCGCATGTCAAAGTTGCAAAGTGTTGCCAATTGTGATTTTTTTGTCGATTTTTCATTCGGCTCTTCCGTTTTTGTCTGGTCGATTTTGAGGGTACCCTTACTTGAGCGGCGGTCACGTGATCCCTGTAAAAGAAATATTTAATCCAAAAGGTGATCCTGAAGGTTAGGTGAACGGCCTTCTCTGGTATATACAGTTTTAATTAAATGAGACAGGAATTAATGGTTTAATTTGGGTTTGAAATTTGTTGCAATAATTTTTCGGCCAACTTTATTATGACAGTAAGCGTAGAGTGCTGCCCTGTCACGTAGTCTCAAACCAAATTGGAAATCCAAAGCATCATCATTATAATCATCTTCATCTCATTAATCATCCAAAATATAAATTGTCCCTGCTCTTGTGGCCCTTCATGCCCGGAGCTTTCATGGTGACCCTGGTCTCAGTGTTCCTGTTCCATCCTTCCCTGAACAGTAGTTCTGCTGTAAGTCTTCAACGTGTGACGTTCTGGGGGTCGACGGAGGGACGTGGTGGCGGTCTGCTCTCTGGAGGGGACGCTCACTCAGTCTGGCTCCGCGACTTAAAAGTCAATGTCGTTAGCAGGGGGCATAGTAGGTAGTCGGCTGCGTCCGTTAGCTCGGGACAGACCCACTACTGAACACCGTCGAAGTGACTCAGCAGAAGTGCAGTGTCATCTTCCGAGGGTAGCCTACCGCAGCGACCCGACATCCCCCCCTAGAGGGTCTGTAAAATCGACAAGTCTGGCAGCGGAACGAAATTCAGAGGTGGTTGGAGCAGTGAGTGCAGGGACGGGGCGGTGTGAGAGCACAACGGGACAAGGAACAGGTGTAAAGACGAAAAATAAAAGAGAAAAAAATCAGTACAATTTGAAGTTTTGAAAGTTTGAAAAAAGGGAGCCGGGAAGCAGGTCATGTAAGGTCGTGTTTGCCCAAGCAGACGAATTTTCTGCATATCACCAGTTTCTTTGAACGGCCAACCGCCACCGCTTAGTTCGTGCCACACGCAATCGTTTGTTGCATTTTATATTCAGAGGTACACAATAACGTGCTATTGCAGATACAGCGAGTCGCATTGAAACCACAAACTGACGACTTCATTCATCACGTATGTGAAAAAGGGAAAGTGGGTCACACGGGTCCACGATCGCTCGGGGGTCGAATAAACCACGAGAACTGGTGTGTGGTTTACGCATGCTGAATAGCCATTCAAACGAACTGTGTCATTTAATGCTGTTAAATGCTTGTGTAAGTGTGTTCCATGAAGTTAGAATTGCTTATTTCGTGAAAGATTCCATCGTTCTGTAAACCTAATCTGAGGCGGAGTGAGGCTTTAATGTACCGACAGGCAGTACAGGAAGTTTTTGTGTAACATATCCCCTGCACTAACACTGTATTTGTTGCAGAACATGGGTCAGGTTACAACAACGCTTCTCACAATAAAGTGGTATATTGTAGCCAATTCTCGTTTACCAGTCTGATACCCGCTTCGCTCCCTCCCAAACCCACCCTACTATTGCTGTCTATAGGGCTGAGTTGCACCAGGCAGAAGTGGGTGTCACCCAACCGGGCGAGAATAAACTGCAATGTCTGATTGGTTGAAATTATAACAAATCTTAATTTTACCTCCTGCATTGCATTGAATAGTGCCTTCGTCACCATCAGCATAGCTTCTTGTGGCTCGAGCTCCACCAACTCGGAGTCCTGGACAGACATTATATTATATATTATATATCATATCACTTGAAACACCGCCAAACACACCGTATATTCGGGGGTGTACAGGTGTCAGTCTGTTTGTCTTGCTGGCCGTCTGTCAGTATCTGTGTTTTTCTGATATTGATTATAATATCGTTTATAAATTAACGCTACGACGTTTGACTTTGTTTGACCATAAATAACCCAAAATGGCTATTTTTAATTTTATTTTTTATCTTGAATGAATTTACTTCAGAAACATTGTTATATTGGGCAGACTAAACAAATTGATTGTATAAACAATTTAGAAACTCAGTTGGTTATACAGATCTACATCAGATGCAGAATAAATCAATGATGTTTTGGTATGCCTAGTGTTGACATAATTAATTAAACCAATAATAAGTATTCATTTGTGATAAAAAGAACCAAATGTGTAAGTGCATTTATGTGAGACAAATATTTTTAAATCATAAAATGATTCTTTTTTTCATCAAGACAAGATCAGTACAATTCGAAGTTTTGAAAGTTTGAAAAAAGGGAGCCGGGAAGCAGGTCATGTAAGGTCGTGTTTGCCCAAGCAGACGAATTTTCTGCATATCACCAGTTTCTTTGAACGGTCAACCGCCACCACTCAGTTCGTGCCACACACAATCCTTTGTTGCATTTTATATTCAGAGGTACACAATAACGTGCTATTGCAGATACAGCGAGTCGCATTGAAACCACACACAGACGACTTCATTCATCACGTATGTAAAAAAGGGAAAGTGGGTCACATGGGTCCACGATCGCTCGGGGGTTGAATAAACCATGATAACTGATGTGGTTTACGCATGCTGAATAGCAATTCAAACGAACTGTGTCATTTAATGCTGTTAAATGCTAGTGTAAGTGTGTTTCATGAAGTTAGAATTGCTTATTTCGCGAAAGATTCCATCGTTCTGTAAACCTAATCTGAGGCGGAGTGAGGCTTTAATGTACCGACAGGCAGTACAGGAAGGTTTTTTGAAACGCTTCTCACAAAAAAGTGGTATATTGTAGCCAATTGTTGTTTACTAGTCTGATACCCGCTTCGCGCCCTCCCATACCCACCCTACTATTGCTGTCTAGGGCTGAGGTGCACGAAGCAGAAGTGGGTGTCACCCAACCGGGCGAGAATAAACCGCACTGTCTGATTGGTAGAAATTATAACAAATCCTAATTTTACCTCCATCATTGCTCGGACTAGTGCCTCTGGCATCCTCGGCGTAGGTTCTTGTAGCTCGAGGTCCACCAACTCGGAGTCCTGGACAGACATTATATTATATATTATATATCATATCACTTGAAAAACCGCAAAACACATCGTATATTCGGTTTCAGTCTGTCTGTCTTGCTGGCCGTCTGTCAGTATCTGTGTTGTTCTTACATTGATTATAATATCGTTTACTAATTAACGTTACTCTGTAAAAAAAAAAAAAGAAGAAACAAAACCAACAACATTACAATGACGACATTTGACTTTGAAAAAAACCCACCCATTTTAAGGAGTATATGTTTTTCTTGAATGAATTTACTTGACAAACATTGTTATATTGGAAAGACTAAACACACTTATTCTATATAAAATTTAACAACTCATTTAGTGCCACCCAACCGGGTGAGAAAAAACCGCAATGTCTGATTGGTTGAAACCATAACAAATCTCAATTTCACCTCCGTCATTGCTTCGAGAAATGCATCCTGGTCCCACCACCTAGCTTCTGGTCGCCCTTGGTCCCTCAAGTCACAGACATAATAGTATATATCTTTTTCACTTGAAAAACCGCCAAACACACCGTATATTCGGGGGTGTACATGTTTCAGTCTGTCTGTCTTGCTGGCCGTCTGTCAGTATCTGTGTTTTTCTAATATTGATTATCATATCGTTTATAAATTAACGCAACGACGTTTGACTTTGTTTGAAAAACAATCAACCCATAATGGCAATGTTTTGTTTTTATCTTGAATGTTTAGGGTCGGCAGCCTTTTCAATCATAAGTTCGATCTCGTGAAACAAGCAACACACACACACACACACCCTCACATACACATGCACATATATTCACCGAGGAACACACATACACACACACACACACACACACACACACAACCTCAAACACCCCCCCCCCCCGACACACACACATCCACACACACGAACATATACTTTCACACACACACACCACCCTTAACAGACACTCATATACACTAACGCACACACACACACACACACACACACACACACCCACTCACAACACCCACAAACACACACACACGCACACACACACACACAAACACACACACTCAATCAAGCTAACACTTACGCACACGAACACACACACCACACACACACACACACACACACACACACACACATACTTACTTACACAATCAAACGCGCGTGCGCGCAAATGCAAATACACACGCACGCACGCACACACACACACACACATACACACGCACACACACACACACACGCAC
Source organism: Littorina saxatilis (assembly GCF_037325665.1). Classification (NCBI taxonomy): domain Eukaryota; kingdom Metazoa; phylum Mollusca; class Gastropoda; order Littorinimorpha; family Littorinidae; genus Littorina; species Littorina saxatilis. The sequence continues at coordinate 59,144,567 of NC_090253.1, read as the reverse complement.
ACACACACACACGCACACACACACCCACTCACAACACCCACACACACACACACACACCCCCACACACACACACACACACACACACACAAATACTTACATGTATACAACTCTCCTGTGTTCACTTTCAAGTGAATAACTATCGTTCTGATATCATTTTAAAGTAAAGCTAAAGAAACCTGGTATCGGCACTGCTGTGCATCTCCTATGATCTCAATGGTATCAAGGCACGGGTCATAGCCCTTTGCCGCGACAAGGTTTGCCGATACCGGCACTTGTCTTGTCTAGACAGTGACGTCATTCATAGATGACGCCAATCATAAATGACGTTTGTCAAGGGAACTTATGCTTTCAAGTGTTGCTGCTTCCAGTGACAGGAAGGTATAGAGATTGATCATTGTATACAATCAATTTATCATTGTATACACAAATTACACAAACGTCATCTTGTGAGGGACCAAAAAATATTGAATCTCTCGGATGATTTTTTTGTGTGGTATCAACCTCGACCTACGGTCTCGGTTGATACCACAAAAAAATCATCCTCGAGTTTCAATATTTTTCGGTCCCTCACTCGATGACGTTGTGTAATCTCTATGTATTTATGTGTGTTTGCGCGCGCGAGTGTGTGGGTGTGTGTGTTTGTGTGTGTGTGTGTGTGTGTGTGTGTGTGTGTGTGTGTGTGTGTGTGTGTGTGTGTGTGTGTGTGTGTGTGTGTGTGTGTGTGTGAGAGAAAGAAAGGGAGAGAAAGAAAGGAAGAAAGAGAGTCAACCGGAAAGCTCAGTACAGTGCAATAGTTTTTGGCGTGCCACCTCTCAGGTACGTTACAGAATGCTCCAGATTGCTCCCCGCAAACCCCCGTTTCCTAGACCATTCTCGGCGAGCGTTCGCAATTGTTACGCTTCAGTGACCCCGGACAATGGTACTCGTACCGAGCGCTTGCTAACGCTCGCGAGCGCCACAACAAAATTATGCGTTGCATAGAAAACGTTCGCAAACGTTCTGTGGCGCTCTGCCTATGCAACGCACCCCTGGTGTGTGGTTTACGCATACTGATTAGCCATTCAAACTAACTGTGTCATTTAATGCTGTTAAATGCTAGTGTAACTGTGTTTCATGAAGTTAGAATTGTTTATTTTGTGAAAGATTCCATCGTTATGTAAACCTAATCTGAGGCGGAGTGAGGCTTTAATGTACCGACAGGCAGTACAGGAAGTTTTTGTGTAACATATCCCCTGCACTAACACTGTATTTGTTGCAGAACATGGGTCAGGTTACAAAAACGCTTCTCACAATAAAGTGGTATATTGTAGCCAACTGTTGTTTACCAGTCTGACACCCGCTTCGCTCCCTCCCAAACCCACACTACTATTGCTGTCTAGGGCTGAGTTGCACGAAGCAGAAGTGGGTGTCACCCAACCGGGCGAGAATGAACCGCAATGTCTGATTGGTTGAAATTATAACACATCTTAATTTCACCTTCGTCATTGCTCGGACTAGTGCCTCCTGTATCCTCTGCCTAGCTTCTTCTTGTCGCTCGAGCTCCACAAACTTGGATTCCTGGACAGACATTATACTATATATTATATCACTTGAAAAACCGCCAAACACACCGTATATTCGGGGGTGTACATGTTTCAGTCTGTCTGTCATGCTGGCCGTCTGTCAGTATCTGTGTTTTTCTGATATTGATTATAATATCGTTTATAAATTAACGCTACGACGTTTGACTTTGTTTGAAAAACAACCAACCCATAACGGCAATTTTTTGTTTTTATCTTGAATGAATTTACTTTAGAAGCATTGTTATATTGGGCAGACTAAACAAATTGATTGTATAAACATTTTAAAAACTCAGTTGGTTATACAGATCTACATCAGATGCAGAATAAATCAATGATGTTTTAGAATGACTTGCTTTGACAGAATTAATTAAACCAATAATGATGTGCAAAGTATCCATTTGTGGAAAAAATCCAAATGTGTAAGTGCATTTATGTGAGACAAACTTTTTAAAATCATAAAATGATTCTTTTTTTCATCAAGACAAGATCAGTACAATTCGAAGTTTTGAAAGTTTGAAAAAAGGGAGCCGGGAAGCAGGTCATGTAAGGTCGTGTTTGCCCAAGCAGACGAATTTTCTGCATATCACCAGTTTCTTTGAACGGTCAACCGCCACCGCTTAGTTCGTGCCACACACAATCGTTTGTTGCATTTTATATTCAGATTTATCCTACATACGTGAGAGAGACACCCGTGAGATAATAATCGTTCAAATCACACGTGTGTATATCATGTAAATGAGGTCATGTCAAGCAAGTCTGGCAGGGACAGCAGGAGGAAACGCTAGAACATCTTTTTTGGGACTGTATAAAAACACAGGCCTTTTGGAATGATTTCCTTCAGTGGATGCGAGACAATTTTGTACATTGTACTAATGTTAGACTGTATAAGCAACTTATTATCTGTGGCTACCAAACAAACTGTGTGACGGACAAAACCTTTGATTTGTTCCTTCTAATCGCAAAATACCACATTTATACATCTAAAATACGTGCGAGCGGCCCCCATTTTCAGGTTCTTGTTTTAACTCTAAAACAAAGATTTTTGGCAGAGAAGCACAATGCCAGGCCCTTCAATCAGGAGTGGGCTTATGATATGCTGGGTGATCTTAGAATAACCCTTTTTAGCGGATGAGCGTATGATACGAAGAGCGGGGCACGAGGTGAGTGTCTGCAGAAATAATGTAATAACTCCTAAAATACTAATTATCCTGCAACCATATTACAGTTGTCAAAACCCGAAATGTAGCGCTACTTATTCACGTTGCTCTTTTTACAAAAAAATGCGTATCTATTGAATAACTATCCAAAACACAAGGCAGGTCGCTGATTTGTGATCGGGTGTTCTTATGAAATACCCCCCTGTGCGCTTATGATAGCTTGATTTTTCGGATCGGATGCGCTTATGACTGGTTTTTCGCTGCGCTGCCTAGTTTTTTGCTTGATGACCTGAATGATCTTAATTAAATGTTCTCATTTTACAGATCATGGATTATAGATGTTACCATTGTGGAGAAGGGTTCTCCATCTTCAAAGAAATCATAACCCACACAGTTGATAAACATGAAGCACATAAGCTTCGGTATTGTTTTGTTCAGCTTAACACGGAGACAGGCAAGCGGAGGCTATGCACAAAAGCATTCGATTTTTCACCAAAAGAGTGCGCTGAGAAAGGCTGCAAAATAGTTGTAACCGATCAAAACAAAATAATAGTGGATAAAATTCAAACTTCCATTGGGCTTACTCCAGCATCTCAGAATGGCAATCAAGAGGCTCAAGAGCCTACGCCAGTGTCTCAGAATGACGATAAACATCCCCAAGAGCACACTCCTAGTGCGGTTAACTATTTTGTGAATAACCTTGCCGAAAAGGCTGGACAAATTCTGGCTGAAAACGGCTTGATAAGTGAATGGATTAGTTTTCATCAAATGATAATTCAAGGACATTTTCCCCTTGATAATATTGCCTTTCTGTTATTTCTTGACGTTGTGAACTATTACGCCACTGGAGACAAAAAATTAATGAGATACAGTAAAGAGTCCCTTCTGTTTTGGCACACAGGCTATCGCTTATTCCATGGCAGATTCATTCGCTTCATGAATGGAAGAGAAGCTGAAGAAGATAGAAAGCTGGCACAACATGGGGATAATCTTTTGACAGGTGCTGGAGCGGATACAGATGAAACAGAAGTTCGAGTGGATATGACAGAAGCTGAGACCAAACCTGGAGTGGATACAGATGAAACAGAAGATCGAGTGGATATGACAGAAGCTGAGACCAAACCTGGAGTGGATACAGATGAAACAGAAGATCGAGTGGATATGACAGAAGCTGAGACCAAACCTGGAGTGTGCTCTTGGGGATGTTTATCGTCATTCTGAGACACTGGCGTAGGCTCTTGAGCCTCTTGATTGCCATTCTGAGATGCTGGAGTAAGCCCAATGGAAGTTTGAATTTTATCCACTATTATTTTGTTTTGATCGGTTACAACTATTTTGCAGCCTTTCTCAGCGCACTCTTTTGGTGAAAAATCGAATGCTTTTGTGCATAGCCTCCGCTTGCCTGTCTCCGTGTTAAGCTGAACAAAACAATACCGAAGCTTATGTGCTTCATGTTTATCAACTGTGTGGGTTATGATTTCTTTGAAGATGGAGAACCCTTCTCCACAATGGTAACATCTATAATCCATGATCTGTAAAATGAGAACATTTAATTAAGATCATTCAGGTCATCAAGCAAAAAACTAGGCAGCGCAGCGAAAAACCAGTCATAAGCGCATCCGATCCGAAAAATCAAGCTATCATAAGCGCACAGGGGGTATTTCATAAGAGCACCCGACCACAAATCAGCGACCTGCCTTGTGTTTTGGATAGTTATTCAATAGATACGCATTTTTTTGTAAAAAGAGCAACGTGAATAAGTAGCGCTACATTTCGGGTTTTGACAACTGTAATATGGTTGCAGGATAATTAGTATTTTAGGAGTTATTACATTTTTTTCTGCAGACACTCACCTCGTGCCCCGCTCTTGTATCATACGCTCATCCGCTAAAAAGGGTTATTCTAAGATCACCCAGCATATCATAAGCCCACCCCTGATTGAAGGGCCTGAATGCATTGGTTAACAATGAGTTAACTTCTTTCAACAGAAACTGGAGTCTGTACAGGCATGCGATGGAATGATTTTATGTTTTTATTTTTTTTATTTTTTTTATTTTTTTATTTTTTTATTTTTTTTTTAGCCTGGTCACCGCTCGCTATCCTCTTCCTCTTCTTTCCCTGATCCTTATTCTCTTCTGTCACTCTTCTTTCTTCCTCTCTCTTTTCCCTCTATCCTTTTTGTACTGTCTGTTTATATGTGTGTGTGTAAGTGATATGGTTGAGATGGCCTCAACTGGATATTTGCTATTTTCGTTACCCTATGTAGACTGTTTTTGATCTGTCTTATGTTATATTGTCTGGAAAAGAAAAAAGAATAATAAAAAAAAAAAAAATAAAAAAAAAAGAAAGTCTGGCAGGGACCTGTGATTCCACAGCTTATGATGCTAAAGTCACCGAGACAAACGTCATTATAGAAAAAACAAGTCGCGTAAGGCGAAAATACAATATTTAGTCAAGTAGCTGTCGAACTCACAGAATGAAACTGAACGCAATGCCATTTTTCAGCAAGACCGTATACTCGTAGCATCGTCAGTCCACCGCTCATGGCAAAGGCAGTGAAATTGACAAGACGAGCGGGGTAGTAGTTGCGCTAAGAAGGATAGCACGCTTTTCTGTACCTCTCTTTGTTTTAACTTTCTGAGCGTGTTTTTAATCCAAACATATCATATCTATATGTTTTTGGAATCAGGAACCGACAAGGAATAAGATGAAAGTGTTTTTAAATTGATTTCGACAATTTAATTTTGATAATAATTTTTATATATTTAATTTTCAGAGCTTGTTTTGAATCCGAATATAACATATTTATATGTTTTTGGAATCAGCAAATGATGGAGAATAAGATAAACGTAAATTTGGATCGTTTTATAAATTTTTATTGTTTTTTACAATTTTCAGATTTTTAATGACCAAAGTCATAAATTAATTTTTAAGCCACCAAGCTGAAATGCAATACCGAAGTCCGGGCTTCGTCGAAGATTACTTGACCAAAATTTCAACCAATTTGGTTGAAAAATGAGGGCGTGACAGTGCCGCCTCAACTTTCACGAAAAGCCGGATATGACGTCATCAAAGACATTTATCAAAAAAATGAAAAAAACGTTCGGGGATTTCATACCCAGGAACTCTCATGTCAAATTTCATAAAGATCGATCCAGTAGTTTAGTCTGAATCGCTCTACACACACTCACAGACACACACACACACACACACACGCATATACACCACGACCCTCGTTTCGATTCCCCCTCGATGTTAAAATATTTAGTCAAAACTTGACTAAATATAAGAATTGCGCTCGCTAATTACCCTCGATAAATCTTGAGAACTAACACGTCACGCCACACGTTCAGAGTGACGTTTCTTTGCTTTGACGTAATAGATTGCACGAGGCTTTAGAAGAGGTCGAGGTTCCAAAACAAGCGTTTTCAATTTAGCTGCCTCGACTGCAAGACATTTTCAGTAAAATACACGTAACTAAAGTATGTAGGATAGACAGAATACTACTTGGCTTGCTGTGTCCTACCAGATTTACACTCGTTGCTTTTTCAAATAGTGAACAGCTCGCTTTCGATCGCAGTTCAATATTTAAAAAAACAACTCGTGTAAATCTGGTACGACACAGCAAGCCATGTAGTATTCTCTATGTACACAATAACGTGCTATTGCAGATACAGCGAGTCGCATTGAAACCACAAACTGACGTCTTCATTCATCACGTATGTGAAAAAGGGAAAGTGGGTTACACGGGTCCACGATCGCTCGGGGGTCGAATAAACCACGAGAACTGGTGTGTGGTTTACGCATGCTGAATAGCCATTCAAACGAACTGTGTCATTTAATGCTGTTAAATGCTAGTGTAAGTGTGTTCCATGAAGTTAGAATTGCTTATTTTGTGAAAGATTCCATCGTTATGTAAACCTAATCTGAGGTGGAGTAAGGCTTTAATGTACCGACAGGCAGTACAGGAAGTTGTTTGGTAACATATCCCCTGCACTAACACTGTATTTGTTGCAGAACATGGGTCAGGTTACAAAAACGCTTCTCACTATAAAGTGGTATATTGTAGCCAATTGTTGTTTACCAGTCTGATACCCGCTTCGCTCCCTCCCATACCCACCCTACTATTGCGGTCTATAGGGCTGAGGTGCACGAAGCAGAAGTGGGTGTCACCCAACCGGGCGAGAATAAACCGCAATGTCTGATTGGTTGAAAATAAAACTCATCTGAATTTCACCTCCATTATTTCTCGGAAAAGTGCCTCCCGCATCCTCAGCGTAGCTTCTTGTCGCTCGAGCTTCACAAACTCGGAGTCCTGGACAGACATTATATTATATATTATATTACTTGAAAAACCGCCAAACACACCGTATATTCGGTTTCAGTCTGTCTGTCTTGCTGGCCGTCTGTCAGTATCTGTATTGTTCTGATATTGATGATAATATCGTTTATAAGTTAACGTTACTCTGTAAAAAAACAAAAAACAAAAAACAACCAACAACAACAACATAACATTGACGACATTTGACTTTGTTTGAAAAAAAACCACCCATTATAACGAGTATATTTTTTTCTAAAATGAATTTACTTGACAAACATTGTTATATTGGGCAGACTAAACACACTCATTCTACATACAATTTAAAAACTCAGTTAGGGCCACCCAATCGGGTGAGAATAAACCGCAATGTCTGATTGGTTGAAATCTTAACAAATCTCAATTTCACCTCCGTCATTGTATCGAGAAATGCATCCCGGTCCAACAACATAGCTTCTGGTCGCCCTTGGTCCCTCAAGTCAGCTTCCTGGACAGACATTATAGTACACATCATATCACTTGAAAAACCGCCAAACACACCGTATATTCGGGGGTGTACAGGGTTCAGTCCGTCTGTCTTGCTGGCTGTCTGTCAGTATCTGTGTTTTTCTGATATTGATTTGATAATATCGTTTATAAATTAACGCTACGACGTTTGACTTTGTTTGAAAAACAACCAACCCATAACGGCATTTTTTTGTTTTATCTTGAATGAATTTACTTTAGAAGCATTGTTATATTGGGCAGACTAAACAAATTGATAGTATAAACATAACAAAAGGGAGCCGGGTAGCAGGTCATGTAAGGTCGTGTTTGCCCAAGCAGACGAATTTTCTGCATATCACCAGTTTCTTTAAACGGTCAACCGCCACCGCTTAGTTCGTGCCACACACAATCGTTTGTTGCATTTTATATTTAGAGGTACACAATAACGTGCTATTGCAGATACAGCGAGTCGCATTGAAACCACAAACTGACGACTTCATTCATCACGTATGTGAAAAAGGGAATGTGGGTCACACGGGTCCACGATCGCTCGAGGGTTGAATAAACCACGAGAACTGGTGTTTTTTTTACGCATGCTGAATAGCCATTGAAATGAACTGTGTCATTTAATGCTGTTAAATGCTAAGTGTGTTCCATGAAGTTAGAATTGCTTATTTCGTGAAAGATTCCATCGTTCTGTAAACCTAATCTGAGGCGGAGTGAGGCTTTAATGTACCGACAGGCAGTACAGGAAGTTGTTTGGTAACATATCCCCTCCGCTAACACTGTATTTGTTGCAGAACATGGGTCAGGTTGCAAAACGCTTCTCACTATAAAGTGGTATGTTGTAGCCAATTGTCGTTTACCAGTCTGATACCCGCTTCGCTCCCTCCCATACCCACCCTACTATTGCTGTCTATAGGACTGAAGTGCACGAAGCAGAAGTGGGTGTCACCCAACCGGGCGAGAATAAACCGCAATGTCTGATTGGTTGAAATTATAACACATCTTAATTTCACCTCCATCATTGCTAGGACTAGTGCCTCCCGCATCCTCTGGCTAGCTGCTAGTCGCTTGAGCTCGAAAAAGTCGGATTCCTGGACAGACATTATATTATATATTATATCACTTGAAAAACCGTCTAACACACGGTATATTCGGGGGTGTACAGGTTTCAGTCTGTCTGTCTGTCTGTCTGTCTGTATCTGTATTGTTCTGATATTGATGATAATATCGTTTATTAATTAACGTTATTCTGTGGTAAAACAAAACAAACAACAACAAAAAACATATTATTGACGACATTTGACTTTGTTTGAAAAATAAAACCCATTATAACGAGTATATTTTTTTCTTCATTGAATTTACTTGACAAACATTGTTATATTGGGCAGACTAAATACACTCATTCTATATGCAATTTAAACACTCAGTTAGTGCCACCCAATCGGGTGAGAATAAACCGCAATGTCTGATTGGTTGAAATCTTAACAAATCTCAATTTCACCTCCGTCATTGCATCGAGAAATGCATCCCGGTCCCACCACCTAGCTTCTGGTCGCCCTTGGTTCCTCAAGACAGAGTCCTGGACAGACATAATAGTATATATCATATCACTTGGAAAAACCGCCAAACACACCGTATATTCGGGGGTGTACAGGTGTCAGTCTGTTTGTCTTGCTGGCCGTCTGTCAGTGTCTGTGTTTTTCTGATATTGATTAAAATATCGTTTATAAATTAACGCTACGACGTTTGACTTTGTTTGAAAAACAACCAACCCATAACGGCAATTTTTTGTTTTTATCTTGAATACATTTACTTTAGAACTCAACTCAACTCAACTCAAATTTTATTGGCTTCAATTTTCAAAGAAGAATTTGTCTTGCGCTTGGGAGAAAGTAAGAGTATAACATATAAAAACAGCATTCATATCACATTTCATGTATCACACACAGTAATCACTAGTATAAGCCTACAATTATCACATTTGTACCTGTATCATACATGCAAATAAATAGTATCACATTTCCACGTATCACACACAATATATACATTACATAACATACAGCAAGCATTGTTGTTATATTGGGCAGACTAAACAAATTGATAGTATAAACATTTTAAAAACTCAGTTGGTTATACAGATCTACATCAGATGCAGAATAAATCAATGATGTTTTAGAATGACTTGCGTTGACAGAATTAATTAAACCAATAATGATGTGCAAAGTATTCATTTGTGAAAAAAATCCAATTGTGTAAGTGCATTAATGGGAGACACATTTTTTAAATCATAAAATTATTCTTTTTTTCACCAAGACAAGATCATTTTTTTTTTCGCTCGGGGGTCGAATAAACCACGAGAACTGGTTTGTGGTTTACGCATGCTGAATAGCCATTCAAACGAACTGTGTCATTTAATGTTGTTAAATGCTAGTGTAAGTGTGTTCCATGAAGTTAGAATTGCTTATTTCGTGAAAGATTCCATCGTTATGTAAACCTAATCTGAGGCGGAGTGAGGCTTTAATGTACCGACAGGCAGTACAGGAAGTGTTTGTGTACCTGCACTAACACTGTATTTGTTGCAGAACATGGGTCAGGTTACAAAAACGCTTCTCACAATAAAGTGGTATTATTTTTGTAGCCAATTGTTGTTTACCAGTCTGATACCCGCTTCGCTCCCTCCCAAACCCACCCTGCTATTGCTGTCTATAGGGCTGAGGTGCACGAAGCAGAAGTGGGTGTCACCCAACCGGGCGAGAATAAACCGCACTGTCTGATTGGTTGAAATTATAACACATCTGAATTTCACCTCCATTGCTCGGAATAGTGCCTCCTGTCTCTTCAGCGAAGCTTCTTGTCGCTCGAGCTCCATCAACTCAGCGTCCTGGACAGACATTATATCATATATTATATTACTTGAAAAACCGCCAAACACACCGTATATTCGGGGGTGTACAGGTTTCGGTCTGTCTGTCTTGCTGGCCGTCTGTCAGTATCTGTGTTTTTCTGATATTGATTATGATATCGTTTATAAATTAACGCTACGACGTTTGACTTTGTTTGAAAAAAATATAACCCATAACGGCTATTTTTTTAGTTTTTATCTTGAATGAATTTACTTTAGAAGCATTGTTATATTGGGCAGACTAAACAAATTGATAGTATAAACATTTTAAAAACTCAGTTGGTTATACAGATCTACATCAGATGCATAATAAATCAATGATGTTTTAGAATAACAAGCGTTGACATAATTAATTAAACCAATAATGATGTGCAAAGTATCCATTTGTGAAAAAAAGAACCAAATGTGTAAGTGCATGTATGTGAGACAAACTTTTTTAAATCATAAAATGATTTTTTTTTCATCAAGACAAGATCAGTACAATTCGAAGTTTTGAAATTTTGAAAAAAGGGAGCCGGGAAGCAGGTCATGCAAGGTCGTGTTTACCGAAGCAGACGAATTGTCTGCATATATTACCAGTTTCTTTGAATGGTCAACCGCCACCGCTTAGTTCGTGCCACACGCAATCGTTTGTTGCATTTTATATTCAGAGGTACACAATAACGTGCTATTGCAGATACAGTGAGTCGCATTGAAACCAAAAACTGACGACTTCATTCATCACGTATGTGAAAAAGGTAAAGTGGGTCACAGGGTCCACAATCGCTCGGGGTTGAATAAACCACGAGAACTGATGTGTGGTTTACACATGCTGAATAGCCATTCAAACGAACTGTGTCATTTAATGCTGTTAAATGCTAGTGTTAGTGTGTTCCATGAAGTTAGAATTGCTTATTTCGTGAAAGATTCCATCGTTCTGTAAACCTAATCTGAGGCGGAGTGAGGCTTTAATGTACCGACAGGCAGTACAGGAAGTTGTTTGGTAACATATCCCCTCCGCTAACACTGTATTTGTTGCAGAACATGGGTCAGGTTACAAAAACGCTTCTCACTATAAAGTGGTATATTGTAGCCAATTGTCGTTTACCAGTCTGATACCCGCTTCGCTCCCTCCCAAACCCACCCTACTATTGCTGTTCAGGGTTGAGGTGCACGAAGCAAAAGTGGGTGCCACCCAACCGGGCGAGAATAAACTGCAATGTCTGATTGGTTGAAATCATACTAAATCTCAATTTCCACCAATCAACACATTGGCTGGTTCCCACCCGGTTGGTAACTTTCTTGTGCACGTCGGCCCTGGCATCTAACCTTGCGGTTACTTACTTCCACAGCAACTCCATCTCTACAGAGAAAAATGTTTTTGCACTCACGCCCCTGCACCTGGCGGGGCGAGAGAAGCACCAGCACCAGCACCAGCACGCTGAGTTGTAGGAAGGAGGCCGGAGACATCATGTGGTATCTGGCGTGGTAGACGGGGCGAAGGGTCTGGATAACGACGTGAAAGGACGCGTAGAAGCACGTTCCAACCGGCAACAGTATGCTGTTTGTACGATCAAGTGGTGAAAAATTCGCCAGCGTTATGATTGAGCAGAGTCACAGCAGGGTGTCATATATCAAAATGGTTTGGGGGTGAGGTTGGGTATGGAGGTTTCACGAAACAAATATGAATCCGCTTGAAACTAGTTCACAAGACGTCAATGCGATGTCAAGAGGTGGTTGACTCATGCGCGACTCAGGCTTCTGTCGCAGTGTATTGGGGAAAGCTGGAATGCAAACCTGCACAGAACTCAGTGTACGAATGCATATTGGATTTTGGAGTTCAGACGAGTCCCCGTTTCCCTCCTCGAACTATCCCACCTTTCGATCACCCCAGGAATACCTTTTGCTTTTTACATTTAGTCAAGTTTTGACTAAATGTTTTAACATAGAGACGAGGGTCGTGGTGTATGTGTGTTTATACAACTCCTGTAATGCAACCGAGGGGTGGATTAAATTTAGTTGATTATTTTTAGACAAGTGAGAAATTAGAACGAACTACTTTGATTACACCAAAATCACACGTGGATTGAAGTAAGAATAAAGAGGGCGAAAAAATAATCAATACTAGAACTTATTTTTAGAACATGACATCATTTGAAACCCAGACGATTGGACCCTGTTGCGGAAGAATACAACGTTGACTCAAAACTGTAACAACAATGGCTGACGCATCGTGACTAGTCGACAGACGATGCCATTTGCTTTGTGTGTGTTTTTGTTGTTGCTTACTGTACATGACATACATTACGTGTAAAATCCAGTTCTTTAAAGGCGAAGTTCGGGAGGAATTTTTCTGCGAGTACGAAGATTTGATTTATGACGCGCAATTGACTCTTCGGCCGGAATTTTTCTCGTGGAGACGAGAAAAGCATGCGATACGAGAAAAGCATGCGTATCGCATGCGAGACGATTTGCAAGCCAAGCGGGTGGGGATTTAGTCTCGGCAAAGAAACTACAATGCAGTGTTTGGTCTCGGTGAGACTGAAAGAGAGACAGAGAGCACGAGAGAGAGCGACAGGGACACACAGTGTCAGTGATTCAAGTTGGTGGCTTGGTGGCCAAAGGGATCAGGGTTCGATTCCCGGCATGGGCGGTCTTTTTTTTTTATTTTTTTTTTAATTCTTGTTTACTATTGTTTATTATGAACGTTTTAATGTTTTATTTTACTCTAATAATTTTGTTCATTGTGTAAAATAAATAAATAATTTTTTTTTTAATCCACGTGCACAGAGAGAAAAACTTTCATACTGTGCCAAAGTGATCCGGGTTCGATTCCCGGCATGGGCGGTCTATTTTATTTTAATTTTTAATTTTTTTTTAATTCATGTTTACTTTTGTTTATTAAGAACGTTTTAATGTTTTATTTTACTCTAATAATTTTTTTTATTGTGTAAAATAAATTAAATTTTTTATTTTTTATTTTTTTAATACACGTGCACAAGACAAACACTTTCATACTGGGGGAGCGAGCCAGTCTGGAGAGTACTCGGGTCCAGCGCCAGCGTTTTTTATTGAATATTTGTACCAGTTTCAAGTTGTCTGATTCAAACTAGATGTTGAATGACACAGAAATAAAACGATTTCTTCGTGAACTTCAATTTTGTTTGAGTAATATATCAGGTGTACGATACATCTACACAGTTGTGTGTGTGTGTGTGTGTGTGTGTGTGTGTGTGTGTGTGTGTGTGTGTGTATGTGTGTGTGTGTGTGTGTGTGTGTGTGTGTTCTTGAACATAACTACACCCATGTGTTTATGAGTTACATAATTTATATATATGCGTTCAGTCAGTCTGCATGTTTCCTTTCACAAAATAAGACACAACATCAAAAATGAATACAGATTTGATCTGCAAGGAGGAAATATCAAACCAACCCACACCCCAAACCTAAAGCAGCTCATGACAAACTGTTGGTACACACTTTGCAAAATAATACTCTATACAGCATGACTTCCCTTCTTTGTCTCTGTTAATCTAGTTAGAAAATATCCAGCGATATTTCTCCGTAGGCCTAAAGTTCGGCCATGACCTAGGCAAAATAACTTGCGCAGCCGCAGAAACAAGAAAATGGAAATCTTTTATGAAATGATTGGGAGCCACGCAAATTTGACCTCTTGATTCCGACCATGAACCCGCTGTTGATAATGTGAAAGGTCGTTCCAGAAATGGCAATGCAGATCTATCTCTGGCCCATTCATAGATTCAACCTACAAACTGCGACCTCATCTGTGATCAGATGGCCAAGCAATGCGTGAAATCTTTTATTCTAAAGCCTTATGGCTCGTTTCGACAAGCATTAAACGGATGAAATTAACCACATGCAGTTTATTCTTCAGAAAAATGCACACAAAAAATGGGTTGGGTTCGGTGATTTGTACATAAACGTCTTCCTCACGATAGATTCGCTGATTTGTCTTATGAAGCCGTCATCAACACGAACACAATGATTGCAGAAGCAAACTCTGTACCTACACGACCGAGACACAAGACTGATTATTTCACAGCTGCAATGTGAATAGAGAACAAAGACGTTTTGTGTAAGCTTAATTACTCACGTCAGGTCTTCACTGACAAGCTAGGAACAGACGAAAAATTCCGAACAAAAGTAAATGACGTCAAAGTCTCTTTCGCTTTGCGTGTAACTTTGTCATGACGTCATTTTGTGACGACAGTACACGCGACAATTTGTTCGCTTCCGGTGAAAAGCAACCCAAAAGAAGGAGCTAAGCCTGTGTCTTGAAACAGCTGAAACACTCTTTTGGATTGCCGTTTCAATGTTAACCAAAAAGTTAAAGAAAAAAACCAAGGTTCAGTTGCGAACTGACAGCGGATTGAGCATTTATTCCTGTTGATGAAGGTACGATTGAAGCTTTATTCTCTCCGTCAACCAACAAGACTAGATTTGTAGCAGACGAAAAACAAAGTGTGCGTTTTTCCTGTCTTGTGAAGGCGATTATGTCGTTATAAGTTATCTGTACGTTGTGAAGACATTTCAAAACAAAATTTAGCTTTGATGCGTCACGGGATAAAAGCTTATACGTTTTCATCCATGGAATTGTTTTTTTCGTCTCGGCAGGGTGAATGAATTCATGATGTCTTTTCCGGAACTGGACAAAACTGGCCTTGCCAAGACTGAAACAAAATATAGTTCTACAACTTCTAGGCTTGGGTTGATTGCCCATGGTGAATTTCCAATGATTTGTTTCCACATCCCATGACAAATTTGTCTTTACTTTGGTCATGCCATATATACGTTGCAGTTCCGTCCATCCATGGTATCGCGTGATATTTTGTCTCGACGGGGGTGAAAGAATATAATGACGTCACTCTCGGCAGAGCCTCGAGTGACGTCATCATATTCATTGACCCAGTCTCGACAAAATATCAGGCGATACCATGGATGGAGGGAGCTGTAACTTATACATATAGCATGACTTCTCTTCTTTGTCTCTGTTAGTCTGGTAAGAAAATATCCAGCGATATTTCTCCGTGGGCCTAAAGTTCGGCCATGACCTAGGCAAAATAACTTGCGCAGCCGCAGAAACAAGAAAAGGGAAATCTTATGAAGCCGTCATCAACACGAACACAATGATTGCAGAAGCAAACTCTGTACCTACACGACCGAAACACAAGACTGATTATTTCACAGCTGCAAAGGGTAAGCTTACTCACGTCAGGTCTTGACTGACAAGCTAGGAACAGACGGAAAATTCCGAACAAAAGTAAATGACGTCAAATTAAGTCTCTTTCGCTTTGCGTGTAACTTTGTCATGACGTCTTTTTGTGACGACAGTATACGCGACAATTTGTTCGCTTCCGGTGTCATTTTAGACTGAAAAGCAACTCAAAACAAGGAGCTAAGCCTGTGTCTTGAAACAGCTGAAACACTCTTTTGGATTGCCGTTTCAATGTTAACCAAAATGTTAAAGAAAAAAACAAGGTTCAGTTGCGAACTGACAGCGGATTGAGCATTTATTCCTGTTGATGAAGGTATGATTGAAGCTTTATTCTCTCCGTCAACCAACAAGACTAGATTTGTAGCAGACGAAAAACAAAGTGTGCGTTTTTCCTGTCTTGTGAAGGCGATTATGTCGTTATAAGTTATCTGTACGTTGTAATGACATTTCAAAACAAAATTTAGCTTTGATGCGTCACGGGATAATAAGCTTATACGTTTTTATCCATGGAATTGTTTTTTTCGTCTCGGCAGGGTGAATGAATTCATTATGTCTTTTCCGGAACTGGACAAAACTGGCCTTGCCAAGACTGAAACAAAATATAGTTCTACAACTTCTAGGCTTGGGTTGATTGCCCATGGTGAATTTCCAATGATTTGTTGCCACATCCCATGACAAATTCTCTTTACTTTGGTCATGCCATATATACGTTACAGTTCCGTCCATGCATGGTATCGCGTGATATTTTGTCTCGACGGGGTGAAAGAATATAATGACGTCACTCTCGGCAGAGCCTCGAGTGACGTCATCATATTCATTGACCCAGTCTCGACAAAATATCAGGCGATACCATGGA
The DNA here is from genome assembly GCF_037325665.1 of Littorina saxatilis. Lineage (NCBI taxonomy): Eukaryota > Metazoa > Mollusca > Gastropoda > Littorinimorpha > Littorinidae > Littorina > Littorina saxatilis. The sequence continues at coordinate 59,128,065 of NC_090253.1, read as the reverse complement.
TGGACGGAGCTGTTATGTAACTTATACATATGATTAGGCCAAAAAAAAAATTGTCTGTTTCTGGTAACATGGCTAAAAAAAATAGGGTCGGTAGGTCGGGATTTTTTTTTTTTTTTTTTTTTTTTTTTTTTTTTACCCCCAAATGTAGACCAATAAAACTAACTTTAAAAATCGCGCAAAGAGACTGGATTCACTATACATAGAGACAAGACACTCAACACATTTACAAATCGTCAGCGGACTTTCGTTTTCACACGTTTTTGTTGTTCATTTTCTCACCCTGTCCTTTACCACCAAAAAAAAATAAAAAAATTTTGAGTTTGGAAAAAAAAAGTTTAGGGTCGGCGCCGAAATTTAGGGTCGGTCGGGTGACCAGAAACAGACAAATTTTTTTTTTTGGCCTTACACGCTGCCAACAGAGAGAGAACAAGTCGCGTAAGGCGAAATTACAACATTTAGTCAATCTGTCGAACCCACAGAATACAAGAAACTAAGTCCATCTCACGATGAACACGAGCCGAAATCATATGCACTCGACTTATGAAATAGAAAGAATCAAATACGACGAAGAGAAGAAAAAGTTTGAATGTACCATGCGATACGCATGCTTTTCTCGTATCGCATGCTTTTCTCGTCTCCACGAGAAAAATTCCGGCCGAAGTGTCAGTTGCGCGTCATAAATCAAATCTTCGTACTCGCAGAAAAATTCCTCCCGAACTTCGCCTTTAACAGGCAACAAACCTTGCAAATTTCCAGAAGCTGCAATCTGAAGCGACCTATCTCTGATTCTAGCAGACGATCTCTCCAATGTTTGATCTATTGTCTGAAAGCCGATGACTGAAGAAATGTACCTAGCACGTATTAAGTATCATGTACCCACTACTAGTCATTGTGCATTTTAGTTAATGGACTGATGATGTCATTTGTATGGAGTCGACGCACGTGCGAGGATATGTATGTGTGGGAGGGGGGGGGGGCGCGGGAGATGGAAGCTTGCTGTATGTTATGTAATGTATATATTGTGTGTGATACGTGGAAATGTGATACTATTTATTTGCATGTATGATACAGGTACAAATGTGATAATTGTAGGCTTATACTAGTGATTACTGTGTGTGATACATGAAATGTGATATGAATGCTGTTTTTATATGTTATACTCTTACTTTCTCCCAAGCGCAAGACAAATTCTTCTATGAAAATTGAAGCCAATAAAATTTGAGTTGAGTTGAGTTGAGTTGAGTTGATGTTTAACACAAAATCAGCAAACTCTCCTGTCACATAAAACGTCCATTATATAGTGCAATGTTGAAATGAAGTTACCGGTCTAAAACATTTAGTCGTTTCTTCTGAGACAATCCTTGTTCTCTTATAATCTACAGATTTACCGCAGTCTTCACCACGCGAGTTCACAACAGAAGTCAGACTTTCGAACATACAATCTACGTAGGCAAGCATGATACGTCATGACGTCATATGATTCCTAGCATATTGACGTAATGCTAAACATCCGGTTATCCCGAGTTTTTTCCGTAATACATATCCGTGGGTTTTTCAATGTTCGGTTATTTCCGTGGCTTCATGCGGAAAGGGAACCGTCGTCTGCAATCAGTCAACGACATGGAACATTCTGGTCCTTGTTGCTGACAAAAAACATGATTTTAACACAGAATGTAATGTCAGAATAGCTATATAAACGCTAATGTGTTTTAATCGTAGCAATAGGGTCCGATATTTAGACGAGACAAGTATAATGCCGACGAGTCGGAGACTAAGAATAAAGTAAAAGAATAGGGACTATTTGAATGACGCGCATTTGACACTCTGAGTGATTAGGTTGAAATGAAATTGCGTACAAAATGTCGTCTGCATGACTGCATGTTCGACCCGTGTTGTTCGTTGTATAAATAGCTTAAACAATGACGACAACTCGTTGGTTACTGGAAAATAAACCACTCGTGAGTATTTGCAGCCGCTTGGTAATTCACTCGTGTATGGCAATCCGAATGGTGCAAATGTCCCTTTTAGCTCTTGATGTCTAAATAACACATTATTTAGCTAAATAACGCGTTATTTAGCTAAACAATGCTTTATTTAGCTATATCATGCATTATTTAGCTAAATAATGCATTGTTTAAATTAAACAATGCATTATTTACAGATACAGAAAAAAGAGAGCCCAAAGCACTAAATAATGCATTGTTTAGCATAAATAAGAGATTGTGTTTGTAAATAACTCATTATTTATAAATAATTACGCGTTTTCTCTAAACAATATATTATATGTAAATAAAGTGTTATTTAGATAAATAAAATATTATTTAGATAAATAAAATATTATTTAGATAAATAAAATATTATTTAGATAAATAAAATATTATATGTAAATAAAATATTATTTATCCAAATAAAATATTATTTAGATAAATAAAATGTTATTTAGATAAATAATTTATTATTTAGATAAATAATTTATTATTTACTGTGTTTGCCTTGAAATAGTATTATTACGCTAAATAATGCTTTATATAGCTATATAATAGGTTTCCGCTATATAATTCATGATTTGGTAAATAATACATTATATACCGTAAATAAAATATTATATACCGTAAACAATTCATTGTTTAGCGCATCGCGAAGCCGTTTTTTCTCTTGTTGTTTTTTTCCACGTGTTTCCGTGGATCCGAGAGAGCGCTGTTGATTCTCCACTGTCTTTGCAAACCCAGTATCCGGTACTCCACATCCGGTTCCGCCAAGGGACTGGGTGGCCGAGTGGTAACGCACTTGCGCTCGGAAGCGAGAGGTTGCGTGTTCAGGCCTGGGTCAGGCCGCAATTTTCTCCCCCCTTTCCTAACCTAGATGGTGGGTTCAAGTTACCCCCCGCGGGTTAGGGGGAGTCCCATATTGGTTGGGACGAGAAAGAATTTACCCGATGCTAACCAGCATGTCGTAAGAGGCGACTAACAGGTTCTGTTTCTCCTTTTACCCTTGTTAAGTGTTTCTTGTATAGAATATAGTCAATGTTTGTACAGATTTTAGTCAAGCAGTATGTAAGAAATGTTACGTCCTTTGTACTGGAAACTTGCATTCTCCCAGTAAGGTCATATATTGTACTACGTTGCAAGCCCCTGGAGCAATGTTTTGATTAGTGCTTTTGTGAACAAGAAATAATTAACAAGTGGCTCTATCCCATCTCCCCCTTTCCCCTATCCCATCTCCCCTCATTCCCCAGTCGCGATATAACCTTGAATGGTTGAAAACGACGTTAAACACCAAATAAAGAAAAATGGGTTCAAGTGCTAGTCTTTCGGATGAGACGAAAAATCGAGGTCCCTTCGTGTACACTACATTGGGGTGTGCACGTTAAAGATCCCACGATTGACAAAAGGGTCTTTCCTGGAAAAATTGTATAGGCATAGATAAAAATGTCCATCAAATACCCGTGGGACTTGGAATAAAGTAAAAAAAAAATTCCATCTCACACGGCATTAAGTCTCAGGAAACATGAATACACGCATGCAGGAAAAAAATATGGGTAGCGCCGTGTGTATGGCAGCTCGCTTTCCCCGGGGAGAAAGCAGCCCGAATTTCCATGAGGGTAACCTCACTGGACTGTAAATCTTATCCAATCCAATCCAATCCAATCCAATCCAAATGTAATCAAGATGGCTACACAAGCACAAGGGAACGTTCCCGCTGAATTGATCAGAACTCTAACTACAGCGGTTGTCCAGGAACTGGCACTGCAAAGGGTTCGTATTTTAAAGTTTTATGGGGGAACATCTTTTACATCTGGACATGGAGAATGAACGACTGCGAACTAAATTGCTGCTGTTGTACCATCAGTTGAAGTTAGCCACCTGACAAGAAGATGGTCGGAAGCGAAGCGGATGTAGCTTTAGTACGCCGAGACAGATGCTAGTTGTCTGATTGGTCAGTTTGAGAATCAACAGAGCTCTCGTGGATCCACGGAAACACGTGGTAAAAAACAACAAGAGAAATATCGGCTTCGATGCACTGCGCTAAACAATGAATATTGTTTACGGTAAATAATATTTTATTTACGGTATATAATGTATTATTTACCAAATCATGAATTATATAGCGGAAACCTATTATATAGCTATATAAAGCATTATTTAGCGTAATAATACTATTTCAAGGCAAAAACAGTAAATAATAAATTATTTATCTAAATAATATTTTATTTATCTAAATAATATTTTATTTATCTAAATAATATTTTATTTATCTAAATAATATTTTATTTACATACAATATTTTATTTATCCAAATAATATTTTATTTATCTAAATAATATTTATTTAAATAATATTTTATTTATCTAAATAACACTTTATTTACATATAATATATTGTTTAGAGAAAACGCGTAATTATTTATAAATAATGAGTTATTTACAGACACAATCCATTATTTATGCTAAACAATGCATTGTTTAGTGCTTTGTGCTCTCTTTTTTCTGTATCTGTAAATAATGCATTGTTTAAGTTAAACAATGCATTATTTAGCTAAATGATGCATGATATAGTTAAATAAAGCATTGATTAGCTAAATAACGCGTTATTTAGCTAAATAATGCGTTATTTATTTATCAAGAGCTAGAAGGGACAGTTGCACCATTCGGATTGCCATACTCGTGTGCTCCGCACACTCGTGAATTACCAAGCGGCTGCAAATACCCACTCGTGGTTTATTTTCCAGTAATCAACTCGTGGTCATTGTTTAAGCTCTATGTCTCTGTCTGTGCGTGTGTGTGTGTGTGTGTGTGTGTGTGTGTGTGTGTGTGTGTGTGTGTGTGTGTGTGTGTGTGTGTGTGTGTGTGTAGAGCAATTCAGACCAAACTACTGGACCGATCGTTATGAAATTGTACATGAGAGTTCCTGGGAATGATATCCCCGGACGTTTTTTCTTTTTTTCGATAAATACCTTTGATGACGTCATATCCGGCTTTTTGTAAAAGTTGAGGCGTCACTGTCACACCCTCATTTTTCAATCAAATTGATTGAAATTTTGGCCAAGCAATCTTCGACGAAGCCCGGACTTCGGTATTGCATTTCAGCTTGGTGGCTTAAACATTAATTAATGACTTTGGTCATAACAAATCTGAACATTGTAATTAAAATTATTTTTTTACAAAACGATCCAATGTTACGTTCATCTTATTCTTCATCATTTTCTGATTCCCAAAACATATAAATATGTTATATTCGGATTAAAAACAAGGTCTGAAAATTAAAACAATTAAAAATTATTATCAAAATCAAATTTCCGAAATCGATTTAAAAACACTTTCATCTTTTTTCTTGTCGGTTCCTGATTCCAAAAACATATAGATATGATATGTTTGGATCATCATCATGGGCCTTGAGCCCATGGAAGACAGAAGGGACACCAAAATCCTCACCCAGGCAGCTAAATTCAAACGACTGCCAACTCACCCCATGAAAGACAGACTGTGCCAACCAACAAAAGGAAGACTGAAGAGAGGAAGCTTCATCCACCAGACGAGGGTGTTGGAAAGGAGACACCAAGATATCCTGGACCAGCAACCCAAAGATATCCCCCAATACCTTGAAAACCCAAGCTGGAGTGATGAAGGAAGACCCCAGATACGCTGCAGTATTCCTGGCGTTGGCAAGAAAGACTCCCACAGCTGTGCTGAACTGAAGTCTCTCACCATTGAACACATCCACAACTCCTACCCCCAACGCCAATGGACTCATGTATACACAGACGGATCTGCCGACCAGGCTGTCAAAAACGGTGGTGCCGGAATCTACATAAAGTACCCAGGAGGTCGAGAAGAAGAACACATCTCCCTCGCTACCGGCCTCTACTCCACCAACTTCAAGGCTGAAGCAGTAGCGCTCCAGACAGGTGCAGCCCACATTGAGCACAGTCCACTCTCCTCCAACAACGTTGTGTTCTTCAGCGACGCAAAGTCAGTCCTGCAGGCCTTAGACACTGCCAGAGACAAAGAACTGAATGACCTGTCATCCGCCTTGACCTCCCTGTGCAGAGCCCACACAGTCGTGCTGCAATGGGTCCCCTCTCACTGCAACATACTAGGCAACGAAGCCGCAGATACTCTGGCAAAGGAGGGCACTACGAAGGACCAGAATGACAGATCAACCACCTTCAAAGAAGCCAAGACCATCATCAAGGCCAAGCAACACAACAAGTGGTTGCAGCAGCACCCACACTACAACAAAAACGACGCCTTTCACCTGCTCACAAGGTCTGAGCAGGTCCTCATATTCAGGCTGCGGACAGGCCACAACCGAATGAACCACCACCTTTTCACCAAGTTCAGAATTGGCCAGTCAGACCAGTGCCCTTGTCAAACAGGCAGCATGACAACGGAACACCTGCTGCAGACTTGCCCACTACACGATGGCCTCAGGAGCCAGATCTGGGCGGAGGCGACCACGGTGCAAGGGAAGCTCTATGGCAGTCTGGACGACCTACAGCGCACGGCAACATTTGCGCGGAGAACCGGCGTTTCCATCTGAGTGATCGACAAGAAGAAGAAGAAGAAGAAGAAGAAGAAGAAGATATGTTTGGATTAAAAACACGCTCAGAAAGTTAAAACGAAGAGAGGTACAGAAAAGCGTGCTATCCTTCTCAGCGCAACTACTACCCCGCTCTTCTTGTCAATTTCACTACCTTTGCCATGAGCGGTAGACTGACGATGCTACGAGTATACGGTCTTGCTGAACAATTGCATTGCGTTCAGCTTCATTCTGTGAGTTCCACAGCTTGACTAAATGTTGTATTTTCGCCTTACGCGACTTGTTTTTGTTGCGCTATCACAGTAAAACCATTGGGGGTATGCTTGATGATTGGTTGTAGGTGTCTGTATTTTGTTGTTGCTTGTTGATGGGTTAGCAGTGTTTGTATCGTGTAGCTTGATGATTGGCTAGAGGCATTTGTATCATGTAGTTCGATGATTGGTTAGAGGTGTTTGTATCATGTAGCTTGGTGATTGGTTAGAGGTGTTTGTATCATGTAGCTTGATGATTGGTTAGAGGTGTTTGTATCGTGTAGCTTGATGATTGGTTAAAGGTGTTTGTATCATGTAGCTCGATGATTGGTTAGAGATGTTTGTATCATGTAGCTTGATGATTGGCTAGAGTTGTTTGTAACATGTAGCTTGATAATTGGTTAAAGGTGTTTGTATCGTGTAGCTCGATGATTGGTTAAAGGTGTTTGTATCGTGTAGCTCGATGATTGGTTAAAGGTGTTTGTATCATGTAGCTCGATGATTGGTTAGAGGTGTTTGTATCGTGTAGCTTGGTGATTGGTTAGAGGTGTTTGTATCATGTAGCTTGGTGATTGGTTAGAGGTGTTTGTATCATGTAGCTTGGTGATTGGTTAGAGGTGTTTGTATCATGTAGCTTGGTGATTGGTTAGAGGTGTTTGTATCATGTAGCTCGATGATTGGTTAGAGGTGTTTGTATCATATAGCTCGATGATTGGTTAGAGGTGTTTGTATCCTGTAGCTCAATGATTGGTTAGAGGTGTTTGTATCATGAAGCTCGATGATTGGTTAGAGGTGTTTGTATCATATAGCTCGATGATTGGTTAGAGGTGTTTGTATCATGTAGCTCAATGATTGGTTAGAGGTGTTTGTATCATGTAGATTGGTGATTGGTTTGATGTGTTTGTATCATGAAGCTCGATGATTGGTTAGAGGTGTTTGTATCATGTAGCTCGATGATTGGTTAGAGGTGTTTGTATCATGTAGCTGGATGATTGGTTAGAGGTGTTTGTATCATGTAGCTCAATGATTGGTTAGAGGGGTTTGTATCATGTAGCTTGATGATTGGTTAGAGGTGTTTGTATCATGTAGCTTGGTGATTGGTTACAGGTGTTTGTATCATGTAGCTTGATGATTGGTTAAAGGTGTTTGTAGCATGTAGCTTGATGATTGGTTAGAGGGGTTTGTATCATGTAGCTTGATGATTGGCTAGAGGTGTTTGTATCATGTAGCTTGGTGATTGGTTGGAGGTGTTTGTATCATGTAGCTTGGTGATTGGTTACAGGTGTTTGTATCATGTAGCTTGGTGATTGGTTACAGGTGTTTGTATCATGTAGCTTGATGATTGGTTACAGGTGTTTGTATCATGTAGTTCGATGATTGGTTAGAGGTGTTTGTATCATGTAGCTTGATGATTGGCTAGAGGGATTTGTATCATGTAGTTCGATGATTGGTTAGAGGTGTTTGTATCATGTAGCTTGGTGATTGGTTAGAGGTGTTTGTATCATGTAGCTAGATGATTGGTTAGAGATGTTTGTATCATATGTAGCTTGATGATTGGTTAGAGGTGTTTGCATCATGTAGCTTGATGATTGGTTAGAGGTGTTTGTATCATGTAGCTTGATGATTGGTTAGAGGTGTTTGTATCATGTAGCTTGATGATTGGTTAGAGGTGTTTGCATCATGTAGCTTGATGATTGGTTAGAGGTGTTTTTATGGTGTAGCTCGATGATTGGTTAGAGGTGTTTGTATCGTGTGGCTTGGTGATTGGTTAGAGGTGTTTGTATCATGTAGCTCGATGATTGGCTAGAGGTGTTTGTATCATGTAGCTTGGTGATTGGTTAGAGGTGTTTGTGTCATGTAGCTTGTTGATTGGTTAAAGGTGTTTGTATCTTGTAGCTTGGTGATTGGTTAGAGGTGTTTGTATCTTGTAGCTTGATGATTGGTTAGAGGTGTTTGTATCTTGTAGCTCGATGATTGGTTAAAGGTGTTTGTATCGTGTAGCTTGGTGATTGGTTAGAGGCGTTTGTATCATGTAGCTTGGTGATTGGTTAGAGGTGTTTGTATCGTGTCGCTTGATGATTGGTTAGAGGTGTTTGTATCTTGTAGCTTGATGATTGGTTAGAGGTGTTTGTATCTTGTAGCTTGGTGATTGGTTAGAGGTGTTTGTATCATGAAGCTCGATGATTGGTTAGAGGTGTTTGTATCATGTAGCTCGATGATTGGTTAGAGGTGTTTGTATCATGTAGCTTGATGATTGGTTAGAGGTGTTTGTATCATGTAGCTCGATGATTGGTTAGAGGTGTTTGTATCATGTAGCTTGGTGATTGGTTAGAGGTGTTTGTATCATGTAGCTTAGTGATTGGTTAGAGGTGTTTGTATCATGGAGCTCGATGATTGGTTAGAGGTGTTTGTATCATGTAGCTTGATGATTGGTTAGAAGTGTTTGTATCATGTAGCTCGATGATTGGTTAGAGGTGTTTGTATCATGTAGCTTGGTGATTGGTTAGAGGTGTTTGTATCATGTAGCTTGGTGATTGGTTAGAGGTGTTTGTATCATGTAGCTTGATGATTGGTTAGAGGTGTTTGCATCATGTAGCTTGGTGATTGGTTACAGGTGTTTGCATCATGTAGCTTGATGATTGGTTAAAGGTGTTTGTATTGTGTAGCAAGGTGGTGGTTAGAGGTGTTTGTATCATGTAGCTTGATGATTGGTTAGAGGTGTTTGTATCATGTAGCTTGATGATTGGTTAGAGGTGTTTGTATCATGTAGCTTGATGATTGGTTAGAGGTGTTTGTATCATGTAGCTTGATGATTGGTTAGAGGTGTTTGTATCGTGTAGCGTGATGATTGGCTGGAGGTGTTTGTATCGTGTAGCTTGGTGATAGGTTAGTGGTGTTTGTGTCATGTAGCTCGATGATTGGTTAGAGGTGTTTGTATCGTGTAGCTTGGTGATTGGTTAGAGGTGTTTGTATCGTGAAGCTCGATGATTGGTTAGAGGTGTTTGTATCGTGTAGCTTGGTGATTGGTTAGAGGTGTTTGTATCATGTAGCTTGTTGATTGGTTTGAGGTGTTTGTATCATGTAGCTTGGTGAGTGGTTGGAGGTGTTTGTATCATGTAGCTCGATGATTGGCTAGAGGTGTTTGCATCATGTAGCTTGGTGATTGGTTAGAGGTGTTTGCATCATGTAGCTCGATGATTGGTTAGAGGTGTTTGTATCATGTAGCTTGGTGATTGGTTAAAGGTGTTTGTATTGTGTAGCAAGGTGGTGGTTGGAGGTGTTTGTATCATGTAGCTTGTTGATTGGTTAGAGGTGTTTGCATCATGTAGCTTGATGATTGGTTAGAGGTGTTTGTATCATGTAGCTTTATGATTGGTTAGAGGGGTTTGTATCGTGTAGCTTGATGATTGGCTAGAGGGATTTGTATCGTGTAGCTCGATAATTGGTTAGAGGTGTTTGTATCATGTAGCTCGATGATTGGTTAGAGGTGTTTGTATCATGTAGCTCGATGATTGGTTAGAGGTGTTTGTATCATGTAGCTCGATGATTGGTTAGAGGTGTTTGTATCATGTGGCTCGATGATTGGTTATAGGTGTTTGTACCATGTAGCTCGATGATTGGTTAAAGGTGTTTGCATCATGTAGCTTGGTGATTGGTTACAGGTGTTTGTATCGTGTAGCTTGATGATTGGTTAGAGGTGTTTGTATCATGTAGCTTTATGATTGGTTAGAGGGGTTTGTATCATGTAGCTTGTTGATTGGTTAGAGGTGTTTGCATCATGTAGCTTGGTGATTGGTTACAGGTGTTTGCATCATGTAGCTCGATGATTGGTAAGTGGTGTTTGTATCGTGTAGCTTGATGATTGGCTAGAGGGATTTGTATCGTGTAGCTTGATGATTGGCTAGAGGGATTTGTATCATGTAGCTCGATGATTGGTTAGAGGTGTTTGTATCATGTAGCTTGGTGATTGGTTAGAGGTGTTTGTATCATGTAGCTCGATGATTGGTTAGAGGTGTTTGTATCATGTAGCTTGATGATTGGTTAGAGGTGTTTGTATCATGTAGCTTGGTGATTGGTTAGAGGTGTTTGTATCATGTAGCTTGATAATTGGCTAGAGGGATTTGTATCATGTAGTTCGATGATTGGTTAGAGGTGTTTGTATCATGTAGCTTGGTGATTGGTTAGAGGTGTTTGTATCATGTAGCTTGATGATTGGTTAGTGGTGTTTGTATCATGTAGCTTGGTGATTGGTTAGAGGTGTTTGTATCATGTAGCTCGATGATTGGTTAGAGGTGTTTGTATCATGTAGCTTGATGATTGGTTAGAGGTGTTTGTATCATGTAGCTTGATGATTGGTTAGAGGTGTTTGTATCCTGTAGCTTGGTGATTGGTTAGAGGTGTTTGTATGGTGTAGCTTGATGATTGGCTGGAGGTGTTTGTATCGTGTGGCTTGGTGATAGGTTAGTGGTGTTTATGTCATGTAGCTTGATGATTGGTTAGAGGTGTTTGTATCGTGTAGCTTGATGATTGGTTAGAGGTGTTTGTATCATGTAGCTCGATGATTGGTTGGAGGTGTTTGTATCGTGTAGCTTGGTAATTGGTTAGAGGTGTTTGTATCTTGTAGCTTGATGATTGGTTAGAGGTGTTTGTATCATGTAGCTTGGTGATTGGTTAAAGGTGTTTGTATCTTGTAGCTTGGTGATTGGTTAGAGGTGTTTGTATCATGTAGCTTGGTGATTGGTTAGAGGTGTTTGTATCGTGTCGCTTGATGATTGGTTAGAGGTGTTTGTATCATGTAGCTTGATGATTGGTTAGAGATTTTTGTATCATGTAGCTTGGTGATTGGTTAGAGGTGTTTGTATCATGTAGCTCGATGATTGGTTAGAGGTGTTTGTATCATGTAGCTCGATGATTGGTTGGAGGTGTTTGTATCATGTAGCTTGATGATTGGTTAGAGGTGTTTGTATCATGTAGCTTGTTGATTGGTTGGAGGTGTTTGTATCATGTAGCTTGGTGATTGATTAGAGGTGTTTGTATCATGTAGCTCGATGATTGGTAAGTGGTGTTTGTATCGTGTAGCTTGATGATTGGCTAGAGGGATTTGTATCGTGTAGCTTGATGATTGGTTAGAGGTGTTTGTATCATGTAGCTTGTTGATTGGTTAGAGGTGTTTGTATCATGTAGCTTGGTGATTGGTTAGAGGTGTTTGTATCATGTAGCTTGGTGATTGGTTAGAGGTGTTTGTATCATGTAGCTTGATGATTGGTTAGAGGTGTTTGTATCATGTAGCTTGATGATTGGTTAGAGGTGTTTGTATCATGTAGCTCGATGATTGGTTAGAGGTGTTTGTATCATGTAGCTCGATGATTGGTTAGAGGTGTTTGTATCATGTAGCTCGATGATTGGTTAGAGGTGTTTGTATCATGTAGCTTGATGATTGGTTAGAGGTGTTTGTATCATGTAGCTCGATGATTGGTTAGAGGTTTTTGCATCATGTAGCTTGGTGATTGGTTACAGGTGTTTGTATCGTGTAGCTTGATGATTGGTTAGAGGTGTTTGTATCATGTAGCTTTATGATTGGTTAGAGGGGTTTGTATCATGTAGCTTGATGATTGGTTAGAGGTGTTTGTATCATGTAGCTTGGTGATTGGTTACAGGTGTTTGTATCATGTAGCTTGATGATTGGTTAAAGGTGTTTGTATCATGTAGCTTGATGATTGGTTAGAGGGGTTTGTATCATGTAGCTTGATGATTGGCTAGAGGTGTTTGTATCATGTAGCTTGGTGATTGGTTGGAGGTGTTTGTATCATGTAGCTTGGTGATTGATTAGAGGTGTATGTATCATGTAGCTTGGTAATTGGTTAGAGGTGTTTGTATCATGTAGCTTGATGATTGGTTACAGGTGTTTGTATCATGTAGTTCGATGATTGGTTAGAGGTGTTTGTATCATGTAGCTTGATGATTGGCTAGAGGGATTTGTATCATGTAGCTTGATGATTGGTTAGAGGTGTTTGCATCATGTAGCTTGGTGATTGGTTACAGGTGTTTGCATCATGTAGCTTGATGATTGGTTAGTGGTGTTTGTATCATATGTAGCTTGATGATTGGTTAGAGGTGTTTGTATCATGTAGCTTGGTGATTGGTTAGAGGTGTTTGTATCATGTAGATTGATGATTGGTTAGAGGTGTTTGTATCATGTAGCTTGATGATTGGTTAGAGGTGTTTGTATCATGTAGCTCGATGATTGGATAAAGGTGTTTGTATCGTGTAGCTTGATGATTGGCTGGAGGTGTTTGTATCGTGTGGCTTGGTGATAGGTTAGTGGTGTTTATGTCATGTAGCTTGATGATTGGTTAGAGGTGTTTGTATCGTGTAGCTTGGTGATTGGTTAGAGGTGTTTGTATCATGTAGCATGATGATTGGTTAGAGGTGTTTGTATCGTGTAGCTTTGTGATTGGTTAGAGGTGTTTGTATCGTGAAGCTCGATGATTGGTTAGAGGTGTTTGTATCGTGTAGCTCGATGATTGGTTAGAGGTGTTTGTATCATGTGGCTCGATGATTGGTTAGAGGTGTTTGTACCATGTAGCTTGGTGATTGGTTAGAGGTGTTTGTATCATGTAGCTTGATGATTGGTTAGAGGTGTTTGTATCATGTAGCTTGGTGATTGGTTAAAGGTGTTTGTATCGTGTAGCTTGGTGATTGGTTAGAGGTGTTTGTATCATGTAGCTCGATGATTGGTTAGAGATGTTTGTATCATGTAGCTTGATGATTGGCTAGAGTTGTTTGTAACATGTAGCTTGATAATTGGTTAAAGGTGTTTGTATCGTGTAGCTCGATGATTGGTTAGAGGTGTTTGTATCGTGTAGCTTGGTGATTGGTTAGAGGTGTTTGTATCGTGTAGCTCGATGATTGGTAAGAGGTGTTTGTATCGTGTAGCTCGATGATTGGTTAGAGGTGTTTGTATCATGTAGCTTGATGATTGGTTAGAGGTGTTTGTATCATGTAGCTTGATGATTGGTTAGAGGTGTTTGTATCATGTAGCTTGGTGATTGGTTAGAGGTGTTTGTATCATGTAGCTTGGTGATTGGTTAGAGGTGTTTGTATCATGTAGCTTGGTGATTGGTTAGAGGTGTTTGTATCATGTAGCTTGTTGATTGGTTAGAGGTGTTTGCATCATGTAGCTTGGTGATTGGTTAAAGGTGTTTGTATTGTGTAGCTTGGTGATTGGTTAGAGGTGTTTGTATCATGTAGCTCGATGATTGGTTAGAGGTGTTTGTATCATGTAGCTTGGTGATTGGTTAAAGGTGTTTGTATCATGTAGTTCGATGATTGGTTAGAGGTGTTTGTATCATGTAGCTTGATGATTGGCTAGAGGGATTTGTATCATGTAGTTCGATGATTGGTTAGAGGTGTTTGTATCATGTAGCTTGATGATTGGTTAGAGGTGTTTGTATCATGTAGCTTGGTGATTGGTTAGAGGTGTTTGTATCATGTAGCTTGGTGATTGGTTAGAGGTGTTTGTATCATGTAGATTGATGATTGGTTAGAGGTGTTTGTATCATGTAGCTTGATGATTGGTTAGAGGTGTTTGTATCGTGTAGCTCGATGATTGGTTAGAGGTGTTTGTATCGTGTAGCTCGATGATTGGTTAGAGGTGTTTGTATCATGTAGCTCGATGATTGGTTGGAGGTGTTTGTATCATGTAGCTTGATGATTGGTTAGAGGTGTTTGTATCATGTAGCTTGATGATTGGTTAGAGGTTTTTGCATCATGTAGCTTGGTGATTGGTTACAGGTGTTTGTATCGTGTAGCTTGATGATTGGTTAGAGGTGTTTGTATCATGTAGCTTTATGATTGGTTAGAGGGGTTTGTATCATGTAGCTTGATGATTGGTTAGAGATGTTTGTATCATGTAGCTTGTTGATTGGTTAGAGGTGTTTGTATCATGTAGCTTGGTGATTGGTTAAAGGTGTTTGTATCGTGTAGCTCGATAATTGGTTAAATGTGTTTGTATCGTGTAGCTCGATAATTGGTTAGAGGTGTTTGTATCATGTAGCTTGGTGATTGGTTGGAGGTGTTTGTATCATGTAGCTTGGTGATTGGTTACAGGTGTTTGTATCATGTAGCTTGGTGATTGGTTACAGGTGTTTGTATCATGTAGCTTGATGATTGGTTACAGGTGTTTGTATCATGTAGCTTGATGATTGGTTAAAGGTGTTTGTATCGTGTAGCTTGGTGATCGGTTAGAGGTGTTTGTATCATGTAGCTTGATGATTGGTTAGAGGTGTTTGCATCATGTAGCTTGGTGATTGGTTACAGGTGTTTGCATCATGTAGCTTGATGATTGGTTAAAGGTGTTTGTATCATATGTAGCTTGATGATTGGTTAGAGGTGTTTGTATCATGTAGCTTGATGATTGGTTAGAGGTGTTTGCATCATGTAGCTTGATGATTGGTTAGAGGTGTTTGTATCATGTAGCTTGATGATTGGTTAGAGGTGTTTGCATCATGTAGCTTGATGATTGGTTAGAGGTGTTTGTATGGTGTAGCTTGATGATTGGCTGGAGGTGTTTGTATCGTGTGGCTTGGTGATAGGTTAGTGGTGTTTATGTCATGTAGCTTGATGATTGGTTAGAGGTGTTTGTATCGTGTAGCTTGGTAAATGGTTAGAGGTGTTTGTATCATGTAGCTCGATGATTGGTTGGAGGTGTTTGTATCGTGTAGCTTGGTAATTGGTTAGAGGTGTTTGTATCGTGTAGCTCGATGATTGGTTAGAGGTGTTTGTATCTTGTAGCTTGATGATTGGTTAGAGGTGTTTGTATCATGTAGCTTGGTGATTGGTTAGAGGTGTTTGTACCATGTAGCTTGGTGATTGGTTAGAGGTGTTTGTATCATGTAGCTTGGTGATTGGTTAGATGTGTTTGTATCATATAGCTTGATGATTGGTTAAAGGTGTTTGTATCATGTAGCTTGGTGATTGGTTAGGGGTGTTTGTATCATGTAGCTTGTTGATTGGTTAGAGGTGTTTGTATCATGTAGCTCGATGATTGGTTAGAGGTGTTTGTATCATGTAGCTTGATGATTGGTTAGAGGTGTTTGTATCATGTAGCTCGATGATTGGTTAGAGGTGTTTGTATCATGTAGCTTGGTGATTGGTTAGAGGTGTTTGTATCGTGTAGCTTGGTGATTGGTTAGAGGTGTTTGTATCATGTAGCTCGATGATTGGTTAGAGGTGTTTGTATCATGTAGCTTGGTGATTGGTTAGAGGTGTTTGTATCATGTAGCTTGTTGATTGGTTGGAGGTGTTTGTATCATGTAGCTTGGTGATTGATTAGAGGTGTTTGTATCATGTAGCTTGGTGATTGGTTAGAGGTGTTTGTATCATGTAGCTTGGTGATTGGTTAGAGGTGTTTGTATCATGTAGCTTGGTGATTGGTTAGAGGTGTTTGCATCATGTAGCTTGGTGATTGGTTAAAGGTGTTTGTATCGTGTAGCTTGGTGATTGGTTAGAGGTGTTTGTATCATGTAGCTTGATGATTGGTTAGAGGTGTTTGTATCATGTAGCTTGATGATAGGTTCGAGGTGTTTGTATCATGTAGCTTGATGATTGGTTAGAGGTGTTTGTATCATGTAGCTTGATGATTGGTTAGAGGTGTTTGTATCGTGTAGCGTGATGATTGGCTGGAGGTGTTTGTATCGTGTAGCTTGGTGATAGGTTAGTGGTGTTTGTATCATGTAGCTCGATGATTGCTTAGAGGTGTTTGTATCGTGTAGCTTGATGATTGGTTAAAGGTGTTTGTATCATGTAGCTCGATGATTGGTTAGAGGTGTTTGTATCGTGTAGCTTGGTGATTGGTTAGAGGTGTTTGTATCATGTAGCTCGATGATTGGCTAGAGGTGTTTGTATCATGTAGCTTGGTGATTGGTTAGAGGTGTTTGTATCGTGTAGCTTGATGATTGGTTAAAGGTGTTTGTATCATGTAGCTCGATGATTGGTTGGAGGTGTTTGTATCATGTAGCTCGATGATTGGTTAGAGGTGTTTGTATCATGTAGCTTGTTGATTGGTTAGAGGTGTTTGTATCGTGTAGCTTGGTGATCGGTTAGAGGTGTTTGTATCATGTAGCTTGATGATTGGTTAGAGGTGTTTGTATCATGTAGCTTGTTGATTCGTTAGAGGTGTTTGTATCATGTAGCTTTATGATTGGTTAGAGGGGTTTGTATCATGTAGCTTGTTGATTGGTTAGAGGTGTTTGTATCATGTAGCTCGATGATTGGTTAAAGGTGTTTGTATCATGTAGCTCGATGATTGCTTAGAGGTGTTTGTATCATGTAGCTTGGTGATTGGTTAGAGGTGTTTGTATCTTGTAGCTTGATGATTGGTTAGAGGTGTTTGTATCTTGTAGCTCGATGATTGGTTAAAGGTGTTTGTATCGTTTAGCTTGGTGATTGGCCAGAGGTGTTTGTATCATGTAGCTCGATGATTGGTTGGAGGTGTTTGTATCATGTAGCTTGATGATTGGTTAGAGGTGTTTGTATCATGTAGCTCGATGATTGGTTAGAGGTGTTTGTAACGTGTAGCTTGATAATTGGTTAAAGGTGTTTGTATCGTGTAGCTCGATGATTGGTTAAAGGTGTTTGTATCGTGTAGCTCGATGATTGGTTAAAGGTGTTTGTATCGTGTAGCTCGATGATTGGTTAGAGGTGTTTGTATCATGTAGCTTGGTGATTGGTTAGAGGTGTTTGTATCATGTAGCTTGGTGATTGGTTAGAGGTGTTTGTATCATGTAGCTTGGTGATTGGTTAGAGGTGTTTGTATCATGTAGCTTGATGATTGGTTAGAGGTGTTTGTATCATGTAGCTTGGTGATTGGTTAAAGGTGTTTGCATCATGTAGCTTGGTGATTGGTTAAAGGTGTTTGTATCTTGTAGCTTGATGATTGGTTAGAGGGGTTTGTATCATGTAGCTTGATGATTGGTTAGAGGTGTTTGAATCATGTAGCTTGATGATAGGTTCGAGGTGTTTGTATCATGTAGCTTGATGATTGGTTAGAGGTGTTTGTATCATGTAGCTTGATGATTGGTTAGAGGTGTTTGTATCGTGTAGCGTGATGATTGGCTGGAGGTGTTTGTATCGTGTAGCTTGGTGATAGGTTAGTGGTGTTTGTGTCATGTAGCTTGATGATTGGTTAGAGGTGTTTGTATCGTGTAGCTTGGTGATTGGTTAGAGGTGTTTGTATCATGTAGCTTGATGATTGGTTGGAGGTGTTTGTATCGTGTAGCTTGGTGATTGGTTAGAGGTGTTTGTATCATGTAGCTTGTTGATTGGTTAGAGGTGTTTGTATCATGTAGCTTGGTGAGTGGTTGGAGGTGTTTGTATCATGTAGCTTGGTGATTGATTAGAGGTGTTTGTATCATGTAGCTCGATGATTGGTTGGAGGTGTTTGTATCATGTAGCTCGATGATTGGTTAGAGGTGTTTGTATCTTGTAGCTTGATGATTGGTTAGAGGTGTTTGTATCTTGTAGCTTGGTGATTGGTTAGAGGTGTTTGTATCTTGTAGCTTGATGATTGGTTAGAGGTGTTTGTATCTTGTAGCTCGATGATTGGTTAGAGGTGTTTGTATCATGTAGCTTGATGATTGGTTAGAGGTGTTTGTATCATGTAGCTTGTTGATTGGTTAGAGGTGTTTGTATCATGTAGCTTGGTGATTGGTTAGAGGTGTTTGTATCATGTAGCTTGTTGATTGGTTAGAGGTGTTTGTATCATGTAGCTCGATGATTGGTTAAAGGTGTTTGTATCATGTAGCTCGATGATTGCTTAGAGGTGTTTGTATCGTGTAGCTTGATGATTGGTTAAAGGTGTTTGTATCATGTAGCTTGGTGATTGGTTTGAGGTGTTTGTATCATGAAGCTCGATGATTGGTTAGAGGTGTTTGTATCATGAAGCTCGATGATTGGTTAGAGGTGTTTGTATCATATAGCTCGATGATTGGTTAGAGGTGTTTGTATCATGTAGCTGGATGATTGGTTAGAGGTGTTTGTATCATGTAGCTCAATGATTGGTTAGAGGTGTTTGTATCATGTAGCTCGATGATTGGTTAGAGGTGTTTGTATTATGTAGCTCGATGATTGGTTAGAGGTGTTTGTATCATGTAGCTCGATAATTGGTTAAAGGTGTTTGTATCATGTAGCTCGATGATTGGATAAAGGTGTTTGTATCGTGTAGCTCGATGATTGGTTAAAGGTGTTTGTATCGTGTAGCTCGATAATTGGTTAAATGTGTTTGTATCGTGTAGCTTGATAATTGGTTAAAGGTGTTTGTATCGTGTAGCTCGATGATTGGCTGGAGGTGTTTGTATCATGTAGCTTGGTGATTGATTAGAGGTGTTTGTATCATGTAGCTTGGTGATTGGTTAGAGGTGTTTGTATCATGTAGCTTGTTGATTGGTTAGAGGTGTTTGTATCATGTAGCTTGGTGATTGGTTAAAGGTGTTTGTATCGTGTAGCTTGGTGATTGGTTAGAGGTGTTTGTATCATGTAGCTTGTTGATTGGTTAGAGGTGTTTGCATCATGTAGCTTGGTGATTGGTTAAAGGTGTTTGTATCGTGTAGCTCGATGATTGGCTAGAGGTGTTTGTATCATGTAGCTTGGTGATTGGTTAGAGGTGTTTGTGTCATGTAGCTTGATGATTGGTTAAAGGTGTTTGTATCATGTAGCTTGGTGATTGGTTAGAGGTGTTTGTATCATGTAGCTTGATGATTGGTTAGAGGTGTTTGTATCATGTAGCTTGATGATTGGTTAGAGGTGTTTGTATCATGTAGCTCGATGATTGGTTAGAGGTGTTTGTATCATGTAGCTTGGTGATTGGTTAGAGGTGTTTGTATCATGTAGCTTGGTGATTGGTTACAGGTATTTGTATCATGTAGCTTGTCAATTGGTTAAAGGTGTTTGTATTGTGAAGCAAGGTGGTGGTTAGAGGTGTTTGTATTGTGAAGCAAGGTGGTGGTTAGAGGTGTTTGTATTGTGAAGCAAGGTGGTGGTTAGAGGTGTTTGTATTGTGAAGCAAGGTGGTGGTTAAAGGTGTTTGTACTGTGAAGCAAGGTGGTGGTTAGAGGTGTTTGTTCTGTGAAGCAAGGTGGTGGTTAGAGGTGGTTGTACTGTGAAGCAAGGTGGTGGTTAGAGGTGTGTGTACTGTGAAGCAAAGTGGTGGTTAGAGGTGTGTGTACTGTGAAGCAAGGTGGTGGTTAGAGGTGTGTGTACTGTGAAGCAAGGTGGTGGTTAGAGGTGTTTGTACTGTGAAGCAAGGTGGTGGTTAGAGGTGTTTGTACTGTGAAGCAAGGTGGTGGTTAGAGGTGTTTGTACTGTGAAGCAAGGTGATGGTTAGAGGTGTTTGTATTGTGAAGCAAGGTGGTGGTTAGAGGTGTTTGTATTGTGAAGCAAGGTGGTGGTTAGAGGTATTAGAGGGAAATTATCATGCAGGTATTGACTGAATGTAAAAACAAAAGAAAACATTGCAGACTCAGAAGAAACGGGTTTTTTTTACTGTTGTTGCAAACTTAATATCATTTTGGCTGACTTTTTATTCAGCAATGTGTCAGTTATCACCACCTTTAGGTCAAGTGGTTCCTAGTTCGTTCTTGGCTATTCGATCTTTCATAACTTCCCAATGTGGGTAAAACACACACTTGCTAACTGCAATCAAGATCTGTTATCCACGTGGCAAGATTAGTTTTATTTTAGTTTGGCAGGTTATGAATCTGAATCCCTCTCTCAGAAAAAACCCTTCCACAACAAAAATAAAATAAAAACGATGTGTGAGGCGAATCATCCGATAAAGTCAACCTTTGGTCAAGTGTTGAATTCCAACGTCAGCACTTTCATTGAACTCTGGCGTGTGATTGCAGTAGTCAAGCTGTGGTCAAATGATAACTGATATATTCCATAGTCAGCAGCTTCTGTGAACTCTTGTGTGGGAGTGAAAGAGTCATTGGCAGGTTAAGAGACATACACCTCGCGTTCATCGTATGATCCAGCTTGAAAACTTAATATAACAGTATCACAGACTCCTTCCAAAGGGCCCTGCATAGGTCAGTCCTGTGTCAGCTTGTAAACTTAATATAACAGTATTAGACATTCCTTCCTAACGGCCCAACATAGGTCAGTCCTGTGTCAGCTTGTAAACTTAATATAACAGTATTAGACATTCCTTCCAAACGGCCCAACATCGGTCAGTCCTGTGTCAGCTTGTAAACTTAATATAACAGTATTAGACATTCCTTCCAAACGGCCCAACATCGGTCAGTCCTGTATCAGCTTGTAAACTTAATATAACAGTATTAGACATTCCTTCCAAACGGCCCAACATCGGTCAGTCCTGTGTCAGCTTGTAAACTTAATATAACAGTATTAGACATTCCTTCCAAACGGCCCAACATCGGTCAGTCCTGTGTCAGCTTGTAAACTTAATATAACAGTATTAGACATTCCTTCCAAACGGCCCAACATCGGTCAGTCCTGTGTCAGCTTGTAAACTTAATATAACAGTATTAGACATTCCTTCCAAACGGCCCAACATAGGTCAGTCCTGTGTCAGCTTGTAAACTTAATATAACAGTATTAGACATTCCTTCCAAACGGCCCAACATCGGTCAGTCCTGTGTCAGCTTGTAAACTTAATATAACAGTATTAGACATTCCTTCCAAACGGCCCAACATCGGTCAGTCCTGTGTCAGCTTGTAAACTTAATATAACAGTATTAGACATTCCTTCCAAACGGCCCAACATCGGTCAGTCCTGTGTCAGCTTGTAAACTTAATATAACAGTATCACAGACTCCTTCCAAAGGGCCCTGCATAGGTCAGTCCTGTGTCAGCTTGTAAACTTTAATATAACAGTATTAGACATTCCTTCCAAACGGCCCAACATCGGTCAGTCCTGTGTCAGCTTGTAAACTTAATATAACAGTATTAGACATTCCTTCCAAACGGCCCAACATCGGTCAGTCCTGTGTCAAACGAGGATTCACAAAATGGTCTGTCTGTTTTCACGAGTCGTGTGGAAACCTTTGACTTTGAAACCCAGCTTTGGAATGACACTTGAGCTTTATGAGGATAAGTACTCCACGCTTAGTTGAAATAACGTTATTCCTAAATTTGATATTGTGTTTTCTTCTTTTTTTGTGATTGATAATTCGCGATTTCACGCTTTCGAAATTGATATCAAAATCAAAAGAAAAAGAACAGACATGACTTCCACTTGGCTTTCGTGCGGTGACATGTTAATTGTACGGTCCTATTGACACAAGTCTCTAAAAGTGATAAGCGTCACGCTCATAAGAAAAATACCTATCTCAGGGGGAGGTGTTAAGGAAGTTTGGAATATGCTGTCAATCATGTTCATGACGGCCCCGAAAATAATGCAAATTACACTATGTAATAAAATCAATGCGATCCTGACGTCAGCATCCGTGTGTGTGTGTGTGTGTGTGTGTGTGTGTGTGTGTGTGTGTGTGTGTTGGGGGGGGGGGGGGGTTGGTTCTGTGAACAATGAACAAGTCGCGTCAAGCTGTATGGAAACATAGAGTCAATCTGTTTTTTTCTGAAACTAAAACATCAACACTGAAAACCAGTCATCACCGAGACTTGTGATTGTATATATTTAAACAATTAGGTTGACAGACGAACAGGCAATGGGCTAGCAAGCAGGCAATGGGCTAGCAAGCAGGCAATGGGCTAGCAAGCAGGCAATGGGCTAGCAAGCAGGCAATGGGCTAGCAAGCAGGCAATGGGCTAGCAAGCAGGCAATGGGCTAGCAAGCAGGCAACCAAGAAACAGCGTATATACCCTCAAACTTCATCGTAAAAAGAACCGTCCAATTCAGAAAGGCATGGCCCAAACAGCTGCCTTGCTTATACAACAAAATCAATACATGTAAAAGACGATCCCCGGATATAACTCTGTCAAGTATCTGAAGTCAAGTTTAGGAGTTGCTTTCCCTTCATTTTTCATACAAACACTAAGCCAGGCTTGCCTAAGTGTTTCTATGGAAGCCGAAGGGAAAGTGTGTGTGTGTGTGTGTGTGTGTGTGTGTGTGTGTGTGTGTGTGTGTGTGTGTGTGTGTGTGTGTGTGTGTGTGTGTGCGCTATTTTCTTGTTGAGCAGATGATATTTCAGGATGGTACTGGCCATGTCTTTACTGTAACAAAGACGGTGTTATTTTTGTTGTATTTATTTATTCACTTGGAACACTGTTGGTTGGTTTTAAACGCTGGAAAAACACAAAGGAGACAGGAACAGGCACTGAGAGCGAGAGAGAGAGAGAGAGAGAGAGAGAGAGAGAGAGAGAGAGAGAGAGAGAGAGAGAGAGAGAGAGAGAGAGAGAGAGAAAGAAAGAGAGAGCTAGCGAGAGAGCCATTCGACCTTTCAAAATAAAGTAAAAACACCGAGTGTTTTTTTTTCTACAAAACTCTTTTATTTAGAATATTTAAAGCACACGAGTAAGTAAGCAAATTTAAAAAAATTAAACAAATCAAAGGTGTACCAACACGGAAGTACTCGCAGGATAAGTACAGTACGACTTGCAACGACTATGCAAAACAGATCGTATGGCACGCACAGTTTGTTCTGAATGTATTTTACACGGAGCAGACCTTGCAGAACATGTTAGCCTTATATCAGGTTTTTATCAAAATGTATTTTGTGACAAACCGACCTTGAAAAAAAATTAAGCAAATTTCATACTAAATGTATTTTAGCCGAACAGACCTCGAAAAAAAGTCTTTACAACATGGTTATTGACTTGACTTGACTTGACGTGATCAGTGGTTGAGGCTCGTGAGGTCCTGTTTGCCGTTCCAAACACAGAACAATGCGCGGCGGTGTAAAAATAATCGATATTACGATCAGGCAATCTGGGTCATGTCTTGAGGACAGATTTTGCCAGTCTAATCATGCAGAACGTATTCACGACAAACAGCTAAGATGGACAAGTAAAGGCATTGTTTTGATATTCATTCAGAATTCACACTGCGACCAATTACACGGGAAGAAAATAACATGTAACCGCCCCTTACACAGGGTTCCCACAGGTCATGGAAAACCTGGAAAGTCATGGAATTTGATTTTTAATTTTTCAGGCCTGGAAAGTCCTGGAATTCAAATTCAAGTCATGGAAGGTCATGGAATTTAACAAAAATAAGTTAAGAAAGAAAAAAAATTAACCTTTGAAATGACAGGACCTGCAAACATTACCGATAATCTGACTGCGTAGCAAATGCTTGACTTGCTTGTCGAAGAGAAACTGCGTAGAAACTGACTCAAATTCAGTGGAAAGCAAGCCAGTGTCAAAACTGGCAGTGACAAGACGTAAAAAGTTTGCGTGTTCGGAAATGGCGACCTGTGGATCCAGTCATGGAAAATGTTATTGAGGCTCATGGAAAGTCATGGAAAAGTCATGGAATTTTGTTTCTAAAAACCAGTGGGGACCCTGCTTACAGTGCCAAAGATCCGAGTCCGACGTGCACTCCTTCTTATGTAGCGCATCGTGTTACACCATATGAGACGATACAGTCTTCTCTGTCTAAAACGTCGTCTATGTGGGACACTACAGATAGATCTGTCCAGAAGCTTGAATAGAATGAGAGCATCATCATGCCAGTATTCGAAGTGTGTGTCCAATAGATGATTTTAGGAAATAACTCTGTCGGGTTAGCATGGGTTCTGAAAGAGTGACTACCCTTGCATTTGCGCAGACAAACTTTGCCATGTGCTTCATGTATACGTGTTTGAGTAACGCCCTCTCGCCAGTGACTGGCCTAAAATGTCACGTGGGAAATAATGTCACGTGGGTAAACTTTCCCACGTGACACTACAGGCCAGTCACTAGCAAGAGGGCGTGACTCAAACACGTTTACATGAAGCACATGGCGAAGTTTGTCTGCGCAAATGCAAGGGAAGTCACTCTTTCAGAACCCATACAAACCCGACATAGTTATTTCTGGAATTTGTCTATTGGAAGGATTTCTCAGTCCCTGTAACAGGCTGAACAGGTCGGGGACGGACTCTCTGGGATTCACAGGCAGGGATTTACTTTATTTGGTGTTTAACGTCGTTTTCAACCATTCAAGGTTATATCGCGACGGGGAAAGGGGGGAGATGGGATAGAGCCACCTGTTAATTGTTTCTTGTTCACAAAAGCACTAATCAAAAAATTGCTCCAGGGGCTTGCAACGTAGTACAATATATGACCATACTGGGAGAATGCAAGTTTCCAGTACAAAGGACTTAACATTTCTTACATACTGCTTGACTAAAATCTTTACAAAAATGGACTATATTCTATACAAGAAACACTTAACAAGGGTAAAAGGAGAAACAGAATCCGTTAGTCGCCTCTTACGACATGCTGGAGAGCATCGGGTAAATTCTTCCCCCTTACCCGCGGGGGGTGGCTGAACAGATCGGGGACGGACTCGCTGGGATTCACAGGCAGCGCAGGGATATGATGCTTGCCCTGATCGTTCCCGAGGGAAGGAATGTACTTGCATGAATACTTAATAACAAACTTGTATGTATGCTTAACAACAAGGTGCTCGAGAATCATGTCAACCTCCGTTACAAGGTAACAGCAACAGCGGAAACTTCCCCTGTGAAATGTGAAGACTGCTTTCCATTCAACGAATTCCTTCCTTTTGAGCATATTTTCAAAATCAAACACATGACAACTATTTATATATTTTTGGAATCAGAAAATGACCAGGAACAGACGAATGTTAATTCCATGAGTCGTGTTAAAACAATAAAGAAAACTGCTATTCAATGGTTTTCTTCATATTTAAGCACATCATTCAAAATCAAATACAACGACTGTCTTTCTTTATTTGGTGTTTAACGTCGTTTTCAACCACGAAGGTTATATCGCGACGGAAATACAACGAAGCTGTATTAATATTTATATATTTGGATTCAGGGGTAATGAGGAAAACACTGCAGTATGACCTCTGTGATTGAAATTCCATTTTTATTTTGAAAGAAAGTGAAAAAATGAAATAATTTGATTGAACATGTCATAAACTAACTGTTAAGGTATCAAGGTGCAATGCAATCCTATAAGCCCGGACTGAACCAAAGGTTACTTTTTAAAAAAGTCAAAGAAATAACTTTCCAAATGTGGCTTTCACAGTATCGCCTCAAATTTGAATAAAAATGCAAAAATTACCTATTCAAATAAGGATATTAAAAACGGAGAAAAATATGAAGAACGATCTTTTGATCGAGAAATTTACTGAAAAACTGTCTTGAGATTCAAAGGAAAAATATACACACCGCAAAAGCAATACTTCAAAGGAACAATTCACACAACGCAAAAGTAAAATTTGAAAGGAAAGATGTACACAGGACAAAAGTAAAAATTCGCAGGAAAGACTAACACATGGCAAAAATAACACTTCAAAGGAAAAATTCACACACAGCAAAAGTAAAACTTGAAAGGAAAGATTAACACACCGCAAAAGTAAAACTTGAAAGGAAAGATTAACACACGGCAAAAGTAAAAGTTTAAAGTAAAAATGTAAGACACGGCAAAATACACTTCGCAAAACACCAAGCAAATAAAATGCCAACAATGATTACAATATTCATCAAAAACGATGATGGTACTTTTTGTCCAGTACATTAACATTGGTTGTCTGAATACAGGATTTAATCCTGGTTTATAGAAGTAGAGAATGCATGGCCATCATGCGTCTGTATCAAAGCATTACATTACAGGCAATTTTGTTCCAATAAATTGATTGATTATTTTATATTTTTAATAACATAAATATATAATGAATAAGTTGTTGATATTATAAGATTGTTAAATAAGACATCTCCGTTCGTAAGCCCTAATATTTCAGCAGAAAAGCTGATCCCCCCCCCCCAAAAAAAAAAGGACAAACAAGCATTAAATTACACAGTTCACAAAGGTTAATGTTCAAAGACATAGGCCTGGACATTTTTGGGAAAATAATAAATTATAAACGAAAACCACTTTTTGTGGAAGAACTGGAGATTATGAATGCTAAAGTCCAGTATTTTGATTACACCAACAATACGTTCCTTGATCACGCTGGATATGACCACGTTTTAGGGATACTTTAATATAATTAATTAGCTACCTGAATTTATGACAACAATGGAAATTCCAACTCCTCTAACACTTTTGTCCATTACATGTTGTTGGCCTACTGGCAAAATGGGGTCCAAATATAATTGATCTTCCAATAACAAGCAGTAAAGCTACCATCAATTGGTTCATGCGGTAATCTACTAGTGTAACAATTTGTAAACTCGTATTTTGTGTACTTACAACTGAAAACCTGGTCATGATACAACAACGACAAAAAACAATAATGGAAGATAACTGTCACTGAAAAAACGATATTAGAATGTTCTTGACCAAAAGAGTAAAACTCAATGACAAGAGAAATAATTGTAACCATTTCACAATAAAGTATAGTAAATACAAAAGTAAAATAACTAATTAAGTAACTAATGAATTAACTAATTGATTAAACAAAAGAAAGAATGTGAGAGAGCTCAATGTAAAACGCTGGCTTGCATTAAAATATAAACAGAACTATCTTCACGTACACTAGAACGTAAAACTACGTTTCTCAGATACTCATGTTCTTTCTTTATTTGGTGTTTAACGTCGTTTTCAACCACGAAGGTTATATCGCGACGGGGGAAGGGAGAAGATGGGATAGAGCCACTTGTCAATTGTTTCTTGTTCACAAAAGCACTAATCAAACATTTGCTCCAGGGGCTTGCAACGTAGTACAATATATGACCTTACTGGGAGAATGCAAGTTTCCAGTACAAAGGACTTAACATTTCTTACATACTGCTTGACTAAAATCTTTACAAAAATTGACTATATTCTATACAAGAAACACTTAACAAGGGTAAAAGGAGAAACAGAATCCGTTAGTCGCCTCTTACGACATGCTGGGGAGCATCGGGTAAATTCTTCCCCCTAACCCGCGGGGGGTAGAAACTCATGTAAAAAGCCACGTTCTAATTCAGAGTACAATTCTTCAAGCTTTAATGGAAAAAGTTATGGACAAGCTACGACTTGTCAAAACCAAATTAAACAAAACTAAACTAAAGAAAATGAAAAAATACCGAAACAAAACAAAAATCCCCAAAACAGATAGGCTTCAAACGTTCCAAAATTCAGAATTAAAAACTAAAATGGTAAATTATTGGAACGTTTAATTTATGACAAAACTAAACACTACAATCAATAATTTTAATGGTTTTTTTCTCATAAATTAAACGTTACAATCACTTACCATTCTGGTTATTTTTAAACAAAACAAACTTAAGTACACTAATCCTAATGTAAATCATTAAGCAAAAAAGAGGACCTACACATAAAATTATGCTTATGTGGTTCAAATAAAAGTTTTAAGAAACAATTGCAGATTATAAACCTCGAACTGCCAAAGCTAGGTATACTATTCTATGCCAAAAGTTATGTGTGATACAGATGATTGACAAACACCAATCATAGTGCAAATAAGCAAAAACCAATCATAGTGCAAGAAAAGAAAAAACAATCATAGAGCTACAGAGGTTTCCTAGTGCACCCATAGACATATTTCAGGTGGATTAAAACAACTATGAGGATCAATGTTTGGATGGACACAGACGAACGCAGTAAGGACGTCTGTCTTAAAGCTAAAACATTCGGGGTTCGAACCCCGGCTGTGCCTGGTTGGTCAAGAGGGAAGATTCTTCCAATCCCCACGTCAATTATTTGTCATTCTTACTCGTCGTGCCTTAATTCTCCCCTTTTGTGTTTACACACAAGCACAAGACCAAGTACACATGATCAAATCCTGTAAGCAATACGAGTTCAGTGGGTTAAAGAAAACACGAAAATACCCAGCATGAATTCCTCGAAATCAGGCTTTAAAATGGTGGGGGGAAACGTACAAACACTTTAAAGCACACTCGTGCTAAAAACAAAACAAAAAGAAACAACACCGAATGCAAGCGGGGGTTGCAGACCATGAATGCAGAAGAAGGAGAAGGATAGAGACCTTCTCAATCTTTTGTCTGAGAGGTGAGACAGGTTACCTCTTACCCACATGGCTGTATTTTCCATCAGACTGCACCTTTTGCAAATTATCATAATAGCCACAATCATTTATAGTTAAATACGGATGTTCAAAAAATCTAAAACACACATGAGGAGCAATACTTCAACAAATTTATATAATACACATAAATAGTCATAGTTAAACACAGAGAGATATATGTAGATATGAGACGCATGCAAAGTAGTAGTTAAACACAGATGTGTTACTATAATATGCATGAACAGTCATATGTTAACATGTTCATAATGTTCATGATTTTTATTTGTTTGGATTGTTAATTTTTTTTAACGTCGCTTCGTCCGACATGGCTATTTGGGACGAATACACGTTTTTTCACACAGCCGTCTTCATGTTTAAAACTATTTACATTAAGGTCTCTCACTGTAAAAGTAAGGTTCTAAAAAGGTCATGTGCTTTTACATCTGTTACTTCAAATTTTGTTGAAGATCTCGATCTGGTTTGAACAATAATTATTTCATTTCTGCTTACATATCACATATTACATACATTTATCAATATGAAAACACCAACAAGCCTACGGATTATTTGGTGTTTTCAACACACATTTACAATTAGAAAAAAAAATATACAAATGATACAGTCTTAATTGTTATTACATATAAAACACATAAATAAGTCAATCAGTTTTTACACACAAGCACAAGTGTGTGATCTCTTTTAAAAAATATAAAATCTTGTTTGGGGGACGTCCGGAATTAAACATTCAGAGTATCTGCACGGTAGTATTTGTCACAAAGTTATTTCATGTCAACACAATGAATGAGGACGTGTGGAATGGTTCAAGGTTCAAAGTAATCATAACAGTAAGACAAACAGGTACATTTAACATGCATGAAAACTAATATCTTAAAACATGTGGTAGATATACACACACTTTTGATATATACACAAAGCCTGGACATGACAACTAAATTTAGACTCTAATGGGACTACAAACTACACTAGATACTTCGGATAAGACAACATGGCACTGATTAAACATAGTTTTGTTTGCGTGTGTTTCCAGGCAGCAAACATTCTCAATAAATTCCCATAGGCACAATAAATATCCACCAAACATATCAGAAAAAAACATCAACTTACCATTTAATGTTACATTCATCTGGCAGAAAGTATTCAGATGAAGTAAGATGTTGAAGGATATAAAATTGGCTTTGAGCTTTTTCTTAAACAGTGTAATATATATTTTGATTTAATTTGTACAGAGCTACATACATTTGCTCATGCTAAAAGCATATCATACTCTTAACACTTGAGCATACTGTACAATTGTTACTTTCTTTCTTTCTTTCTTTCTTTATTTGGTGTTTAACGTCGTTTTCAGTCACGAAGGTTATATCACGACGGACAATTGTTACGACCCATCAGTATTTAACATGATTAAGCACCCCACTCCATGCACACATAACAATTCTTGTATCACAACAGTGAAAAATGTAAGTGTAGTGTATCTGCTGTATATGAGTAACCAAGAAAAAAGGTTTCAATCAAACTACCAAATTAGCAAAATGGATGAGTATACATATTTTATGACTAAAACAACAATAAAAACAAAAACGCAACCCAATTCCTGCAAGCAAACATCACACACAAATGTACAGGGATAGGGGCATCACATTTTTTAAAATTTTTCCATTAAGAAAATGTGAATGCTGGTCTTTCTACTTTTACAAAACCAGAACACAGCCCTATTTGTCAAAGCTTCACAAAAACTAAAACGTGACATTAAGCGCCATTCTTAATTCTATTTACTTTCACATTATAGTTTTTACATAACAGTGAACCGCCAATTTTCATCAGGGAACTTTCCTCTGAGAGCCGGCAGCGTATACCACACATATCAACAGTTGCAATCTCAAATATGCATGGTTATTGTCAAAAGTACAAAAACTTAATAAGATATTCAAGAGCATGTAACATAAATAAACAGTAACTCAACAAGAACAGGATTCAGGCAAAACATGTATTTGTATCAAACAAAATACACCTCCAAATGTTCTTTGGAAAACTTTGTTACTCCACTATACACACAAAGTAGTGTCTTTGCAAAACATGCAATCTAATAAAAGAAAAGAACAAAAACACCCACCCAATTAACACCCACCCAATTAACACCCACCCAATTAACACCCACCCAATTAACGACATCGATTAACCAATAACAAAATGCAAAATAGAAACGACGATCACCTGACATGATCAAAAAGAGAAAGGACCCTTTCACAGATCCTCCGTTTTACGGTGATTAACGACCTGTACACCAGTAATCCTCATGTAAGCAAGAGTCCGGGGAATCTTTCCCTCAACGATATTTTTCTCAATCCTGAATACTCAATGTGCTAGGCCTCCAGAATTGAATGAAATCAAAGGAATCTTCTATTTTATGTACAGTGTAATTGAAATCATCTAATGGCCAATACAAACGTGTGGCTTTTCTTGTGATACATGAATTAGGTATTTCCACCATCGCATGAGGGACGAGAACAGAGAACGTCCAAAATATCAGTAGCGCGCATTTCTTCAACTAAAGGTAGCGTCGTACAGCTTTCTGTTTTAACTCCTTCACTAATTCAAGCAAAATATTGAGAGAAAAAACTAAAGCATTCTGAAGCACTGAACATTGCCATCGCATGATTAAATATCTTTAGTTTTATGTACATGTACACCGGCTCTTACAATAAGAAGAATATTATCTCGAATAAATACAGGCTATTTACAAAAAAAAACTTCGAAGGAATCACATTTGTTGCATACATTTTGTTCTACAATGCAAGGATAAATATACAAATAAACCAAAAGGAGCAAGCTGTCAGTCACACCATTCCATGATCAAGTAGCTTGTGTTAAAGCGCTGGTCGATCACGTATCTTACTCCTTTATCCTCACTGTATTACTACACTAATACTACAATAAAGATAAAGAAGTAGGATAACCTGGTCCACCAGAGCTTTAATACAAGCTCAGGTGCTTTTAATTTACTCATGTGAGTAAAAGTTAAAACTTGCCTCTAAAGAGACTACCATGCAGACAATTAAGACACTAAAAGGTTTTCAAAGGAGAGAAAACAGCAAGAGTTGTGTTCCTTCTTCTTATTTCAGGAATACAAAGATTACAAACTTGAAGAGTCAATTGCATTTGGATCATTCCCGACAGCATCGTATCGGGTACATGCTGTGTATGTACATTATATTCTTACATCAGAAACTAAGAAATAACGGACAAACCAATAATACGACAACATGGCAAGAAACAATTCTTTAACAAACATGCAAACAAGTTATCAAGCAAGTATAATCTGTATGAAATAACCTATTCTCCAAATTGAAAGGAAAGGTAGAATATAAGTTTCAATTTTCCAACTGTCTTGAAAATGTCCAACTGTCTTGCAAATGAAATGTCACATATTTAACAGTAAAAAATACATATCATCCTTGCATCTCTTGGCATATTATTTTGGGCTAGAGGCATGCACCAACACAGGCTCGTGTCTGTCAGCACATCACTAGACAATCACAATAAACAAATTTTAATCCTTGACACTACAATTTACACCCTGGAATACTCATGGTGGTGGTAGAGCTTATTGCTGTGGTGGTGGTAGGGCCTTGCGTTGGGGATCTAGAAACAAAAACCAAGAAAAAACCCACTAGTGCTCGTTTAAACAAAACAGATCACACACACAAAAGCACAACAACTAGACATTTTAAAAAGCACTCTTCTCTCTCTGACTCTCACTCTCTCTCTCTCTCTCTCTCTCTCTCTCTCTCTCTCTCTCTCTCTCTCTCTCTCTCTGTTACTGTAGTTAACTTAACTTTTATTTCATCCTGTTATTTACTTACCCTCAATGTTACTCTGTCACCCTCGAAAAAAAAAGTTCAATTCAATTCTGTTGCATCAGATAAGAATCTATTGCTGATTTTTATTTTATATATATTACAATATTTTGTTCTGAGTACTTAATGTCTAGTCAACGTTTTGCATTGTACATTATAGCAGACCACTTTCCTACTAGTCACATTATAGTTGATTCTAACATTGAATAAAAAGAAAAATATCTTATGGTATCTTATATCTCTATCCCCTTGTCTCTCTGTCTATCTCTCTCTCTTCCCCTCTCTACATTAGTAGATTTCGTGAGAGAGATATATAAACACCCAAGTGTAAGCTCTCTATTGTTTGCCTTGAAACATTAATCACAGTACAAAACAACATGCCTTCGAGCCCCTTCCGTCAGGCAAGCGCTTCCGCGCTCTGAAGAGCAGGACTTCTCGTTTCAGGAACAGTTTCTTTCCTGAGGCAGTCCTTGCGGCCTCAATGGTGGATCGTTCTTAGATCTGTTAGATCTGTGATATGTGTCAGCTAAAGTTTTGAAATGGATCGAGTATCCTTAAATGAAATATCTTAATAGATATAAGGGTTGTGTCCTTTGAATAACTGTGTCAGCATGTACTCGGATTTATTATATTGATGATTATATTTTTAGATAGATTTTAGGGAATTCATTTATCTTTATCCATGCAACCTGTGATTATACCTGTGTTTACTCCTGTCAAATTGGTGCTAAAAGAACAACCAGTCCGTTTTGAACTGTCTGGTTGGTATACACACGTAAATAGGCCCAGTGAAACTGAACACTTTATCTGTACATATTTATTATGATATATGCGTGTGGAAGGAGTGTGAAGTTTTATGCATACACCATAACAAAATCCTGTGCTTTGCATTTGGTAAATAAACTGTTTGACTTGACTTGACTTGAAGAACATTCTCTGCCCACCCAAATACTTGTAATTGCTCCTGGCTTTTGTTTTCGTTTTTATTGCGTTATTCTCAATCTCCCTGGAAAATTCTCATCTCTTCCTACTAGATAAAAGCCAGCAGCAACAAGAGTCGTGTTAACCAGGTGTATGCTTTTTTGAAGCTTAATCAGGCATTATGTTTTCTGGCAGAATGATCGCGGTCTTTTATGTGCAGAGACTGCGACAAGGTTGTTGGACATGGGTACCGTCTCTGTTATAAAAAGTTGACCCCTAACAGTCCCGGCCTGGATTCGACCCTGTGACCCGAGGATCATAAATCCAGTGCTCTTACCAATTGAGCTACCAGTGCCGATACGCATAAGGCAATTACCAACCGGATGGGAACCAGCCGCGAAGTCGGATTGGTTTATTTTGAGGCAAGTTTGTAATTTCAACCACTTTACACCCGGCTGGTAACTTTTTCGTGCACATCAGTCCTGACCCGTGACACTTACTTTGAATTGCAGCAGCAGGACTACCGCTTGAAGATGATGGCGACGGCAAACTCAGGTTGTAGTTGCCGCCGATGGAGCGTTGAGGATACGGTTGTTGTGTACGTCGTGGTGGCGATGGTGGACGTGGCGGTGGTGGTGGTGGTGGTGGTGGAGGTCTGTACTCGCGAAACTGTGATGGAGAGAATAAGGATTGATTTTAATACACGAACGTTACGGGAATTAGATGTACTTTCCCACCTTATGCACCCCCCCCCCCCACTAAAAAAACCCAAAGCTGTTCAATTATTTATTTTGTGCAATATAAACCCCTAATATTTTTCGGCAGAATAAATGTATACTCTGTGCTTTTCTTGCCAAGACGGTTCCATAAATCTTATAATGTTCACTTTCTCTTATTAAAATATTACCAGCCTTCTTCAAATCTGAATAGATAAATAGGTTAAAGATATCAAGAAAACCCCAAACCAACCTTGAAACCATTATTTAGCTTGTACTTAAAGGCACAGTAAGCCTCCCGTAAACCATCACCGATACTGTCGGGCTTTTACACACAGTACAAACACACTTCCATTTGAACGCTCACCAAACGGGAACATCCTAGGTGCCCTACGTAAAAAGCGAGCAATTTTTAAAGAATTAATTTTGCGGATTGTCCCAGAGACAATCGGACCGTGGTGCGTTTTGGCGCTAGACCTAACTTTTAACATTTAAATAATAAATTGACAGCTTTCTTTCTTTATTTGGTGTTTAACGTCGTTTTCAACCGTTCAAGGTTATATCGCGACGGGGAAAGGGGGGAGATGGGATAGAGCCACTTGTTAATTGTTTCTTGTTCACAAAAGCACTAATAAAAAAATTGCTCCAGGGGCTTGCAACGTAGTACAATATATGACCTTACTGGGAGAATGCAAGTTTCCAGTACAAAGGACTTAACATTTCTTACATACTGCTTGACTAAAATCTTTACAAACATTGACTAGGCTATATTCTATACAAGAAACACTTAACAAGGGTAAAAGGAGAAACAGAATCCGTTAGTTGCCTCTTACGACATGCTGAGGAGCATCGGGTAAATTCTTTCCCCTAACCCGCGGTAATTGACAGTTTGTTACACAAACATTTTTAAAATCGTAAAAGAAATCTTTTTTCATCAAGACAAGATCAGTACAATTCGAAGTTTTGAAAGTTTGAAAAAAGAAAAGCCCGGAAGCAGTGTCACGCAAGGTCGTGGTTCTCGTAGCAGACGATGGTTTATGCCTATCGCCAGTTCCTCTGAACAGTCAAAAGCCATCGCTGGCGTTCTTGTGAACCACAGCAGTTCTTTCTTTCTTTCTTTGGTGTTTAACGTCGTTTTCAACCACAAAGGTTATATCGTGACGATGGAAAGGGGGGAGATGGGATAGGGGAAAGGGGGGAGATGGGATAGAGCCACTTGTTAAGTGTTTCTTGTTCACAAAAGCACTAATCAAAAAATTGCTCCAGGGGCTTGCAACGTAGTACAATATATGACCTTACTGGGAGAATGCAAGTTTCCAGTACAAAGGACTAAACATTTCTTACATACTGCTTGACTAAAATCTTTACAAACATTGACTATATTCTATACAAGAACCACTTAACAAGGGTAAAAGGAGAAACAGAATCCGTTAGTCGCCTCTTACAACATGCGGGGTGCAGAGAAATAAGGATGTGGAAAAGAAGACTTTTGGTAAGTGAAATAAAGGTGATGGATCCAGTCAGGTAGAAATAAGACAACAAGAAAAGAATTGGAAAACTGCAGGGAATAGTAGGGAGAGTTTTCTTGGAAGGAAATATAGGTGAAAGGACTGGTAAGGCAGAAATAAGACAAAAGAAGAGAAGTAAAGGGGTGGGGTAGCTCTGTTTAAACGCTCCCGCCGCGTGAAGGCGAACCCATGGGAGCACCACAGCCGTTTGTTTCGTGCATAGTCAGAGGTACATAATAACGTGCTATTGCAGATAAGCTCACATCGAGTCGCATTCAAATTACTAAGAGGGCTGCCACACATGCGACTGAGTCGCGTGATTTACCCTGTCACACAGCCGACTCAGTCGTAGAAAACAGCTACGACAAGTCTGCGACTCAGTCTCATGCGATTCCCTCGTAGCTTTGAGGTTTAGAACATGTTCTATTCCTGCGATCCAGTCGTCGGTCAATCGCAGGGGCAGAGCCAACAGAGCCAATCAGAACGCGTTGCTGCGGCCTTGACGCCGTGACGTAAAATAATGGCGGACAGTGGCGTACAGCGTCTCTTCGTCGATTCAAAACTTTTTGGAAGAACAGTTTTTTACTCAGATATAAAGGAGACGTTTTAGGCGTGTACAGCGGTCGTAAAACATTAATTGCAGCTGTCTGGGAACTTTATTTCTTGCAAAGGCGTAATGCTGAAAGGAATTTTTCAGAAAGGTAGAGCGACGTTCGAACATTTAGCGTCTGCTCTCGCAAAGCGCGTTTGCCGTGTCACGGCACTTCCGCCCCGCTCGCGTGGAGTTATCGTTCGTCAATCGTTCGTCTATCGTTCATAGTGTGACGGGTCATGGCCTACGATGTGATGTGCGATCGCCCAAAGACTGAATCGCGACGACTGAATCGCAACGACTGAGTCGCCTGTATGACAGCCCTCTAACTGACGACTGCATTGTGAAAAAGGGAAACTGGATCACACGGGTTCACGATGGCTCAGGGGTAAGATAAACCACACAAAAATAAATTCTTTGAAAATTGCTCGCTCTTTACGGAGGGCACCTAGGATGTTCTCAAGCGGTGAGTGTTTAAATGAAAGGGTGTTTGTACTGTGTGTAAAAGCCTGACAGTATCTGTGATGGTTTACGGGAGGCTTACTGTGCCTTTAATAAATTTTCAGGCTACAAATAAAAAATGAATATTTGCTTCTTTCCATCTGGAATAAAATAAAACCACAACTTTC
Organism: Littorina saxatilis; assembly: GCF_037325665.1. NCBI lineage: Eukaryota > Metazoa > Mollusca > Gastropoda > Littorinimorpha > Littorinidae > Littorina > Littorina saxatilis. The sequence continues at coordinate 59,090,911 of NC_090253.1, read as the reverse complement.
TTGCCCCTCCTCCCCCACGTTACTAGCCCCTCTCTCTTTCACCACACACACACACACACACACATACACACACACACACACACACACACATACACACACACATACATCACTACCCACCCCTTCCCCCTTTTCAAAGCTTCAAGCATCTACCCATTTAGAAAATTTTCAAGTTTCATTGACTTTTAAGATGGTTAGAAGTCCAACACTGTTATTTTGCAATGATGAATTTGTATCATTATCTTAGTAGGTTAGCGCAAGAGGGAAAACAGCCTAAGTAAGGGAGGAAAAAGTTCCTGATCACACGAACTAATTACGTCAAGTGCCATCGTGAGCAAGAGTTGTTTTTATCGCTGTTATATTGCCTCAAGGATTTGTGTTTGATTACGTCAGAAAATTGTAAAACAATGAAATTGGTTCAATTATGGCATGTTGCACACAGGATGTAGCCCTGGATTGTGATTAAAGGAAAATGTGAATGCCATTTTGGCGGGAAATGCAAACTGAACAAACTGCGTTTGGCTGGCAACACTAATGATGTGTTAAAACCATCTGTGGGATCGTTGTGTGAATATTTTAACTGTGTACTCATCTGTGTCACACACAAAACAAAAATAAATTGTTACTTCAACAATACTCTGAGGCGCATTTTATCTTTGAAAGTCTCACCAGTTGCCCAGCTCTTTCAACAATTCTTGCAGCACAGTTGAAGCTTTCTGAGGCGGCTTGTGTGTCGTAGACTTCAAATGGAATCTTTGGGTAGTCATTACTAAATCTCGGATAGCGCATGCGAGTGTGAAAACCAACGATGCCGTCCAGCGTGGACACAGCGCTCTGTATCGTGTCATCCTGCACACAGCTGGCGATGGAGCAGATGCTGTGGCTGTTCCTCACATAATGGCCCGCGTCTCGGCAATACAGCACTGCTTTCATCGCTTTTTCCGCCGCCTGCAATGGAAGCATGATTTGCGCTTACATTCTAACGCTAAACAAAAGCAAAGCAAATCGAAATTAAAAAAGGAAAACACACACACACATACACATACACACACACACACACACACACACACACACACACACACACTCACACACACACACACACACACACACACACACACACACACACACACACACACATTTGTTTTGCAATTTTAAGATTTTAATATAAAAAAAGTGTATTTCTAAGCTTCCCAGCTGAAATACCATCCCGTAGACTGTACCGGTGTAACACGAGAAAACTACTCCCACGAGATTTTTACTCCGGAGTAAACATTTCGTACGAAAAAGTTACTCCCTTTACGAAAAAAGCACTCCCCCATTGCACGAGAAAATTATTCCCCAGGACAGGTGAGTTCCGAGTAAACATTTTGTTCAAAAATGTTACTCCCCTGACGAATAAATAACGAATAAATTACTTCACCCCAACACAAGCAATTTAACTTCCCATGCCAGGTGTACGAAATTTTTACTCCCTTGTCCCCTGTTAGTCTTGGTGGTAGAAGGGGTGGAAGGAGGGTAGCGCGACATTCGTGTGCGCGATATCACTTATTGGCATTATCCCCTCGCCCGCATCCCATTTTTGCGTGCGAGATTTGTACTGGAAGTAAAAAAAAATGGGGAGTAAAAATTTCGTGGAGGGAGTAATTTTTTCGTGCCTTTGGGAGTTCTTTTCTCTTACGAAAAGTGTACTCGGAGTAAGAATTTCGTACGAAATATTTACTCCGGAGTAAATTTTTCGTGGAGTAACAATTTCGTGTTACACCGGCTCAAAGAATGTTTGACCAAAATTTCAAAGAATTTGATTTTAAAAAAGGTCGTCACAGTGCCGCTTCACCTTTTCTTTGAGAAACTAATGACACCATCAAAGGCATTTATCCCCAAACAAATTCTGGGGATATCGTCTGGAAGAATACATGTTTATATAGGACATTTTAAAATATCTGTCAAGTAGTTTTATTGGGATTGACGTGAATGCACGCACATATACACATACAACCTGGCTCACTTTTCAATTCCCAGGATATACTAGAATACAATAGTCTATTTTGACGAAATGTAATGAGAGTTTGGTTTAATGATGACCTCAAATATTTCACCTGTGAGCGCACATAGCAATAATTTTGAAACATTCTGAAACATTGTATAGATATGAATAACAAATCTCGCACCTTGGACAGGGTAAAAGTCAATGGTAACCGACACCTGACAGCTAAACAGCCTACCTGATGAGCCAGGTAGCACACCCAGTTGAAGCCAGCATTGTCTCGCTGTAGCGTCTCTCTGGCCGCCTCCACGTCTTTCTCCGCCTGTCGCAGCCACCGCTTTCCCTCCTCGGGCTGGGGGTTGGCATGGTGACTGGAAGAAGACTTCCAGAAGTCGTACGTGTCGTGCCTGTCACTGGAGCTGAAGTTTCTACTCGAGCTGCTGTAAGTCTTGGCCCTTGTGAATAGGTTATCGAAGAAAGCACCGTAACTGCTTCCGCTACAGCCGCCATGCCTAAAACCTCTCCATCTTGAGCCTTGCCGCCTATAGCCACTTCCTGTGGAACCTCGACCGCCATAGTCTGAAAAGTCTCCACTGTCAACAACATCCTCATCATCTGATGTGAGCTCCTTACCGTCATTTAGCAGGGACACATAACGGAGTATCGCCTGCATAACCTTGGTGCAAAAGTCATTTCTGTCCGGGTTCTTGTCCGGATGCCACCTGAGAAACAATCGCTTGACGATTCGCTTACGGCTTTTGTCGTCGAGCATGGAACTCCATAGCTGCCGCAGCTGACGTCGAATGTCTTTGAGTACCGCCTTCAGGTCGTCACTGGCCCCGGGCTGGCTGAAGGCGGCAGGGGTCGCGGTCGTGTCTCCAGTGAAAGGAGCGACGGCTGTGGGAGTTCGTCTGATGAACTTGTACAGCTCACTGGCTTCCACCTGTACACAGAGCAATCTTGGTGGATCATTTGGCGCCTTGAAATAATATAATGTTAGTGCATATGTAATAAAATTAAGGTTCTGATAAGTCAGAAGTTGGTCAGAAATAGTCCAGAATTCTACGAGCATGTCGACTACTATCAGTTAATACGTACAATAAAGAGCATCTTGCCGTATCTGAAATTCTATGAGAGAGAGAGAGAGAGAGAGAGAGAGAGAGAGAGAGAGAGAGAGAGAGAGAGAGAGAGAGAGAGAGAGAGAGAGAGAGAAACACACTCCACTGGAAAGGCTATTGTTAAGAAGTTAGAACCGTCAAAAACTTAATCAAAATGACAAATCAAACGTGATTTAACATAAACATGGAGAACAAGCGTAACTACGTAAGAAACATACTGCATGATTCAATATGGCAATGACTGATAACCATTCATGCACGCGGTACACAGTAAGCTGGCAAACTTCTTAATGAACTCCAGACATGTCATTGCACTTTTAATAATCCAGTATCAATTGTCTAACAAGAAAGCCATTAATGCTGTATCGCTGTTATCTGTTCAAAGTAAACGTACCTCTTTTGGCTCCTCGTCCTCTCCAACGTCTATGACGTAGCGCAGCAGCAGCAGCCTCGTTCTGACATCGCTGGCAACAGTGTCAGGTTCCTTCACCTCTATAACCTTGGCGAAGATGTAGACTGGCTTGACGCTTTCTGTGTTTTGGCCCTGAGTGTCATCTGTATCGTCGCACTGAGTGCCATCTGTGTCATCACACTCATTGTCCTCTGTATCATTGTCAGTGTCGTCTGTATCACTGCCCGGGATGTCCAGGATGGGGTCGTGCAGCTCGTGGGCCACGTACTCTGACGGCTTGAACTCGTACACGTCCTGGTCCAACAGAAAGTGCATGTCCTCAGGAACAAAGGACCCAGGGGGAGGGAAAACAGTGCTCCTGATCACGGGCTGCCTTATTTCGTAAGGTTTTATATCTTCTTCATCCATAGTCTTTTGGGCCTGTGATAAAGGTTCTGTCAAGCAAATGTCAAGCACTGGTGGCAATCCATAACCTACTGCCCACTCAACAGCTTTGCGCACGAACATCCCGAACTTTCTGTTCTTTGCTATGTCGACTATCTCACCGTCGTTGATATACAAAGACACTTTTGTCACTGATCCGTAGCTGGAGGAGTTACCAGCTTCTGCTTCCCTCACTACAAAGAAGTCTTTCTGTTGCTGCGTGTCCTGCAGCTCCTGTCCATTGTAGCTGAGTACCGTTTTCAGGTCAGTTACTTTGAGAACATTGAGTTGCTTCAAAGAATCTTCTATCTTCTTCTCATCATCCTCTGTGAATGTCTGATCCTTGTCGATCTGCTGGTGGTGCGCTAAGCGTTTGACGATAATTGCAAACTCTTCTGACCGCAGTAGGTCAGCAACAAGACCTGTTTCAGAGTCCTCTCTCGCCAGAGTTTTGCATGACTCCACCAGCTTCTCTCTCACAACTTCATACCACTTTTTCATTCTGTACGGCTCAGGAAGTAACGTAACTTCACTGAGATGATGGCCTTTTAACCCAAGTCGACGGAAGCCTGCAAACACAGCAAGCTCTTTGATAGGCTTCTTCAATCGCTCTTGTTGGCTTTCGTTGACCTCGAGGATCAGTTGTCGGGAGTCAATCAGTCTTACCTGTGGAATCAGTTCTGTTGTCATCATGCTGATTTCTTCTCCAGGGACGAAAAGTGGATGTCTTGACAGAGAGTCCTGTTCATTACCTCCTCTCAAAAGACTGAATAAACTGTGAACAGCATCAGCAACCAGTTTCAGGTCATTGGGGTTGAGGACTTCTCCATGAGACAAGCTTTGAAGTCTCTCCAAAGCCATAGCATAGTGATCCAGAGTGACAGTTTCACACACTCCAAGTCTACGGAACAAGTCAAAATATTTTCCCAGCGTTTCTGGAGCACCCGTCACAAAACCATCCACGATCTGCTCTGGGAGAATTGTGATGACGACTTGATCTGGTGAGAACATGGCTTTCTTTTTTCTATCAAATATGACAGCAACATCATGTAGCTGCTCAAGCTGATCATCAGGAAGTTTCTCCAAATGTTTGTAGATAGCCTCGATGATATTTTCCAGAGATGTCAGTTGCAAGTCGTCAAAGCCTGTCAGGACAGACGTGTCACCCTTATCTTTCATGCTCAGAGACTGACACACGTTCTTCACATGTCTCACAACCAGGTCTACACAGGGTTGTGGGCTGAACCCAACCCACTCATGCATGTAACATTCCCAGTTAATGAACCGTGAAGGATCCGCGTCTTGAGACAAGAGGCACGAGCTGGTCCATCCAAGGTACTGCTGGTCAGGTGACAGTCCTTCAGAGAACGATATCAGCGGTGTGGGTGGGTGGAACAACGGGTGGATGGACTGAAGCAATTCACCTTCATCCAGGTGTGACAGTGGCACAAGAAACTTGATACCCTTTAATTGTTTCAAAAAGTCTTCGCATCGGAGCTTAGCAGACGTTTTGAGGCAAGTTGCTAGTTCCCCAGACTGCTGCTTTACCTTAGAGGACACAGATGTTTTTCCTGCTTCTGCAACCTGTCTGACAAAGGTGAGAAACCATCTTTTTGATACCTTACTGACCATGCCAACACGCTCCAAGAATGACCTCCACTGGTCGTCATTGTAAGGAGGTGGAGGGAATCGTTCCTGTGGAATCATCACCTTGAACACGTTGCAGTAAGGGCTGAAGAACTTCGAGGCAGCAGAGAGAGTTCCATCCGTCCCTTTGATGAACGATGTCTGACGCAGTGTGTTGAGCAGAGGTGTGCCGTCTTCATAGTTGAGGGAGTCTTTGATGTACTCCATGTGTCTGGGAATGGTGTCTGCTCGAATTGATGACAGTGTCGACAACAGGTGTTCACAGTAGAACTCTTCCCTGTCAGGAGACGCAATCCCTAACATTACAAAAAGGCTTTCTAGCCGGCTGTTTCTTTTGACCAGGGAGATGCTTCTGTTGTTGGACCATTCGTTCAGACCATCGTGAGGAATGCCATCAGGTAGGCAGAGCAGACTGTTGTCATTTCCCACCGCTACGAAAGAACCGTCCGGTCTCTCGAAGAATGGCAACAGTCGTATTCTGGAAGCAAGACATCGGTAATCCACTGTTCTGTAAAATAAATCCAGTATGGCCTCAGCTTCACTGCTGTTCAAGTTGTGCTCCTGTATATCGGTGAGAGCTGTGATCAGGTATCTAGGATTGTTGACTGACGCCACAGTGTTAGTTGCTATACGTGTGTAAGAGACAAGTCTCATGTCTAGTTTGAATAATGGAAGTTTTTTAAGACTTTTGTTGACTTGTTCATTCTCGCTAAATACTACTTCTGATCTTGCGTGTGCGGGAATATAGACAACATGGTCTCTGTCTCTAACAGGAAATAGGTAGACTGTTCCGTCGTTCTGTGCCGGAATCAAACACCACTGCTGAAGAAGTTCCATATTTTGGCCTGGTTCGTTTTTCTCTAGGTCATCAAGAAAACACCAGAGACGTCTGATCCAGTCATCCAAGCAGAAATCTTGGTGTTTGGAGGATAATTCATCCAACGATGGGGTTAGGCCACTGCTCACCATGGATTCGTGCAGAGTGAATGGCAGATGCTGGGCCAGAACAGCAAGATCAAAGAGCTGCAGGTACTTGGGGAGAGGGCTCTCTTCACTCAGGATTACACACGATATCAACTTGCTGTGTAGGAAAAGGCTGCTGGACCCAGGCAGCAAGTCGTAGAATTCAGACACAATTGTAGGATTGTGAGGAGTGAAGCAATGCAGCTGTCCTGACATCCTCAAGCTGAGAGGAAGTCCTTCCAGGTTTCGATCTTTTTCCTCTATAAATGTGAATACTTTATAGACACCTTCTGCTGTTTTGAAACCCGTGTCCTCGACAGACTTAGGGAGGTGCTTCAGGTTACAGCTGTCCGTGTCTGAATCATCTCTGTGACAAGACTGCAGAAAATTTATCACTGTTTCCTTATCCACAGCTTTGACACTCCGCACTGAACTATTGATGAATGCATCATGGATTTTGATAGAACTTTCAATGATGTTCATGTTTAAATGCATCAGTACTTGTTTCAGCCCTGAATGAGTAGAAGGATGTCTCAAAAAGTACCCAGGGAAACCCTCAGATTTAACAGCCGGCACCCACAGCAGGCGGTTAAGATCTGTTCTCACCACAGGGAACACGTCAGCTTCTCTCTCAGCGAGCAGCTTGTAGAACGACGTCATCAAACACTTCCAAAAATGATCAACTTCCATCTTGACATCAGGGAAAAAGTCACAGTAATGTCTCAGTTTGTTCTGCAAGTCCTTGCACTCCAAGAGGCTGTCGCGTTTCTGTGATTGTGTTTCACGGTATGTCTGTGCACTATCTGTACATAACGAAGACTCTTCTCCAGAAAAGCACAACTGCCTGACCTCGTGAAGAGCAGTGACGTAAGCAGGTACGATGACGCTGCGTGCCAATAGCTGGTTCCATGACGTCAGTTTGTTTTTAGGCCTGGTGTCGATGTTACGTCGTGTCTCGTGATCCAGCGCAAAGCGACCGTTAACGTGCACTGGGAGGCCTGTTGTGACTGGGATGGGCAGCATGCAGAAGGCCTGAAACTTTCTCTGGTTCCTTTCACCAGGAGAATATGTGGATTCTTCCCTTTCATTTTGAGCGTGGCTACTTACACTTCTATTGTGTGCTGTCGTTGGGACGCTACCCTCTCTGCGGCCTACTTTGGAGGTGGAGAACTCTTCAGTCGCAGATGACGAGGGTCGTCCACCATTGTCAGCTTTGAGTGACAGGCAGAGAGCAACTCCTCCTAGAGGGAGCAACTTATGTTCCTTCACTAAATCTGCATGCTGTAGTTCTGCAGGCAAAGTCTCCGTGTTGGACAAACCAAACCTGTGGACAACCAACCAGTCCTCTGTTGACTGGTCACCGTGAGAAACTCGGCAGTGTACAGCAACCTCTTTGGAGGAAAAATCGATAAGTCCTGATAAGGAACCTTCCTTTTTCAGCTTTTTTGATTCCTGCTTCACGTGTTCGTAGAACTCTTGCTGACTTTCGGTGTTGTTCTCGTCTGTACTGAGCTTCGTTTCATAGTCCAGTTCAACTGTTCCGTCTGCCTTTGCTGTGTACACTCCGATCTTCCTGACGTTGTTCAGGAAGAGAAGACACTCGCCCATGGTTGACCGTAAGTCTTGCAGAAGGTCGTTCACTTCCTTCATGGTCGCTGCTGGCTGTTTGATTTTGGTCTTCCTTGCTTTTTCTTCCGTCCTGAGCGGTAACCTGAACACTGTTCCTGACTGCGCCTCTGTGCTGGTCCCTGCAATACAATAGAGGGGCTTCAAGGCAAAGTCCTTGTCGCGTGAGCCATCATGTACACCACCACAGATCTGTCCAGGCTGTTGCATGTAACAAGAGCATCCTTCCACTTGGACACATACCGAAAATAGCTGCCTGTACAGCGGCACTTTTTCCTGTCAGCTTATAAAACATTCCTACACAGAGGCAGTTGTTGTTTTTATATGGGACCAAGCGGATGGATGTTCTTGTCACATTTAAGTTCTGGGTAGATTCGAGGTGGGGTACATGAGCGTGAACACAAGAGGCACGTACCATTACGTGGGGCGGACATACAACTTTTCCAAATCAAGTAAAACAGGTTGGTATTATTGCAGAGATGCTTGACAGTCTATTGGAAGGGAGAATATATCCTTTCGAGGGATAGAAGCTGTAATGGATTTTGGTTGAACGTTTTAAATGGTAAGGGTACACACAACACCGAACATGATTTTGGGGGACCTGATATCTATTTATGTAACTGTTGCCACATTAGTGACATTTAATAACAGGTCTGAGAAAAGTATATAACACATACAAATAAAACCTTGCTATGACTTTTCATGAGCAGCTCTGTTGTCTTTTGATGGAACAGATATTTTAGACATACACATTTTTGAAACTTGATATCAAGCATGAAACACAAACAAAAGTGGAATTAAACCGAAAAAGAAATAAAACATTTCTAAAACAACTAAGTTACGGTACTTCTTTAACCACAGTAAAAATAAAAATACCCCTTAAATATGCTAAATCTTGAGCTGTGCTGCTTTTACTACTACCCCCTCCTCATTTGACAGAAAACATGATTCTAGTCTACACCTCCGAAAAAAGAATTAAAAGGGATTTGACATTTAAAAGATAGTCCATATATGTAAGCTCAGGGATTGAGAAATAAAACGAAAAGGAAGCAATAACTTCTTATTTTTATGATAACACTAGCAGTTCTGTAAGTGGAGCCCTTAAGCGTTTTAGGACGCTCGCTATCCAATGATTACCAGCGTTACCTCCCTTGTTTGGATAAAAACAAAAAGTAACGCCTTGCACTATAGAGGCTGTATTCAATAAAGGGGAGGTCCATAATCTGAGAAAGGAAAACCCAAGGCTCCGCCCTTGGCAATAGCCCAGCACTTTGTAATTTATTCCAAGAACCATCACAGGGGAGTTTTCTGAATTTAATATCCAAGAACCTTGAATGAAAGATAAATGCGCAAGAAAATCTTCAAATCAAACTTTTTTCGGAAAGGGGTTACCTCCCTTGCTAATTTGTGAATTGAGAACGTTAGGACATTTCAAATATTTTTGACCTGAAGAGCAATTGAAGACATATCACCATAAATCCAATTACTGCTAACGTTTCTTTTATGGTATGAGTTACCTCCCTTTCTTGAGAAAGTTCGAGGTAATTAAGTAACAGGTTAAACTTTATCAGTTTACACCCTTGGAGATTGATAAGGTATATGCTTGCGTGTATACAAAAAAGCAAGAGTTACCTCCCTTTAATTCTAAAACCTTCCTGGTTGATTTTATTGTCTTCGTGTATTCTCCTGAGCAATAGATAGTCTCTAATTACACCAGCATTATGTGCTTGCTACAGATAAACAGTAGGCGCTGTACTTGTTTGTTTGTTTGTTTGCTTAACGCCCAGTCCACCACGAAGGGTGATATTAGGGCGGTGCTGCTTTGACATTTAACGTGCGCCACACACAAGACAGAAGTCGCAGCACAGGCTTCATGTCTCACCCAGTCACATTATTCTGACACCGGACCAACCAGTCCTAGCACTAACCCCATAATGCCAGACGCCAGGCGGAGCAGCCACTAGATTGCCAATTTTTAAAGTCTTTGGTATGACCCGGCCGGGGGTCGAACCCACGACCTCTCGCTCACTGGGCGGATGCCTTACCACTAGGCCACCGTGTTGCGGTAGGTGCTGTACTGGTCTTGCATTATATAGGCTGTTTTCAATAATGGGGAGGTTCATTAACCAAGGAAGGAAACAATGAATCAAGAAACTAAAACCAAGGTATACATCTGCGGGTCCTAGGTAGTGTGCATGCACACTATCTTGTTCCTGCCTCTTGCCATCTCTGAGGTACGGCGACCACAGACAGACACACACACACAAACACTTACATTGAGTTTGATATATATAGTAGATGGGGATTAAACATTTGCACAAGAATCACCACAAAATAAATAAGTAAAATTGAAAGCTTGAGAGAATAGGACACATTCATCACAGATGGTAACAGCAGGAGACTGACATTCTGTATAGTGAGTGCAGCCTTTATTAATTCTACTAACCTTCCAACGTGAAAGGGGCCAGCATGTTGGAGTACTGAGCCCTGAACCTGTCTGTGACTGACAGCTGTTGTCCCGGTCGTCTGGCACGGGGACTGGCCACAAAGAAGTTGGGGTCCATCACACACAGCTTCTCTCCCAGCTTCTTCTCTTCGACCTGGTAGACAGCCACAGGTTAACAGTTAACAGCAATCAATCAATCCATCAAAGAGCAAACAAGAAAAGTAAACACTTGAGCGACTTCCCTTCGGATTGGTAGGGTGCCTATTGTTCATGAATCTAATGACTCTCAAGTGTGCAGATGGGAGTCAAACTTTTCGGTAATAAAGGAACAGGTTACATTTTAGGATATCACAATACAAATATATATATGTAAATACATTTTTACTGTCAGTGATTTTACTGTAACATAGATTTTATTGTGGCAGTTTGTTTGTTTGTTTGCTCAACGCCCAGCCGACCACGAAGGGCCATATCAGGGCGGGCTTAAACAGTTAAATACTATCAGCTTAAAAAAGGAATTAATTACACAGGTAGAGTTAATAAAATCAAAGACATATCAATGTCTCCTGCATTTAACCAGTGACACAAACCAAAACATTATTGCACCATTTTCCGTACCCCAGCTAAAGCATTCATTCCCTTGTCATTTTATGCAAACAGCCAATACTATCAAAGCTGTGGTTAATTTTTGAATATCCGGGTCTACGAGTTAGAGAAGATAGGACTGCGAATCATGTACATAATTCTGTAAAGTGAACGCGGCCTGAAACCCCACCTATACTGCGCGTATGACATTTATTTATTTCTTTATTTGGTGTTTAACGTCGTTTTCAACCACGAAGGTTATATCGCGACGGGGAAAAGGGGGGGAGATGGGATAGAGCCACTTGTCAATTGTTTCTTGTTCACAAAAGCACTAATCAAAAAATTGCTCCAGGGGCTTGCAACGTTGTACAATGTATTACCTTACTGGGAGAATGCAAGTTTCCAGTACAAAGGACTTAACATTTCTTACATACTGCTTGACTAAAATCTTTACAAAAATTGACTATATTCTATACAAGAAACACTTAACAAGGGTAAAAAGAGAAACAGAATCCGTTAGTCGCCTCTTACGACATGCTGGGGAGCATCGGGTAGATTCTTCGCCCCAACCCGCGGGGGGTTCGTATGACATTGAAAGCTTCATTAAACGCTTGAATTTTGCTGTGGTAGCTTCCGGTTTGCTCTCTCATGGCTCAGCATACTTTGTTGTCAAGAGGGCTAGAGCAGAAAAAATAAATGCCTGTTCAGAGATTCGAACTCAAGACCTTGAGATGGCAGGGCAGATTTCGTAACTGCTAGACCAATCCACCAGTGTTGACGAAGAGAGAAAAATTGATAACTTTATATCATTCTACAATTGAATTACCATTCATGCAATGCAAAAACGTCATAATTAATTACCGTTCAGATTTGCCTTTGATTTGCAAACATGTTTCACCGAAACACAACACAATGTCATGTTTACACCACCATTCTACACAACATTCGCACCATGCAATGGCTGCGATATCTCTATTTACAACATGCACGAAAAATTAAAATAACTGTAATTGAATCACTCCAAAGCTCTGTGCAGTTGAAATCAAACACCAAAGAAATAGTTATATTCACGTCTGAACAGTAGACAGATAGAGGTATAAATCATGCTGCTTCAAGAATAAAAAGAAAATGAATTCATATTTTTCGTTCTTTTTCACAATTGGCGCAGTACTTAGCCTAGTAGTTAGGACATCAGCACCGAAATCTTGAGGTCCTGATCAAGTTCGAATCTCCAGAGGCGTTTATATTTTTTCCCATTGCTCTCTCTTTCTACAGTATGCTCAGCCCTGAAAGAGCAAACCGGAAGTTACCACAGCAAAATTCAGGCGTTGAATAAAGCTTTCAAGGTCATACACGCAGTATAAGTGGGGTCCTGGGCCGCGTTCGCTGAACACAATTCTGTACATGATTCTGAGCCCTATCTTTTCAAACTCGTAGCCCCGGATAGTCATAAATAGACCACATCTTTAAAGTTACTCAAGCAATCCACCGGGTCATTGCTGATATGGTACCCCTTAACATTGGCGCAAAAAACAGTTTTTGACAGCTCATGGGATCGAAACCTAAATCAGTAGGAATGACATAACACACAAAATACACAAGACAGTGAAACAAAACAAATTGTTCCGGATAAATAATTGGTTTGTCTTTCTCCTCGTATGTCAAAGTTATCAAGTGCTACCTATTCTGAATTTAAGTCGATTTTGTAATTGGTACCTAACGTTTTTTTCAGGTCGATTTTGGGGGTTTCCTGATTGTGAAAGCGGTCACGTGACCCCTGTTGAAGAAATATTTGATACGAAAAGTGTGCCAGACAGCCAAGGTAAGTGCCTTTAATGGCATGGAAAGTTTCAATGAAATGACAGGGTAATGAATGCTTAAGTAGGGGTATGAAAATGGGTACAATACATTTTTTAGAGGTGGTTAAAATAACCCAATATTATTACATCACCAGACAACCCTGTGTAATGTGACCAGGTTGTTCACAGTAATAACTACATCACCAGACAGACCTGTGTAGTATGACCAGGTTGTTCACAGGTATAACTACAACACCAGACCTGTGTAGTATGACCAGGTTGTTCACAGTAATAACTACAACACCAGACAGACCTGTGTAGTGTGTCCAGGTTGTTCATAGTTATAACTACAACACCAGTAAGACCTGTCCAGTGTGGCCAGGTTGTTCACAGTAATAACTACATCACCAGACAGACCTGCGTAGTTTTACCAGGTTGTTCACAGTTATAACTACAACACCAGACAGACCCGTGTAGTGTGACCATGATGTTCACAGTTATAACTACAACACCAGACAGACCTGTGTAATGTGGCCAGGTTGTTCACAGTAATAACTATAACACCAGACAGACCTGTGTAATGTGGCCACGTTGTTCACAGTTACTACAACACCAGACACACCTGTGTAATGTGGCCAGGTTGTTCACAGTTATAACTACAACACCAGACAGACCTGTGTAATGTGGCCAGGTTGTTCACAGTAATAACTACAACGCCAGACGGACATGTGTAATGTGGCCAGGTTGTTCATAGTTATAACTACAACACCAGACAGACATGTGTAATGTGGCCAGGTTCTCCAGAGTTATAACTACAACACCAGACAGACCTGTGTAATGTGACCAGGTTGCTCACAGTTATATCTACAACACCAGACAGACCTGTGTAATGTGCCCAGGTTGTTCAGTTATAACTACAACACCAGACAGACCTGTCCAGTGTGTCCAGGTTCAGGCACCACCCGGGTCCAGAAGCAGGGTGTGTCGGTCAGGTTGTACACAGCGTTGAAGCCAACTCCGTACCTGAAAACCAACATGCTATGTCACACGCTTTCCTTCTTTGCCACTACCAAAGCAAACGTGTTTGTTTGTTTGTTTGTTTGCTTAACGCCCAGCCGACCACGAAGGGCCATATCAGGGCGGTGCTGCTTTGACATTTAACGTGCGCCACACACAAGACAGAAGTCGCAGCACAGGCTTCATGTCTCACCCAGTCACATTATTCTGACACCGGACCAACCAGTCCTAGCACTAACCCCATAATGCCAGACGCCAGGCGGAGCAGCCACTAGATTGCCAATTTTAAAGTCTTAGGTATGACCCGGCCGGGGTTCGAACCCACGACCTCCCGATCACGGAGCGGACGCCTTACCACTAGGCCAACCGTGCCGGTAAAAAGCAAACGTGTGCAAGATTGTATGTTACACGCTTTGGAGCATGGTAAGAACGGATTCAAACTCGAAATCGTCCCTCACAAAGCCTCAAAATGCACACATGGCTTTCATGTCACCTGCTGTCATCGTTTCTTTTCTTTACAAATTCTTCAACGCTGAGAATATTGCGAACGGCACCCGAGACGACAGTACTGTTTCCATACACGAATTTTGCTGCCCTTGGAAAGTGGCTCGATCATGACGTAAGGCCTGTGAGTCTGAATTTATAAGGACAGAGTTGTGTACATAGAAGACAAACATACCAAAAAGAACAAACATTTCGCGCATGCAGACACAAAAAGATGTCATTAAGAATGCGATATTTCAAAAGATACAGACTGTGACGGTGACTGTGACATCATTTACACATACCGATACGTCATTCATAGTTGTTCGGTCACTTCGGTGAAAGTAGATCTCTCTACAATCATGGCTGGTGTGGTTAGCTAGCCTGTCAAAGTGTGAGTACTCAAAACTTGTTTGTTCTCTCCTCTGTTGAAGCTGTGAGACATAAATGCTATTCTTGGTCGTGTGACAGAGTTTTCTTCCACACTTGAATAGTTTATGTCTAACTCAGCCCGACGGCTTCGTTAGACAATCAACATGATCTCGTGTGGAAAAAAACTGTCACACGACCAAGTCTGAATAGCAGGTATTCATACATGGAAGTATTGCTTACCTAGGTCATTTTCAGTAAGTACTACAAAGGTGTTTCTTCAAGTTGAAATTTTAAAACACGCTTAGCCAATACACTGCAAGCATGGAAGTCACACGCCCTGCTTTCATCAGTTCAGTGATTTACTCTTTGTATTTTAAAGTCATTTTCGTGTTTTAACAACAACAACAACAACAACAACAACAACAACAACAACAACACAGACTACCACCACCAACAATAGCATGTAAAGCACAAACGCATCAACAAACCAGTTGCATAAGGCGAAATTACTACATTAAGTCAAGCTGTCGAACTCACAGAATAAAACTGAACGCACTGCATTTTTTCACCAAGACCTTATAGCATCGTAAGTCCCCCGCTCGTGGAAAAGGCAGTGAAATTGACAAGCCAGTACAGAGCGGCAGTGGTTGCGCTGGGCAGGATAGAACGCTTTTCTGTATCTCTATTCTTTTTAACTTTCTGAGCTCGTTTTGAATCCAAAAATAACATATCTATATGATTTTTGAATCAGGAACCAACAAGGAAAAAGACTAAATTGTTTTTAAATCGATTTCAAAAATTTAATTTTAATCATAGTTTTCATATTTTTATTTTTCTGAGCTTGTTTTTAATACCGGCACGGTTGGCCTAGTGGTAAGGCGTCCGCCCCGTGATCGGGAGGTCGTGGGTTCGAACCCCGACCGGGTCATACCTAAGACTTTAAAATTGGCAATCTAGTGGCTGCTCCGCCTGGCGTCTGGCATTATGGGGTTAGTGCTAGGACTGGTTGGTCCGGTGTCAGAATAATGTGACTGGGTGAGACATGAAGCCTGTGCTGCGACTTCTGTCTTGTGTGTGGCGCACGTTATATGTCAAAGCAGCACCGCCCTGATATGGCCCTTCGTGGTCGACTGGGCGTTAAACAAACAAACAAACAAGAAAAGCTTGTTTTTAATCGGAATATAACATATTTATATGTTTTTGGAATCAGAAAATGATGAAAGTAAGATAAATTTATTTTTCAATCGTTTTATACAAGAATAATCTTAATTACAATTTTCAGATTTTTAATGACCAAACTCATTAATTAATTTTTAAGTCTCCAAGCTGAAATGCAATACCAAAGTCCGGCCTTCGTCAAAGATTGCTTGACCAAAATTTCAATCAATTTCCTTAAAAAATGAAGGCGTGACAGTGCCGCCTCAACTTTCACACAAAAAACGGATATGACGCCATCAAATACATTTATCGAAAAAAAAGAAAAAATCGTCTGGGGATATCATTCCCAGGAACTATCATGTGAAATTTCATAAAAATCGGTCCAGTAGTTTTCTTTGAAGTGCTACACACACACACACACACACACACTCACACTCACACACACACACACACACACACACACACACACACACACACAAATACACACACACACAAATACACCACGACACTCATTTCGATTCCCCGTCTATGTTAAAACATTTAGTCAAAACTTGACTAAATGTAAAAACATCAACACGTTAATTCAAATTATACAACTAACATGAAGTCTATTGAAACCAAACATAACAACTCACTTTCCAGTTTTCAAGGCGTCCCCCTCCTTGCTTCCCTCCCCTAGATCCTGGATGCCTTTCATGTCACGTGGTGTGAAGCTGGCGTCATTGTAAATACATAGGGCAGGGCCAAACAACGCTTTCCACTTTTCGTTCATCAGTTTTTCCGTGCTGTGATTCCGAAGATCTTTCACAAATCGAACCTGAAGAAAGAATATAAATATAAGCCAGTCCTGGTTTTCATGATGCCTTTCAGCTAGTTGTATAGAATCTTTCAAGCTGATTGTTTGGTGTTTTTTGTAGGTTTTTTTGTATTGGACCCATGTGTATTCTGCAGTATGTTTGAGGCAATGTTTTCTCAAATGTGTTGTCGTTCGCTATGTCACTGTGTAGTTTTTTTTCACTGTTGCTCCATTTTTGGTTTCCCTAAATGGTAATTACAGTTAAAAAAAAAAAAAAACACACACACACACACAAAACCACATGAGAGCAAAATATAAACAGCACGAGGTGTGTTTCCACTTTTATCTCTGCCCAAAACAAGGGACGTCACTGACCTCGGTGGCACCGGCATCGTCTGCATTCTGCAGCAGTTCCTTGAAGATAGAGGCATCCCGCTCGTAGCCCTCCAGCAGACGGTTGATACGGGTGGTCAGCTCCTCGTGCTGACCGAACGACTCTGAGAACTCGTCCTGCGAGGAGAATAAAGATGAATAAATTTGATTTCATGACAGGAATATCTTGCTATTTCAAGGGAACGATTTGTACGGTAAGGACTCTCCATTATATACATTCTTTGAATTCATTTGTACAACTACATGAACCTTGGGGACAGAGGGAGAGGAGCGGGTACAAAACAATTAGAGATAAACGCACGCAACCACGCAACCACACACACACAAACACTCATATACACACACACACACACACACACACACACACACACACACACACACACACACACACACTCATACACACACTCACACACCAAATCACCTCGTCATGCTCTCGTTTGGTCCTCACACCAAGAGTGAGAGCGAGATGCGCCGAGAACTTGGGATGCAGGAAGTGCATGGTATCCGACTCCTCCACCCAATCACAGTCGTTGAGACAAAGCTCGCTGATTGGATGCAACGATCTGTTTGTGTCAGGCAGGTACAGGTCACTGGTTTCCTCCTCTTTAAGACGCTCTCTCTTTTCTAACCGGAGGGTTGTCTCAAGGAGATTCGCCATCTTCAGCAGGAGGTCGACAAGTTTGCTGTCACACTGGGATTCACTATGGTCAGTGGCCAGCTGTCCCATTGCGTCCAATATATCTGACACCCCAAATCTGAAAGCCGAGTTTCAAGAAAAGCAATAAGACATAGAAAGATGTAGGATTCTTGAAAACAGCTGCAGCTGATTATTTTCAGGATGAAACGCAATGCGAAAGAGATGACAGTCATTTGACACGTCAACCCTCAAATGGTTCAAAACCCTAAAAACTTGTCCTTGTTCTTCAACTTAATAACATCTCTCTGATCACAAAAGCCAAGGAAACTCATTTTGAATCTTCAGTCCAATGTTCTGTTCTGAACAAAGATTAATAATTTTTAAAAAGCTCGCTGCAATTACTGTTTTGTTAACCTGCCATCCTTGGTGTTATATAGCAATGAGTGGTGTAACTTGAGCTGTACTTGTTGACACTTAAGTATGCCAAGGTCATTAATTGTAGCCCACGTTTCCAGATGATATGAAATAATCTCTCGCAATCACATCACGCGTTTATTTGCCAGTTTGGCATATAAACTAAAGGATCCTGAAGAACATTATATTTACATATCAAATCAGTCAAAATTCTGCAACTGAATTCAGAATTGATCAAAAACAGAGACACACTCCTGCTAACAGTTTTACACTTACGCTGCCTTGACACCCAGGAAAGCGAAGAGCGCATGACAGCGCCAGGTGTGTCCATCAACGTACGACAGGTATGGCTCCAGGTAGTTCCCCGATCCCATGGCCAGACGTCCTGCTTCCTGGAAGCCTTGACCTGTCAGCACTACCTGTCGCTCCTTCAGCCCTTCAATCACAAGCCTGTGGTCTTCGTTTATATCTCTTGGGTCACGTCTGTAGAACCTGTCCAGGTACTGATAGATGTCCTTGCAGATTTTTTCCACAGCCTTATAGTTGCGCTGGGACACTGCGTTGGGGTCTTTGGAAATACTCAACAGTTGAGCGACGGTTACTTGTGTCAACCGCGTGTCACCGAATGGCATGGCTTTATCCTGAGTGACTCCAAGTAAACCCAACGTGTCCATGTCTTTGCTAGACAAATTAAGTGGGTTTTCATTGAGTACTGCTGCCTGGCAACCGACCAGCTCTTTTAAGCTGCTTGAAAACGTTTCAGAAGGTGCTGTGAATGTTTTTCCTTTTCCAGCCCACATAAGAGGCCAGCCCTTTGGTCGTTTCAAAACCGGCAAGAACCTGATGTTTTTCAAGACTGCAACGTAACTCTTCATTTCTTTCCCTAGGCTCGGCAAGTACTTGATTATTGCTGTGGCTCTCTGCAGAGCTGTTGTTTCGGCCAAAGTCTCCACTGACTGAGCTCGCTGCCTCAGCTCCTCTCTGCTGACTGTGTCCTCCACCATGCCCAGCTCCAGCAGCTCGCTGAGGGCGGTGTGGGTGGTGAAGTCTGCCTCCCCGTCACGCTGTGGGAACCTGGCGTCGTCCTCATAGAAGAGCGGGGCGGCCAGGCCGTGGGGGTGGACCAGACTGGCCGGGGCTTGCAGACGTCCGTCAGGGCGACACGGGATGCAGGCGTGAGACTGGAACAGCTTGTGCAGTGCAGCCCTGTGGGACGTCAGGGCGTACAGAACCAGCCGGTCTCTGTCCCCGGCCTCTAGCGCTGGGTGGTCCTGGTCAAATTTAGGGAAGAAGACACGGCGACAGAACTGCTCCATGGTGATGACTTTCTGTCTGAAGGCGACGTCTTGTCCGGACCGCGAGATGCTGTCAGCCACGCCAGGCGGGAGGTCGATCAGACGACCAGCATGCCACTCGCTCTCCTCCCAGAAGGTTTCAAGCACCCTGAACGCTACCCGGCCAATGTCTGTGTCACTGAGCTCCGGGTCAAAGAAGAAGGAGTCAGAGAAGCCTGTGCAGCCACTGGGATGAAGAAAGACGGCAACGTTTTCCTGCACCAAGAGCTGATAGAAGTGTGAGTACAGCTCGCCCTGCGGACTCTGGCCTTCCCTCAGTGGGTGTGCTGTGTGCTGGGGCCACAGGCTGTAGTACGGCTCTGCTAATATCTGTGTCGGCGCCACGCTCTCCAAGGCAGCCAGGTAGGCCCTGGGGATGGGGTCCGAGAACAAAGCTTTGTTCCACCTGAAAGGTGCAAGAAGCGATGCTGAAATGTTCTTGTAGAATATCTTTCTATATACTAAATACACACACGTAATGCTTTTGACCGGTCTGAAACACCGGACATTTATTTCGAATGGAGAAACAAATCATAAAATTTTGACTTAGTCTTTTGCATCTTTTTGTCCCGATGAAACAAAGACGTATCTTCTAGTCCGCAGTTGGAGACATGGGTGTCTTTTCATATGAGGTTTTTCAGTTCTTTGTTTATTTCTTATCCCTTTTCTTTAACATCTCAACATGACAAAGAGAATGTATCTCACACAGCGACAGTATTTACAGACAGACAGTTACTCTCGAGCATTTGCTGAACCTCAGGTATTACGTGATTTTACAGGCATATCTATATCTGTTTGCCAACTGTGCTGAGTTTTAGCAATTTTGAATTTTTCTCGATTTTTTTTATTCGAAAATTAGGTTTGTGTGCCGATTTTGAGGGGTACCCTTATTTGAGTTCCAGTCGATAACCTCATGTAAAAGAAATCATCAGTCCAAAAAGTGTAATTAATAGCCAAGGGGTGTGCCTTTTTGGGTAAAGTAATGTTAACATACAATATCATGAATATGATTTCTGTGTTTGAGGTTTAAAACAAAGGATGCAATATTTGGCTTCAAAGTAGAACAAAGGACTGGCCAACAGCCGACAATTCACTTTGTGAAGAAAGTAACCCAGTTTGTTCGCTTGAATGACATAACAGGTTTATTTTCGTTTGATAAAAAGATCTATCTTTCAATGAATTACTTGGATGTTTCTGTCAGGTTTGACATTAAGAAAAGTGTATGTGAGGTATTCGAGGCCATCTGAAACAGGGATTTTTTCAGGAGGCAGAGTTTCCTAAATGTTGTGTGAGTCTTTTTTTCTCCTCATTTTGCTGGTTGTTTGATTGTACGTGTGTGCAGAAGGAGGGAAGGGGATGTTAGTTTTTGTGAATTGATTACAACAGACCTTCCTTCAATGAGCTTTTTGTCATCTTCATTCTGAGACAGCAGCCCCCGGCGGTCAGAGGTCAAGGCAAAAGGCGCGTTGATGTGCACTGGAAGGTCAGTCAGGGACACTTGCCGGGCCAGTGGGAGGAAGCAGAACAGATGACCCGTTGTGTAAAATCCTGAAACATAGGAAGCAGAACAGATAACCCGTTGTGTAAAATCCTGAAACATAGGAAGCAGAACAGATAACCCGTTGTGTAAAATCCTGAAACAAAGGAAGCAGAACAGATGACCCGTTGTGTAAAATCCTGAAACAAAGGAAGCAGAACAGATGACCCGTTGTGTAAAATCCTGAAACATAGGAAGCAGAACAGATAACCCGTTGTGTAAAATCCTGAAACAAAGGAAGCAAAACAGATGACACGATGTGTAAAATCCTGAAACAAAGGAAGCAGAACAGATGACCCGTTGTGTAAAATCCTGAAACAAAGGAAGCAGAACAGATGACCCGTTGTGTAAACTCCTGAAACAAAGGAAGCAAAACAGATGACCCGTTGTGTAAACTCCTGAAACAAAGGAAGCAAAACAGATGACCAGTTGTGTAAACTCCTGAAACAAAGGAAGCAAAACAGATGACCAGTTGTGTAAACTCCTGAAACAAAGGAAGCAAAACAGATGACCCGTTGTGTAAACTCCTGAAACAAAGGAAGCAAAACAGATGACCCGTTGTGTAAAATCCTGGAACAAAGGAAGCAAAACAGATGACCCGTTGTGTAAAACAAATCCTGAAACAAAGGAAGCAGAACAGATGACCCGTTGTGTAAACTCCTGAAACAAAGGAAGCAAAACAGATGACCCGTTGTGTAAAATCCTGAAATAAAGGAAGCAGAACAGATGACCCGTTGCATAACATCCTGAAACAAAGGCCTTCCTGACATTCCGAACAAAAACCGGCATCACGTACTTATGAATAAAGCAACACACAGTTTCAAGAACTGAAGAAGTTAAAAAGTCAATATAGTGTTTGTTCTATTTTAAGTTAAGATACATCCACTTGTTATGTAACGTTAAGGTCACTGCACATCACAGACAAACCAAAGGATTGGGCAGACTAAGATGGAGACGGGATGAACTGTGAAATTCATGCATGTGAAACGGCTTATAGAATTCCATCAATTTCGTTAGAACAAATAATGCAGAAGGTTCTGTAACTGTGAACTTTACCGCTGTATAATGTAAAATATCAAAAGACCATGTAATTGAAAACGTTGTGCACACCTTCAGGACACGACTCAATGCCTATTATCCTTCCTTCACTATCTGTGAGAATGGCAGCAGCAGCCAGCGGTATGAAGCCTTCCTTGCTTGTCTCACGTGCTGTGTCACACGATTCTCCTGCCCCTGGTGTCCAGGCAATGCGAAACCTGCACTGTGTCGTCTGTTTGAGTCTTTTCTTTTTCTGTTCAGCTTCCGTGGAAATTGTAACACATTCAATAAAATTCTGCTCGTGGAGAGACTTTCCTTGTTGAACTGCTGACTCCCAAGCCTTTGAGAAATGTTCCAAGATGCTTTCGTTGCCTGGCAACTGGTGTGGCACTGTAGGCACAGAGTTTCTCGTCACCACCATCAGACGCTGGGCCTGTGCGGGGTCCCTGCAGTCTCTGGGCAGATGGTACAGCTCCACGCGCTTCACGTGCTGAAGGAACAGCAGCAAGTTGCCCGCCTTGGACATCAAGCCCTCCATGAAGTCCTCTCGTCGTTCTGCAGTGAACGCCTCCTGACAGATCTCGCTCTTCTCTGCCTGCCCTTCTGTCCTGAACGGGAAGCGGAAGAGAGTTCCGGAGAACGCTTCCCAGTCCTTGTTCAACATGTCGCACTCAAAGACTCCCTGGAAGGGCCTGAACTGGTTGGGCATCCGTCTGAGCAGCGCCTTGTTCATGATGTCCCTGAAGTCCATCTTCTTGCCGCGTTTGTTGTCCAGGTAGCGCTGGTGAGGATCCAGCATGGCCAGGGTGCTGCCAGAGTAGATGCTGGGCACCTCAGTCACGTTGTACACCGCGTTGAACCCCAGGCCAAACTTCCCCACCTTTTGACAAGGGAATACAAGTAGAGGTTACATGCCGAGTCTCAGTGAGTATTACACATAATGGCAAAGTTTGCGGATCATGAAAAATGCGAGCTTCAGATAAAGTATCAGAATGCGAGTTTCAGATAAAGTATCAGAAAGGCATGTACTGTTGGCAGATCTGAAACTGCTGCGTAATATATATAGAAATAGCATTGATACAATCTGGTTGTGATCATGTCAATTTGTTAACATTCATTTTGGCATAACAAATCGGAAAGTAAGGAAAGTGTCTTGTGTTTGTCTTGAAAAACTCGTCACTTAAGAATTGAGTACAAAAGTAACCATTTGGAGAAAATGTGTAAGAAGTACTGGGAGCATTTGCGGTGTTGTAATTTATACACACCTGCAAAGATAAACTCTAGTTAACTCTGCTAATTAATTAAATCAGTGTTAAGGGAATCGTTTTGTTGTGCAAGCTCTTCTGCAGTGAAGTACCGTTTCTGTTGACATTTTATTGTAGTGCTGGTAATCACCCACGAAACCCTTGCAAATTTTGGTACAAAGTAAATTATCAAGTAAATGTGCACACGATCGCTACTCCTAGGGGCAAAGAAATAGAGCAAGAACGAAAACAATGACAATGCAAGGATAAATTACAGTGTTCAAAGATGACTAAAACACTGTTTAAAATTCGAATAGTTGAACATTTAACACTAATGGAATAGTATTTCTTGTGCATTGTGAAATGATTACAACTCCCGAAGCGGGAATCAAACTATGTAGCCATGGGCCTGGGGCGATTTGAGACAGTTTTTGGCCTGGAGTGTCCCTTTAATACATGGCTACTAGTGTTGCCCCACCTTGCTGCAGTCCTGTTTCTTGGTGGCCCCGCCCAGCTTGCACAAGTTGTCAAAGTCGGTCCTGGTGAAGACAGAGTCGTTGTAGACCCAGAGAGCCGGGCCCTGCAGGTCGGCGAGGGCGGGGGTCACCAGTCCGCTCCTCCAGTCGTCGTTGTCGCGTTCGTCCACCAGGAACTTCACCACGCTCGCCCCGGCGTCGTCTGCGTTCTGCACCAGCTCCTGCAGACACCAACACACACTTTGTGTCAGGACAGTTCAGAATCGGTCGTCAATAATGAAGCAGTGATATTGAGCATTCACCCACGCCGTGTATTTTCCTTCTTCTTTTTTTGCAATTTTTCTGACTTCGGAATGGTTGGCAAAATCAACTTAAGGCCCTGATAATGTTGTGACATTATAATATACTTCAGCTGCAACAACAATGTATTGATTAATTAATCAATTGTCTGAGCTGGTTGAAGCCAGTTGTTACTCGAGTTACTCTGTTTTGTTGTTGTTTTTAGCAACAAAATGATGAAATGCAGACTAGTCTCAAGCAAAAACATGTAGGGTGGAGAAAATGCAACTTCGTGTTCTTTGAACCATGCAACGTCTTTTGTACGTGTCCACATTGGTGAAATAATGATTGACCGGTCTCACCTTGGGAACGGAGAAGCCGTCAGTGTAGCCTTCTCGGAGCAGGTTGTGCAGTCTGGTCGTCAGCTTCTCGTACTGTCCGTACTCTGAGTCATCAAGCTCCGATTCATCAATGTCAAGGTCATCCATTCCGGTCATTGTCCTCTTCCGTAGGTCAAGGGCTCCGAGTGTCAGTGCAACGTCCTTGTCAAGGTTAGGATGGACAAAGGTCATTCCTTCCTCTTCCTCTACAAGAAATGTTATGAAATCCGGGTCTGGGGCAACCGTGCAATCTTTGGCCATGGCAAACTTGAGTTCTGTCGGGTTGGCGGAGTAAACAGGCAAGAAAATATCTCCCTCGTTGTATTCCCCTTTGTCCACAATGGCCTGAAGGATGGTTTTCACGAGTTTCAAATCCTTGTTGAAAGCCCTTTCGTCAGAAGAAGACTCTGCATGCTTGCTCTGTATCTCCTGCAGGACCTCTGTGAGAATGGTGTAGCCCTGTCCCTGGTGACAGCCGCACGCCGCGAACAGCTCGACAAGACCCGCATCCACCAGGTCAGAGGGCAGCGGGAAGCAGTATGGCGACAGGTCAAGGTCATCGCTGTCCTCATCCGCTATCCAGAACTTGCCCGGACGCCGGAAACACCCGTCTTTCTCCGTCAAAATGCAGGCCAGCTCTCTCAGTTTCTCTGTCACAGTCTCTCCGCCAGAACGGTGCATATCATTCAGCTCTATGTAAATGTGACGCAACATGGTTGAGAACTGGTGTGACTCTTTCTTACTAAACGTGGAAATGACAACGCTCAGATGTTTGATGATGTCTTCAGCAGTGGGCTGGTAAAAGTGGGAAGAAATGGAGCAGTCGGGACTAAGAGACCCAAGCGACACTGGCCTGACGGACCCGACAAGCTCCAGTTTGTCGTAGTGACACATGTCCACGGCACGCGAGATGCCCAGGGCCTGGTGTTGTGCCGGACACACAGGGAGCGCGGCAGGGAAGCCAGGCGGGGCGTGGTCTCTGCTTGTGACGCAAGGCAGGCACTGCAGCGTGGCCAGCTTTTGCACCGTGTCTGTGGTCAGTGTGTGTCCGTGTTTCTGGATAAAGGTCAACATCGCGTTGGCTTTTCTCTGTGCAATAACAATTTCCTCTGATCCCTCGCTTCTGCAGAGTTTTTCGATTTCTTCGGCTGTTTGAATTAGATCTTGAGTCGTGACCTCGGCACTGTTTCGCAAGCCAAGCAGCTTCAGATTCTCCAGTATAGCTCCATGGCTCAACGAGCTGGCAGGAAATCGGTCCTCTCCAGAGAACAGGTCTTGAAGCATTTTGTCTTCCGGATCATAAAGGTCATTTGCTTTCTTCAGCTCAGCTTTCAGACATGAAGGAGCGAACTGAATTCCTTTTGCCAGTTCCTTCAACTCGTGTTTCTCAATCAAAGGGGTCTGGAGAAAGTATTTCATAAAATCTGTGATGCCTGCAATGCCTTGACTTTCAGATGAAGCAGCAGAGAGAATGTTTTTAACAAGATCATGCAAGGACATTTCCTTTGCCCCGAGATCTCCAGCAAACTGACGGTGGGCCTTGCTATCGCAATGAAGCAGTTTGGGGGAGAGATGGACGGCGGGTGGAAGGCCAATGCTTCCTGTGACCTCAGGGGTCAGAAGGTCAATCTCCTGCACGCTGGTGTATTCCACTGAATTCGCAAACTCTGATGGAGGAGCCTTTGTTGTGCTCACATCAGTCGGCCACACCGGGAATAGATTCAGGCATCTGAGTACACGCTTGGCAGCTTCCCATTCCTTCTCGTCAGTCTGATCACTCCTGCCTCTCCCGTCAGATATAATGTCTACCAAAGCAATTGTATCATCAACGGTGGACTCGGTGTTGAACTTCATCGCTATCTCCTGGATGATTCTGTCTTCCTCAGCCAGTCTCGCCAGACACTTGAGCACACCCAGATATGAAGTTGGTTGCACGCGGGAGTGGATGACGTCACTGTGACGCAATACAAAGTCAGGAAGACTGGGGATGACGTGTATACCAAGGTGACGGAGAGCCTGGCTCAGCGCCGAGGAGGCGGGAGGAAAGCCGTCCAGTCTCTCACACAGGTAGTTGCCCTGGAGGGGTCTGAGGACCAGGTCGTTGCCTTGGGGACAGGGCAGGAGGGGCAGGTGGTCGAAGTTTTTCAGGTCCTTTCCCTGCAGGTATGACCACACCTGTCCGATCCAGGGGTCGTCACGTGACACTGTTACGTCAGAGAGACCTGAGTGCTGGGCCGCTAAACTCTGTTCCAGGAGTGACGGAACTGTGTCGTCAGTCAGCAACCTCAGCTCTCCAAATCCTGGGCGACAAAAAACGGTAGAACATAAGACGTTTTGCTGGATATAGGCTACATTTCTTCTGACAACGAACAAAAGTTTTCAAGCACAATATTGCACAATCAAATTGAAGCATTCAGAATTGACTTCAGTAATTCAACTTCTACCAAAAGCTAGTTATCTTTTTTTCTTTCAATACAGTTCTTTCAGTAGAGGTAGACTGTTTGGTAAAATGATGTTAATACATTCATATCAACTTGTGCTCACCTGACTCTGCCAGTTCCTGGAGACACTGTTGGAGTCCATCTGGTTGGGTCACGTGACACAGGCGGTCAGGTAGTCCTGGCAACAGGCTGAGGTCTTGGTCATCCCGACACACGTGTATCACGTGATCATCAGGCGTGCAGAACGAGCCGTCCGCCAGTGGCAACAGTTCCAGGCCTTGCAGCATTGACTGGTCACCATGGCGACAGAGGTAACGCAGAATCAGACACTTCTGTTCCCTGGAAGGCTTCTCAGACCATGCGGTGTCTGCTCGCATCAGACTACTGAGGTGTTCAGGCCTGACAACAGTGACAGAGGTCGCGCTGACCTTATTCAGGCCGTGCAGCACGTGCCGGGGAAGCCGGACCAGGTTGACCCGACACTCGGCGTACACCTCAACCACCGCCACCTCCGTGTCCTCGTCCAGGTCGTCATGGGCAGGGGACGTCATCACCACCGCCTCTTGCAGGGAAACCCAGTAGCCTCCCTGTAGCTGGGTGAAGAAGAGCCGAGAAGCGGACAGTTTCTGATAGAACGGAGCCAGCAATGGCTGCCAGTGAGTGGTGAGCTTGGAGGGGTTTGGACACAGCTGGTACAGCACATCCGCTGTCATAGCAACGGTCTCCTCCGGGGATGTTCCACTGTCAATGGAAGATGATGTACACTGTTACTCAAAAAAATGTCACAAAAATTAACAAGTCACTCAAACGCGTCCAGACAACCACAAACATTATTTCGTTACAGGTGAATTTCTTACCAAAGTGACACTGCAAATGTAGCCTTTAAGTTAAATGTCTTTTGTAAATCGAGCTGAAACAACAATCAGAAGTTACATCTGAAGCTGAATAGTCTGTTATTCTTGAACGAAATAAAAACATTCAATGTATAGGTAGAGTTCACTACACAGCCAGCCATACCTCACATCCAGGTATTGATATACAAAATTCAATGAACAAATAGAGTTCACTTCAAAGCCAGCCATACGTCACCTGGTGAAGGGGGACGCTCCAGTCCCAGCTGACTTGACCAGTTCAGTGACCAGTGTGACGTAAGCACGAGGCAGGACCTCCCTGACCAACAGACTGTTCCACAAGGCTGCCTCGTCGCTCGGTCCCCCGTCCTCCCCCTCCCCCTTGGGCCATTCCACGTGACGTCGGTTCTGGCTCAGCTCGAAGAACCCGTGCACGTGCACTGGCAGCCCCGTAGGGCTCGGCGTCTCGGGGGGTAGCGGCAGAAAGCAGAACAGCTGACCTTGGAAAGCTTCCGCTGGGCTGTTGAGTTTAGCAGCGACACCCACGTATGGTCGATGACTGAGATATTTCCTCTGTGCAATAGAAGTGTGCAGATTTTGCAGATATTACAGGATATACTTTAAGGGTAAATTCAGATGAAGAAAAACGTCAATTATTTCTCGAAGTAATGCTGGAGAGTGTATTTCTCCTGTCTAGACTAATTCATCGGGCTTCTGCTAAATGTAAACGTCCAGTGCTAGTAATTGTGCTTCAATAAAAATGAAAAGGCAAGCAAAATCAAAACAATAAATTCACCCAATGACCAATATTGGTCATTCTAAAACATCCATATGAAACCCTTGTAGATACTTGACCTAAATCTTTCTTTATTTGGTGTTTAACGTCGCTTTCAACCGTTCAAGGTTATATCGCGACGGACTTGACCTAAATCTAGACATCAAAAACAATGTTCAGTCAGATGTCATGTACAAAATGTCACCAATTCATAATAAAACACGCACACCGAAATCTGTCATCAAACGTGTAAATAGTTTCTTGTGCTTTAGGGTGTCACTAGAAAGCACTACAGTTCGGGTTGGGGTGTAATTAGGTCCCACACACCAGAAGGATAATAAAATAGGTGCTTGGGCGCTCGGTTGCTCAAATTTGAATAGGCTGTGATCGGGTAATGTTTTGAGACTGGAATTGTTTTTACACCCCCGGTATAGGGGTGTGTATAGGATTCGGTCGATGTGTTTGTTTGTTTGTTTGTGTGTTTGTGTTCGCATATAGATCTCAAGAATGAACGGACCGATCGTCACCAAACTTGGTGAACAGGTTCTATACATTCCTGAGACGGTCCTTACAAAAATTGGGACCAGTCAAACACACGGTTAGGGAGTTATTGGTGGATTAAGATTCTACAAGGATAAAAAACAAAGGAATACTGTACTCACCAATACAAGAACGGGACAAGTCTTGTCCCGTTCTTGTATTGGTGAGTACAGCATTCCTTTGTTTTTTAACTTTGTTCATCTTACCACAGTCACTTCGTTGTTTAGATTCTACAAGGACTTATAGAGGGACATATTAATGGTCAAAGGGAAATAACCTTCTCAGTTGGTGGCAGTGAGAATGGTACGGACGGGGGTGTTTTTCCTACCTCGGAGGAATTTCTTGTTATTGAACGTCTTCTGTCTCTTCCGCCTCTGTTTCGATTTACGTCAAAACTTCCGGTGTTGCTAGATGTACACATTTTAAATCGCCAAAAGAGCTACAGAAATAGGTTTGGGTTTTGAATAGATGGAACTAAGGTGTACCTTAGAGATTTTTCAAACGTAAATGTTGTGTTTGGTGGTCTTTTGAGACCGTGAATTTTCTCCAATGAACATTTTGTGTTTGCTTTGTAATACGCTTTAACCCCGCACAGAGTGTCTGTTTTGATAAATGTGTACCCATCAGGACTAAATCAAATATGTAGGCAAACGTAAGTCGGAACTCATTACGCAGACTGACCGGCACGGTTGGCCTAGTGGTAAGGCGTCCGCCCCGTGATCGGAAGGTCGTGGGTTGGAACCCCGGCTGGGTCATACCTAAGACTTTAAAATTGACAATCTAGTGGCTGCTCCGCCTGGCGTCTTGCATTATGGGGTTAGTGCTAGGACTGGTTGGTCCGGTGTCAGAATAATGTGACTGGGTAAGACATGAAGCCTGTGCTGCGACTTCTGTCTTGTGTGTGGCGCACGTTATATGTCAAAGCAGCATCGCCCTGATATGGCCCTTCGTGGTCGGCTGGGCGTTAAGCAAACAAACAAAAATTACGCAGACTATAACCATTGGATTCAGGAATTCAAACCCGTTCGTTCCGTATGGTGAGATGTGGTGACAAAACAATTCAATGTTGATACATCATGAAAATGGACATAAAAGTTGTCTTATCTCTTGATGCACTTAGCATAGTAACGGGGCAATTTAGAGCAAATCATCACAGGCTTATGGAAATTACAGCACCGCAATTGTCCCTTGAAGTCTAATTCGGTACAAAGCTTTCCTAAAATGGCCCCGCACATAGAACACCTTTAAACTAACGTCATGTGCAATATGCTCACCAATTGTTGAAACGAAAGAAATATTGTCACGCACCTGGCAGAGACCTGTGAGTTGAGAGGACATGTCGTCCATTCCCTGGTGATAGTGGACCACCAGCCAGTGTTCCTTGTCTCTCTCCACCCCGCCTGCCACTGCTCTGACCACCTTGACCACCAGGTGACTGGACACAACTACCTGCAATCCAACAACACACCTATCTTGCAACGACCTGCTGTGGCGATTTTTTCAACAGAACCCAGTACTCGGTTTGGACAAAGCACGCCTGAAACACCTTTATCCTACAGGGTGACCCAAAAAAAAGAGTACCCAAACAAAACGTCATAAATTGAACAAAAATAAAGCAATCTTCATAAAATTTATTTACACACACAAGTAGCCTCTGCATGATTTGCACAGAAAATGTTAGCGTTCTAGCTTGTCTTTCAGGAAAGTTATGCTCATTCTACAGATCATGCTCCAAATGACCTCCGCGCCGCTGCAGGCAAACTTGAACTCGCAGCGCAAAGTTATCAATCACCCGCACACACTCCTGTTGCGAGATTCCGCGAATGGTTGTTGTGATGGCTCTCTTGAGTTCTGTGATTGTCTGTAGGTTGTTCCTGTAGACGTTGTCTTTCAGGAACCCCCAAAGATAGAAATCTGGGGGATTTAAATCCGGGGGAGGCCATTTGGAGCATGTTCTGTAGAATGAGCATAACTTTCATGAAAGACAAGCTAGAACGCTAACATTTTCTGTGCAAATCATGCAGAGGCTACTTGTGTGTGTAAATACATTTTATGAAGATTGCTTTATTTTTGTTCAATTTATGACGTTTGGTTTGGGTACTCTTTTTTGGGGTCACCCTGTACATACGTGAGAGAGACCACTCATGAGATAACAATATCGTTCAACCACATGTGTGTATAACATGTAAATAAGGTCATGTCAAAATAGTCTGGCAGGGACCTGCTTTTTCACTGCTTATGATGCCAAAGTCACCGAGACAAACGTCATTATGGAAACACTTTTATGCATGCTCCTTATCCTGGAAGAGTTTTTAGAACTAACATGTTACGTTACACTTTCTTTGCTTTGCCTTGAAAGATTGCACGAGGCTTTGGAAGGGCGGGGATATAGCTCAGTTGGTAGCGCGCTGGATTTGTATTCAGTTGGCCGCTGTCAGCGTGAGTTCGATCCCAGGTTCGGCGGAAATTTATTTCACAGAGTCAACTTTGTGTGCAGACTCTCTTCGGTGTCCGAACCTCCCCCCGTGTACACTACATTGGGTGTGCACGTTAAAGATCCCACGATTGACAAAAGGGTCTTTCCTGGCAAAATTGCTTAGGCACAGTTAATAATTGTCTACCTATACCCGTGTGACTTGGAATACTAGGCCGTGAAAGGTAAATATGCGCCGAAATGGCTGCAATCTACTGGCCGTATAAAATTTCATCTCACACGGCATCACTGCAGAGCGCCTAGAACTGTACCCACGGAATATGCGCGATATAAGCCTCATTGATTGATTGATTGATTGATTGAGGTTCCAAAAGAAGCGTCTTCAATGTCGCCGCCTCGACTGCGGGACGTTTTGAGTTAAATACACGTAAGTACAGGATAAACAGAATACTACTTCGCTTGCTTTGTCGTACCAGATTAACACTCGTTGCTTTTGCTCGCAGTTCAATATTTAAAAAAGCAACTCGTGTAAATCTGGTACGACACAGCAAGCCATGTAGTAGTCTCTATATCTGCAACCCAGAAACACGTATCTTGCAACGACCTGCTGTGTTCATCTTTTGAATGGAATTGAATTGTCTATTCGTATTTCCGTTTGCATAAAATAGGCTCCTTGCCTTACTATAACTTAGGAAACAAGAACAAAGAAATCAAACCACGTTTTACCTCTTTCTGAAAATACAGCATCAACTCGTCTTATTACTGACAACAAACTTTGCGAACTACACACAAATTCAGCTCTGTCAATCACACCAGAACCAGTCATCCAGTTCCTCTCAAACCAAATGTTATGACATGGTAGATGGTACAAGTAGCGAGGGTTACCTCCTGTTGGGGACAGAGTTTGTCCCTGGTGGTGATACCAGACAGGAATTTCTCCCTGCTGGCTCTGACGGCCGCCACACACCCTCCGCTCAGTTCCACGGAGAAGTCAAGCGTAGGGGCAGGAGACTGCGATTCACCGTCTGCAGAGAATACCTCGACTTTCTCCAGTCTTTTCAGGAACAACAGCATGGTGCTGATTTCGCTCCTAAACGCCTGCTTGAGTTGCTGAACCCGCTGCTGGCTGTAGACTGTCTGGGATAATTCTGACGGCGTCTGTCGGAGCGGGAACCAAAACACTGTGCCTTTAAAGTCTTTGTCTGCAAGAAAAGACCTTCAGGTTAAAATTACCACAAGTAGAAATTAATGTAAACGGAAGGCAAAAATAAAAGTTGTGTAGATTTCGTGTGCAGAAGCATTGAAAAGAGCGAGTGTCGAAAAAACAGTCCAGGACTTTACGAATCATGTTTATCATTGCATTAGATGAGTAATGGAACCTAGATGTAAAACGAAAGATTATCTTTGAGATATGATTGACTTTTTGTCCCTCTTATAACCCTCGTAAACATTTCGTTCAGGGAAAGAGGACGAGAACAGATATCTTACATCAAGCAAATACTAGTCCGTGTAACTCACAAAATCACAGAAAGCAAAATAGATTTTAGTTGTTGGCTTCTTGGTCTTGCTTCTGTTGTAGTATGCTTCACACACCCGCAAAATTGCCCACGTGGACAATTCAAGTTTTCCGTATACGTAGTACAAGCACGAACATGGAAATATAACCAGGCGTCATGTCACAAAAAAAGTCAAAAATGATCTTTCCTAATAACAAAACATGACCAAGAATTGGGTCGTAGTTGTTGGAGTATCAAAAGCCTGTGATAAACCGTGATGTAGCCACAGAATTACGCCCGTGACTGCATGCACAAAGAATCCAGAAATGAACGTTACCAAGCAAAGCCCTAGACGAGCAGCAGCAAAAACAAATACTTCAAACAAATCAAACAAATCAAAAGGAGTTGTTTTATTGGGAGATTGTGTGGCACCCCTAGCTCCGTAGCAATTGCTAATTTAACGTAGTTACAACGGATACATGGTAAGAGTAGGCAGGCCTGGTCATGAAAGTTCAACTACAAGGGCCGAGGTGCACGACAAAGTTACCACCCGAATGGGAGCCAACAGTTGTGTAGGATTGGTTGAAACTGAGAAGTGTTTTGATTTCAACGAAACAGAAGCCACGGCTCACCAGCCAGCGAGTCTTCGTCCAGCAGACGGAGCAGGGGCTTCAGAGCGCCAAGTAACGATTTCCATTCGTCTCGGTCAAGGTCATCCAAGAATGTCATACAGATAGCCTCCCTTTCCTCTCTGAACGGGTCCATGAACAGCAGTTGTGGTCCGCTGATGATGATTGGGTGATCTGTTGGTAGACAGAAGAATTCACAGATACAAACTTGTGTCACAAAAATAATATAATGATCATTAATAGTTCTATGGCGCTTTTCACCACCAAACGGGAGTTTCGAGATCATGGCGATTTGGCAGTACCTGCAGCAATCATTTTTCTAAAGACATCCCCGGTGTTCTTCCTCTCCGGGTAAAATCCCTTTCAGCAGCAACCTGGGCCTAGAAGAAGAACCTGTCTTCTCATTTTAATCAACCATACACTCAGTACCCTGAACACATTGATGTTTTGAACTGAAGAAAGCACAAACCTGTCAAGTGAAAAACGGACTTGAAGCCCAGTCCAAATTTGCCGACCTTGAGAGGGTCCTTGACCTTGACACTGGCGTGGAGTTTCCTGATGCCGAGCCAGTCCTCTTCCGTGAACAGAGCGTCGTTGTAGACACACAGTCCTGGCATCTGAAATGGACACACTTTGGATTAACGCGTGTAACTTTCTTGGTTTTTTAAACCGATATAAGAGTGCCAGCTGAAATAGTTTATATGACCGCAAAACCAAGAGAAGGTGGGAGAGAGAGAGAGAAGAAGGGGGAGAGAGAAGGGGGAGAGAGAAGGGGGAGAGAGAGAGAGGGGGGGGGGGGGAACAGAGCGAGAAAGATCAGAAGGATAATTAGGGAAAAACCTTTGTGGCCGACGTTCTATCGGCCTTGGAAAAGAACTTCTATCCTTGGCGGATGATGACTTTATTCAGTTATTCTGCAGAAAAACAGAAATGCTGGAGAAAAACCGTTCTTTTCTGCAGCATTTCTGCATAATGTCATCTTTCGCGAGAGCAACGTTTTTTTCTGCAGTAAAACAGTTTTACTGCAGTAAAATTGAAATCAAGAATGCTGCAGTAAAACGGAGATGTTGTTTTACTGGAGAAAAACTGTTTACACTTTTTCTTCAGCATTTTGGCATTATTCAGTTATTCTGCAGAAAAACAGAAATGCTGGAGAAAAACTGTCTTTTCTGCAGCATTTCTGCATAATGTCATCTTTCGCCGAAGCAACGGGTTTTTCTGGAGCAAAACATTTTACTGCAGTAAAATTGAAATGAAGAATGCTGCAGTAAAACGGTGCTGTTGTTTTACTGCAGAAAACCTGTTTACACTTTTTCTGCAGCATTTTGTACTGGCTCTTGGCGGATTATGACATTATTCAGTTATTCTGGAGAAAAACCGAAATGCTGGAGAAAAACTGTCTTTTCTGCAGCATTTCTGCATAATGTCATCTTTCGCGAGAGCAACGTTTTTTTCTGCAGTAAAACAGTTTTACTGCAGTAAAATTTAAATCAAGAATGCTGCAGTAAAACGGTGATGTTGTTTTACTGCAGAATAGTCTGTCACAGTTTTTCTGGAGAAAAACGAACGACCTTGTAAAGTAGCGTTTGTATTCGTCGCCCCCTGGGATAGTATAATAGTTTGTAACTATTGGTAATTCTGGATGAGTCCATCTCTCGTCAGAGGGGGGCTCGCGTGCTCCAACATTATAATGAGCCAGTACAAAATTCTGCAGAAAAAGGGTAAACAGGTTTTCTGCAGTAAAACAACAGCACCGTTTTACTGCAGCATTCTTGATTTCAATTTTACTGCAGTAAAATGTTTTGCTCCAGAAAAACACGTTGCTTCGGCGAAAGATGACATTATGCAGAAATGCTGCAGAAAAGACAGTTTTTCTCCAGCATTTCTGTTTTTCTGCAGAATAACTGAATAATGCCAAAATGCTGAAGAAAAAGTGTAAACAGTTTTTCTGCAGTAAAACAACATCACCGTTTTACTGCAGCATTCTTGATTTCAATTTTACTGCAGTAAAACTGTTTTACTGCAGAAAAAAACCGTTGCTCTCGCGAAAGATGACATTATGCAGAAATGCTGCAGAAAAGACAGTTTTTCTCCAGCATTTCGGTTTTTCTCCAGAATAACTGAATAATGTCATAATCCACCAAGAGCCAGTACAAAATGCTGCAGAAAAAATAAAAGCAGTTTTTTCTGCAGTAAAACAACAGCACCGTTTTACTGCAGCATTCTTGATTTCAATTTTACTGCAGTAAAATGTTTTGCTGCAGAAAAAAACGCTGCTTCGGCGAAAGATGACATTATGCAGAAATGCTGCAGAAAAGACAGTTTTTCTCCAGCATTTTGGTTTTTCTGCAGAATAACTGAATAATGTCATAATCCGCCAAGGATAAACTTCGGAATGTGACATCACACATTTGTCGACTCGCAAACTGACGTCTGAAATGAAGGTGACTGTGAGGTTGTCTTTATGGGTAGGTAACGTAGAAAAACCAAACAATACAGATTTCAGTCGCATTACAAACCCCGCCGTCCCCTTCACAATTTATTTAACCAACCAACCAAACAGTACCATTAAAACGTAAAACTGGCACAGACGAAACAAAGCTTACCTGTAGGACCTCAGCAAACGGTGGCCGCCATGAAGCAGGATTGTCATCCTTTTTTTCTGTAATGAAAATAGACGATGTTAGCAAATAACGGTCTTTTTTTTAATGGGCAGTGGAAGAGTTGCATCCCTTAAAACAATAAGGCAAACAGAAACAGTGCAATCCTATCGAGACAACTATAAGCAGGCTATCCAAATCCGGTAAATCTAGAGACGGGTCGAGCTGGTCTCGGCGAAGCATGCTAACATAAGACCTAACATGCACAAAGCCGAATAAAACCTTGAAGGCTTGAACAACCAATTTTCTTCAAAACATAACCTATATATATTTTCTGGATTCAGGAATTGATTTTTGAGTCTGAAAGTAAAACGTAGATTCTTGTTATATGTTTAAATAACAAACTTCTTAATTGTTTAAAGCTTCCGAGATACAATGCACTCGCATAGTCCGGCCTGATTTAAAGAGTGTTTGAACAAAATTTCAATCAATATGATTGAAATATGAGGGCGTGACAGTTCCGCCTCAACTTTTGAGACAGCCAGCTATGACGCCATCTAAGACATTATCGAATAAAGTATTATTTGGGAGAACTCATATGCAAAGTCACATAAACATCTGTCGGGTAGTGTTCTAGAAGTCACTGTGAACACGGTTTGTATAATCATTCTACATGTAGTATTTTATTTACATGTTTACATTTTAAAAATATGTTTTTGAGTTTTGTTTTTGCTGTTGTTTAATTTACGATCGTGATAACGTAATTTGAAATAGAGCACACTCCAAGGGCACGGTACAGAAAGCTACGATTTAGCGCAGTTCTGTGGCAGAAAAAACACGTCATTTACTTGTTGTTGGTGGTTCGTGCATCGTTGTGCCTTCAGACACAGACACGATCTTTACCATCGTCGCCCTGGCATCCTCCGCGTTCTGTAGCATCTCCTGCACACACATACAGTGTTACTCTTCACACACACATACATACAGCGTTACTCTTCACACACACACACACACACACACACACACACACACACACACACACACACACACACACACACACACACACACACACACACACACACACACGCAGCGTTACTCTTCTGTAAAATCGATAGCGAGCCGCCGCACTGTGCACACTTTCTTACCAAGTTCAAGTTCAAGTGTTATTAGTCCATAACCCACGGGGGCATTTTGAACAATACATACAATCAATACAATCATGATATAGAATGATCTGCGACCTACCCAATTTGCATTTTGTTCATTTTGAAATCACTCTCAGATGGTATGTCAGGTTGTTGGAACGCAGAACGCAAATGTATCTAATACCTTTGTGGTTTTCCAACATAGATAAGTATGCACTCGAACACACGTACTATTTTGCTGCTGATACAGTATCATGCGAGCAAAGTCGTTCACTTTCATCCAATCCTGAACATCTGCTTATTTATACATCGATCAATTAACCTATATGCAACATATGTTGATATATCCTACATTGATAATACATGTTTCATCCTATTGAAAACGAAACCAAGCAGTCAAAACTGTTTGGATATGAATCATGACGTTTTTCGGACAGGAAATATAGTGC
This sequence comes from Littorina saxatilis, assembly GCF_037325665.1. Taxonomy (NCBI): domain Eukaryota; kingdom Metazoa; phylum Mollusca; class Gastropoda; order Littorinimorpha; family Littorinidae; genus Littorina; species Littorina saxatilis. The sequence continues at coordinate 59,052,993 of NC_090253.1, read as the reverse complement.
CTCCGTGTTAAAAATATCTATATTTCATGATCTATGATATGGCCTAAACCATTGTTCCACAGCACGTATTGTCCCTTAAATATTGACCCTTAAAATCACATGGAATTGGTAGGTTATGTTGTTCTGGGTTTACAAAGGGGGCTGTCATCTTCAAGATGTGTTCAGTGTCTGGGTACTGACCTTCAAGGTGTGTTCATTGTGGGGGTACTGACCTTGAAGATGTGTTCATTGTCCGGGTACTGACCTTAAAGATGTGTTCATTGTGCGGGTACTGACTTTGCAGATGTGTTCATTGTCCTTCATGTACTGACCTTGAAGGTGTGTTCATTGTCCTTCATGTACTGACCTTGAAGGTGTGTTCATTGTCCTTCATGTACTGACCTTGAAGGTGTGTTTATTTTCCAGGTACTGACCTTGAAGATGTGTTCATTGTCCGGGTACTGACCTTGAAGATGTGTTCATTGTCCGGGTACTGACCTTGAAGATGAGTTCACTGTCCGGGTACTGACCTTAAAGTTGAGTTCACTGTCCGGGTACTGACCTTGAAGATGTGTCCATTGTTCGATATGACCTTGAAGATGTGTTAATTAACCGAGTACTGACCTTGAAGATCTGCTCATTGTCCGGGTACTCGTGCAGGATGTTCTTGAGGTCGTCCAGCAGATTGGGTCTCTCAAAGCCCAATATTCTCTGTCTTTTGACCTTGCTGTGACCTCCAACGTCTCGGTCGTCGCCACGACCCTTCCTGGCAGACATCGTGTTGTCTGAGCTAGCCCGGCTTGTCAACGAGCTCAACTCATCGCACAAGTCCTGAGGAAAAATGAAAGAAAATGAAAAGTGTGTGTGTGTGTGTGTTTGTGTGTGTGTGATTGTGCGTGTGTGTGTGCGTGTGTGTGTGTGCGTGTGTGTGTGAGTGTATGTGTGTATGTGAGTGCGTGTGTGTAACGCAGAAAATACTATTTATGCTACCAAAATAGTTGATATTAGAACTATATGACGGAATGAGCACACCACTCCACCTCGCTAGAAAACACCAGCAGACACACAACGTCGAACGTTTGTAAATTGTCCTCCCATGACGGGGGGAAATTGTCCGGGGGGCAGTTGTCGGGGAGCAATTGTCCTAGGAAGCAATTGTCCGGGGGGCAGTTGTCGGGGGGCAATTGTCCTGGGGGGCAATTGTCCGGGGGGGGGGGGCGGGGAGCAATTGTCCTAGGGGGCAATTGTCCGGGGGGGAGAGATGTCCGGGGGCAATTGTCCAGGTGGCAGTTGTCGGGGGGCAATTGTCCGGGGGGGGGGGCAGTTGTCGGGGGGAAATTGTCCGGGGGAGGCAGTTGTCGGGGGGCAATTATCCTAGGGGGCAATTGTCCGGGGGGGGGGGGTGGTGTTGTCGGGGAGCAATTGTCCTTGGGGGTATATGTCCGGGGGGGGGGGGGGCAATTGTCCGGGGGGCAGTTTTCGGGGGCAATTGTCCGGGGGGCAGTTGTCGTGGGGGCAATTGTCCGGGGGGCAGTTGTCCAGGGGGCAATTAGCCTAGAACCGTTGGCAGCATGGTATGGAAAATGCCTCACATACATATCAAGTTTTTATTATAGCGTGACAGGCAATACACAGTCAGCGAATATAGTCAGGGGAGGGGGGGGGGGTGTTGGTAGGGGGAGGTGGAGGGGTGAAATAAAGGCAAGTTACATGCAAACACCGTTGTGTGAAGCCCGTGACTGAAATATCCTTACCACTCCCATCCTACATGCTCCCTATTTCACTTCCTTTAACACCGAACTAAAAACCCATTTGTTTACCCTGCATTGCTTTAAAAAAAATGCAATATTTCTAATATGTATGTGCTCATTTCCTCTTGTGGTGGTGGTGTGGTTTAGTGTGTGTGCGTGTGTGTGTGTGTGTGTGTGTGTGTGTGTGTGTGTGTGTGTGTGTGTGTATGTATGTATGTATGTGTGTGTGTGTGTGTGTGTGTGTGTGTGTGTGTGAGTTTCATGGGTCTGTGTTGTGTGTTTGAAGCGTTAGTGGTTGGGCAATTTATGTTTAATGACTGTGTTTTTCTTGTGTGCTATGTATTTTGAAATTCATGTATGTTTATTGAAAAATGTGTCAAATGTATTTTTTTTATGTGTATGATTGTTTGACTTGGCACTATGTGGGTTAAAACTTTGTAAAGTGTATAAGTATATTTCGATGTGTATTTCTAAATGATTTTGAGTTGTGTACAGAATAGTTTCTTTGTGTACGTTTTTGTGAGACGCTTAAAACTATTTAAGGATTAGCGCCACATACAAATCCTCATTATACCACATTCAAAGGACAGTATTCAATGCAATCGTGCACAGATATTTTCCAATGTAAAACATATACACACATACTCCTTCTCGAGTGATATGAGACGACACTACTTCAAACAGATACACACTTACATGTGTACATAGTAACATACACCCTCGGAACCCTCTCGAATTCAACTCACGAACAAGACACAGAGTCTAATACTGACTTAATATTGAAAAGGAATCGAGCAGAGAACTGCACTTATTGGTTTTTTATTTCTCAATAACGAATTCCAGTGGCATCCATTCCCGCTGACAATGACATGAAAGAGCCAATTCAGCATTTCTATAAAGTCAAAAGTTGGAGTTTATTTTGTTCCTGATACTTTACTGTCACACCAGGGGTGCGTTGCCTGGAGCGGACGCCCTGTTCGCGAAGAGAGAAAAGGTTTTTAGAGTGTAGGCTGACTTATGGTCAATCAATCAATCAATGAGTCTTATATCGCGCATATTCCGTGGGTACAGTTCTAGGCGCTCTGCAGTGATGCCGTGTGAGATGAAATTTTATACGGCCAGTAGATTGCAGCCATTTCGGCGCATATTTACCTTTCACGGCCTATTATTCCAAGTCACACGGGTATAGGTAGACAATTATTAACTGTGCCTAAGCAATTTTGCCAGGAAAGACCCTTTTGTCAATCGTGGGATCTTTAACGTGCACACCCAATGTAGTGTACACGGGGGGAGGTTCGGATACCGAAGAGAGTCTGCACACAAAGTTGACTCTGTGAAATAAATTTCCGCCGAACCTGGGATCGAACTCACGCTGACAGCGGCCAACTGAATACAAATCCAGCGCGCTACCAACTGAGCTATATCCCCACCCCCGGTCCGGTGTTTGCTTTTCCGTGTACGGGGTTTCTTCATCCACACACTCATTCACACATTTTAAAGGCTGCCATATTCGTAGCGTTCATTAATTAATTCATATTATTTACATGTGCCAATAATGTTATAAAACTGTACCTAAGGGGATATAATGACGATTGGCTGTAGCTTTCGAACACAGAAAAAAATATTTCAGTATTGCAAAGTGGTGTTGATAGTGTCGAATGTAAACAGAACAGTCTCAAACGCCATCTTTGGTTTACGAAACGTCACGAAGTGACGTCAACGGTCTAAAAATAGCCCAAGTCCTGGAGAACTGTTGCTAAACAATGCAATAAAGAATTAATTATTTCTCGTAATTGGTAAGGACTTCAAACCTAAAACTTTGCAGGAAGCTTACTTTATACATCCCCGCAACGATGGGAAAAGCCCTGGAAGTAATTAAACTAATTAAATAGGACTATGCCAGCCTTTAACACACACAGTCATTCACAGACGTACTCGTGCATACGGGATGGCGACAACACGCACTCGAACAACACACACGGCACACAACGGATGAACATTTCAAACATTTCGCTATTAACTCAAATAACAAAATACCTCTCGTCACACAGAACACACCGTTCGGCACTGTACCAACACACTTCCTTCTGAATCCTCCGAATATCTACAACACATCACATCACTGCCGTAAGTCCTTGAAGTTCACACAGTTCTCAGTTTTCTGTCCTCCGACAAACATAAGAATGTCCGCTTTTATGTCAGTCTCAATTCTTCTTCCAGCTGCAGGTAATAAAATAAAGTCCGAACTACTCCAACTAACAAAAACACTTTCATCCCATACCACAACAGGGGAATCAGGACGAGGGTCGTGGTGTATGTGTGTCTGTGTGTCTGTGTGTGTGTGTGTATGTGTGTGTGTGTGTCTGTCTGTGTGCGTGTGTGTGTAGAGCGATTCAGAGTAAACTACTGGACCGATCTTTATCAAATGTTACACAAGAGTTCCTGGTATGATATCCCCAGAAGTTTTTTTCATTTATTTTATAAATGTCTTTGATGACGTCATATCCGGCTTTTTGTAAAAGTTGAGGCGGCACTGTCACACCCTCATTTTTCAATAAAATTGATTGAAATTTTGGCCAAGCAATCTTCGACGAAGGCCGGACTGCATTTCAGCTTGGAGGCTTAAAAATTAATTAATGACTTTGGTCATTAAAAATCTGAAAATTGTAAATAAAATTATTTTTTTATAAAAAGATCCAAACTTACGTTCATCTTATTCTTCATCACTTTCTTCTTCTTCTGGCACGTTTCATGATATTGAGGATTGCAGTTTCCCCCTCACACACAATATTTCAAAATAATAAATAGTCAAACAGGGGCCAAAAAACAGTTTGCACCAAGAGTTCAACTTTTTATCTATCCAAAACAGTAAAAAAAATTATATGAACATTCGTATTTCCAAGATGATTGGCGTTCCAAGACACTATATCCTAAAAACCCCAAAACATGCTTTTACAACTTCAGTGCATAATAACTGCCCAAAGGTGCTGTTTAAAGCAACCATTGATAATAATTTTTAACATACTCCTTGAACACATTAAGAAAAATGGTTAACTTGCAAATAAAGGGACAGCATTGATCAGAACAATGGTAAGATAAAGGACGCTACTTATATTTTGTACATTTTTTATCTTTATCGTTTCCTGTAGACCTCAGAAGTTCTAGCCAGCTTAAGAAATCATTCTAAAATCAAAAAACAAACATCTATACATTGTGTACGCAAAGTAGATTGATACTTGACACAGTCACACAGACATACGTGGGCTATGGGGCAACCCTACCCCCTAAATTTAAAAACGGGGTCAATTTCTTAACTGCATGCATTCAGCAAAACAATCCCTAAAAATTTTTTTTCACAAATGAACTTATGACTTTAGAAAAGCATTCAAAAATACATATATACAATGCTTTTTCTTTGGTCCCAATTCAAGGGGGTGTGATATTCTCAGGTAACACTGTGAACGCTCAAATGAGACTTGGTCACATGTCAAAAAAAGTAATCCCCCCTGTTGTTCATGGTTGGTTGGTGGGATTTTTTTTATCTGAGCCATTGGCAAGCATGAAATGTCATCAACATTAGGAAAGACATAGTATCTCCCATTGTCTTTTGCGCGCAAACACTTCACACAGATCTCCTCTCGATCTGGCCCATCGGGGAAATGGGTTGACTTGGGGATGATCACCGCCCTGTATCTCTCCACCTTTCCATCCATGCTGACAAAGTCAGCGGTCACAAAGTCCCCAACTTGAATGTCTCACTGTGGGACAAAGAGCCTGGTTTTCACGACTGGCACCACATGGTTGGCTGACCACGCGGCATCCAGTGGCGTGTTGTGGGTAGACGTCCATTGGACATAAATTGGGAACGACGTCGCTGGATCATCTGGTTTGCATACTTTGTTCATGTACAACATTTAGTCAAGCTGTCGAACTAACAGAATGAAACTGAACTCACTGCATTTTTACAGCAAGAGCGTATACTCCTAGCATCGTCAGTTCACCGCTCGATGCAAAGGCAGTGAAATTGACAAGAAGAGCGGGGTAGTAGTTGCGCTGAGAAGGATAGCACGCTTTTCTTTATCTCAATTCTTTTTAACTTTCTGAGCGTGTTTTTAATCCAAACATATCACATCTATATGTTTTTGGAATCAGGAACCCACAAGGAATAAGATGAAATTGTTTTTAAATCGATTTCGGAAATTTTGTTTTAATAATAACTTTTATATTTTTAATTTTCAGAGCTTGTTTTTAATCCAAATATAACATATTTATATGTTTTTGGAATCAGAAAATGATGAAGAATAAGATGAACGTAAATTTGTATCGTTTTAAAAACAAATTATCTTTTTTTACAATTTTCAGGTTTTTAATGCCCAAAGTTATTAATTAATTTTTAAGCCACCAAATTGAAATGCAATACCAAAGTCCGGCCTTTGTCGAAGATTGCTTTGTCAAAATTTCAATCAATTTGATTAAAAAATGAGGGTGGGACAGTGACGCCTCAACTTTTACAAAAACCGGATATGACGTCATCAAGTGTATTTATCGAAACAAATGAAAATATTGTCCGAGGATATCATTCCCAGAAATTCTCATGTCAAATTTCATAAAGATCGGTCAAGTAGTTTGGTCTGAATCGTTCTACACACACACACACGCACAGACAGACACACACACATACACTGCACGACCCTCGTCTCGATTCCCCCTCTACGTTAAAACATTTAGTCAAAACTTGACTAAATGTAAAAAAAATTTTAAAAAAATAAAAAATGGGATAGCGGCGAAACGGGATTGCGCCAAAATGGGATGCGGTAGTAAGATGACGCTTGGCTTGTGAAATGTCGCCAAAATGGGACGGCGGCAAAACGGGATTGCACGTAAATGGGATATTGCGCGAATTATAAACGAAGGAGTAGGCCCTAAGTTTCTCGTACGAGATGTTTACTGGGAGTAAATATTTGGGGAGTAAAAATTTAGTTCCTTGTGGAGTTCTTTTTTCGTACAAGATTTTTACTGGAAGTTTACTCCGGAGTCAATTTTTCGTGGAGTAAAAATTTCGTGTTACACCGGTTCATGACCGTTGTGGTAACGAGCGCACATTGCTGTCTCCATATTGTGTTCCTACGAATCGAAAGTACGATCGCCAAGCCCTTCAATCTGTCATTGAAGGCAACGTTCGATATTTCCGTCTGTCAGCGTCGCCAACGTTCGACAGATTGTACTACTGTTACTCACAAACTTTCAATTTACACAATGAAATGCCAATAACATGCAAACACAACAATGGGAGACGAAGGGAAAACCTACTAGCGATTGAAATTATGCAAACGAACTCACAAATCCCTCACTTTCCGAATGCAAACGCTGCAAATCCGTATGCGTGCGTCGCTGTGTCGAACGTTGGGTTGCCGAACGTTGCTGACAGACGCAACAAAACTTGATCAAAAGGCACTAAAAACGATTAAATGTTTTACTCACTGGGTATCGCATTCCTCTTTTTCTTCCTGCAGACGATATGAAGCGGTTGAAACGTCGTTTCCGATGAAAGGCTCGGTTATTTCCGTTAAAAACGAAGTTTGCCGAACGTGTGATTCAGTCTACAGACACCGGTCGGATCACAACAAAAATGTTCATTCTTTGCGATTTTGTGATACTGTTGATGATACACCGGCTTTCCAGTGAAGAACATCAATAAAATGATGTTCACAAGCAAGAATAACAGACAAAAGCACGCGATGTGTAAAATTAGGCTTTGCTTTTCAAACAAAGCACGTGGTTTTTTTTACTGACAGACACTTTCGGTTGCGATTGAAAATTTTTCCAGAAACGGTTTTATGCTCCCATTTGATATTTTTTCCCTATTTTATCTAGTCAGAGACTAACCTTGTGTATTAATTGAATTAATAACCCCATTATCATAATTTTGTGTGTTATTTTCGTGTCTGCTTGAATCACACTTTGAGATGGGGTCATGTGACAGAAGGAAATGGTGTCTGTCAGGATTCACACGTTCGCTTCGAAAAACTCGCTCAAATAATTGCTCAAACACAAACCTTTGAGCTTTTATTTATTTTTTTGTATTGCAAATACCATACTTACTCATGCCAAGCAGAAAAAATGATGAAAATCAACACAGTAAGCAAGTAATTTGAAGGCAAAGTTTACACACATCAAAGAGTCTGATTACCGTGAAACCTGCCTGCTG
>NC_090253.1:59037555-59040055 GCF_037325665.1 Littorina saxatilis | reverse complement strand
TTTTAGCTGTGTTTTTCCACCTGCTTTCTCTGCGAAGAATACATTGTCTATTACCTGCTGACAGCGAACGATTTCACGGCGTATCCTATTTTTCGAGAAATGTTCGTTGTCACAGGAAAGCCGGGGATCTCCCTTCTCTTTTCGGGTCAGTGTGTATCTTTAGGCCGCCAATGCCATCAAAAGCTGCGTTTCCGAAACATCACGATGACTGGGTGGCGGGTGAATAGAAATAACGATGCATTTGACTCGAAGAAAGGAGTCTCATTCTCATTCTCATTCTCATTACTTTATTGTCCCATCGCTGGGAAATTCGGGTCGCTTCCTCCCAGTGGAAAGCTAGCAGCAACGGAGTCGCGCTACCCAGGTGTCTGCGTGTTTAGGTGTATTCAGCCACCTGCACTTATGGCAGAATGACCAAGGTCTTTTACGTGCCATTGTGATGACACGGGGGTGGGACATGGCTTCCGTCTCTGGGTCTGCACATAAAGTTGACCCGTGTCCGTCCCGGCCCGAATTCGAACCTGCGACCTTTCGATCACAAGTCCAGTGCTCTACCAACTGAGCTACCGGGCCCCGGTGTGTGTGAGTCTGATCATGAGTGTGTGTGTGTGGATGACTGTCTTCCTTGTCTGTGTAGGGGTCTATGTGTTGCTGCGTCTGTGTAGGGGTCTATGTGTTGCTGCGTCTGTGTAGGGGTCTATGTGTTGCTGCGTCTGTGTAGGGGTCTATGTGTTGCTGCGTCTGTGTAGGGGTCCATGTGTGGCTGCGTCTGTGTAGGGGTCTATGTGTGGCTGCGTCTGTGTAGGGGTCCATGTGTGGCTGCGTCTGTGTAGGGGTCTATGTGTTGCTGCGTCTGTGTAGGGGTCTATGTGTTGCTGCGTCTGTGTAGGGGTCTATGTGTTGCTGCGTCTGTGTAGGGGTCTATGTGTTACTGCGTCTGTGTAGGGGTCTATGTGTTGCTGCGTCTGTGTAGGGGTCCATGTGTGGCTGCGTCTGTGTAGGGAGAGAAAAAGGGACAGAAAGAGAGAATGTGTGTGTGTGTGTGTGTGTGTTTGTGTGTGTGTGTGCCAGTGAGTGTGTGTGTGTGTTTGTGTGTGTGTGTGAGTGTGTGTGTGTTTGTGTGTGTGTGTGTGTTTGTGTGTGTGTGTGTAACGTCCCACAACCTATAGCCTGTCAACAGTTATTTAGAATCATCATGAAATGAAATACTGACTTGCCACCGTACACGTTATTTAAAAAACATAATTACTTCCAAAAGCGGATGGTGTCGTTGTAAACCTTCCACCTCGCTCTCGTTACCACTGTCTTTCACACAAGGTTGTGGAATTTTCAACGATTTGCATACAGGTGTAAGGCCAAAACAAAAAATTGTCTGTTTCTGGTAACATGGCTAAAAAAAATAGGGTCGGTAGGTCGGGATTTATTTATTTTATTTTTTTTTTATTTTTTTTTACCCCAAATGTAGACCAATAAAAGTAACTTTAAAAATCATCAAAGAGACTGGATTCACTATACATAGAGACAAGACACTCAACACATTTACAAATCGTCAGCGGACTTTCGTTTTCACACGTTTTTGTTGTTCATTTTCTCATCCTGTCCTTTACCACCAAAAAAAAAAAAAAAAAAATTTTGAGTTTGGAAAAAAAAAGTTTAGGGTCGGCGCCGAAATTTAGGGTCGGTCGGGTGACCAGAAACAGACAATTTTTTTTTTTGGCCTAAGCAGCACCTTTTTCAACACACACGTAAGCCACGTCATTATGACTCAAACTGCGTTCTCTCTCAACCTCGCTTTTCGATGTAAACAACACACACACACACACACACACACACACACACACACACACACACACACACACACACACACACACACACACACACACACACACACACATGCGCACAAGGTTTTGGAATTTTCAGTGATTTGCATACTGGTGCCAGCAGACTTTTTATATTTAGTCAAGTTTTGACTAAATATTTTAACATCGAGGGGGAATCGAAACGAGGGTCGTGGTGTATGTGCGTGTGTCTGTGTGTGTGTCTGTGTGTCTGTGTGTGTGTGTGTGTAGAGCGATTCAGACTAAACTACTGGACCGATCTTTATGAAATTTGACATGAGAGTTCCTGGGTATAAAATCCCCGAACGTTTTTTTTCATTTTTTTGATAAATGTCTTTGATGACGTCATATCCGGCTTTTCGTGAAAGTTGAGGCGGCACTGTCACGCCCTCATTTTTCAACCAAATTGGTTGAAATTTTGGTCAAGTACTCTTCGACGAAGCCCGGGGTTTGGTATTGCATTTCAGCTTGGTGGCTTAAAAATTAATTAATGACTTTGGTCATTAAAAATCTGAAAATTGTAAAAAAAAATAAAAATTTATAAAACGATCCAAATGTACGTTTATCTTATTCTCCATCATTTGCTGATTCCAAAAACATATAAATATGTTATATTCGGATTAAAAACAAGCTCTGAAAATTAAATATATAAAAATTATTAT
>NC_090253.1:59022555-59030055 GCF_037325665.1 Littorina saxatilis | reverse complement strand
AGTACTTTTACATAAACTCGCATTGTACGTGAACAATCCCGCAACGTGTTCATTCTTTAAATCATATCTTGTCAACAGAACACAGTATGTTTCTATAAACGGTAAAACCTCTCCCAAAGGATGTTTAAAGAGTGGAGTCCCCCAGGGGTCAGTTTTAGGGCCTATTTTGTTTTGTCTATTCATTAATGACCTCCCCCTTCATATATCTAATTCAAAAGTTAAAACGGAATTTTTTGCAGATGATTCGACGCTTCACACAAGCTGTAGGACTGTTCAAGAAATTGAAGTTTCCTTACAGTCTAGTCTGAATGAAGTCAACAATTGGTGTAACCAGAATTTTATGATAGTGCAACCAGGGAAGACAAAAAGCATGATTATTACAAAAAGACAAAAACACCAGTCTCGACCTCTTAATTTAAATCTTTCTCTGCAATCACAACCTGTTCAGCAGGTAACGGAACATCGTGTTTTGGGTGTGATAGTCGATCAAGAATTAAAATGGCAATCTCATGTACATTATATTTGTCAAAAAGTATCCAAGAATTTGTTTCTGCTATCAAAGTTAAAGCAATATGTCGATATCGCAACACTAAAACTATTTTATCATGCCCACATCTTATCCCATATTAATTACGCATCAACTCTTTGGGATGGCGTCTCTGATATTCACATGAAAAAATTAAACTCTCTACATCGTCGGGCAGCTAAAATCATGTTAAATGGTCCACAATTATCAGCTGATTTGAAGTTAAAGAATCTAAACTACCTGCCGCTAGTTAAACATTTACAGTTTAATAAGACCGTAATGATGTACAAAGTATATCATGGCGAAGTGCCCAACTATATTCAGGACCTATTTCACAGAGTCACCGAAAGGTACGGGTACCGGGTCTGTCAATTTTCTACCACCAATACCCAAGATTGATTTGTTCAAAACTAGTCAAGCCTTCTCTGGCTCTATGGTGTGGAACTCCATTCCGTCTGTAATAAGATCATTAACCTCACTAAAGAGTTTTAAACAAGCTCTGCATAATCATTATATGTCTACCTAGATGGCTACTAGTCTTAACATGTGCAAGTAGCTGTCAACAATTGGCAAAGCTTTATGAATTACAAAAATATGTTCTTTATTACATGTATTATGTGGAATTTATGTTGCGATTTTCCATCATCATCATCAACATCATCATCATCATTATCATCATCAAATCATCATCATCATCATCATCATCATCATCATCATCATCATCATCATCATCTTCATCTTCATCTTCATCATCATCATTCACACCATATAATCATTGTAAGCATTAGTGTAAACGTTGGTATTGTGTGAATTTTACCGTCGATCACTTTACATGTGTAACCTCAATTAACATGTTGCATGTTTCGCTTTTGATTTGTATGTTTAGTCCAGGCATATTAGAGAACAACGTTGAAGTGACAATGACTAGGTTTAAAATGTCCCTTATCAGAAAGTTCAACCTCAGTCCTTTGATGTTTATTAAACACATTTTCATATAAAGTTGGCGCTTCATACGGAAAAATGGCTTTGAAATTGACCCAAATCCTTCTTTGGGCTCTGTAAATGTCGTTTGGGGGTATGGTTGTAAAATGGTATCTACTGGTCACCCCAATGTATAAACTGAAAACTCTTTCTGCACCAGAACACGCAGAAAGGATTGTATCTGCCTGATGTCTGATGCTTTTCAAAATCCCCAACCACTAACACCTTCAAAACGGACTTTAACTGACACTGTTGTTTTTCCCTATATAATCCTTACTATTTTTCCGAGACGTCGTCGTGTTGTGTATTTAGCTTGCCACAACCTCATACATGGTCCTAAAAGTTAAAGTTGAAGAAAATACTAAAGATAAATGAAAAAGCTGACGCAGTGTCATTCGCACCGTGAATCCCCCCATGGGAACATACTAAAGTCTGGTTCCAAGTAGGCTCAATTTCCTTCTATTTCTTTGTATTTCTGCCTCGTAGGGGTAGGGGTGTTCAAACCAAAGGCACCTTTAAACCAAAATTCAAATCACACATCTTACAATACTAAGACACTCAGCAGTAAAAGGGTGTCTGCTGGTAAAAAATTCCAAACAATCCTAAAAGTACTTCACTACTAAAAGTGCTTTTAAAAAGAGCCGTTATTTTTCCCTCTATATTCAGTATTGTGTTTTCTGCGAACATGTAGTCTATTTAGATGGTTGTCGTGTGCACTTGAGTTGCTAAAGCGTTTTCAGTTGGGCATATGTCGAAAAGCAAAGAATTAGCCCTTTGAAAACCATCAGAACTGTCACACAAAAATAACATTTACCTATCTCACCAACTGACCAAACATAGGGCTTTTCCTTATGTATTATGTATTGTCGTGTTTTTTGTAGCATACTTGTGAAAACAGCCACCACTGTTGTAAATGATACTTTAAAGAGCATTATTTCATTTTTACAGTTGAAGGACAACCTGGACTGCCGTATATTACAGCTGTTTTACAATCAGCCAAAATTTTCTTAACAAACGTATGTTAAGAACAACTCCCATAGTGAAATTGAAGGAAAACAAATTGAAAATCCCCCTGCCATAGAGGAGCTAAAGAATCAACAATAAACGACTGCATGGATAGCTTGATGCACGAATGCATTGCGGACATGTTTGTCTCCAACCAAGAGAAAGTTCCAAAAAATCCCTTTTGTGCTTCTTATTATACAGTGACGTCAAAGACAGCCTTTTCTGCTGTTCATACATTCAGGGGTTATGGTTACACTAAACGACGTAGTTGTAGCCATACTGCCATCCAGATTTATTTTTTCCTTGCGAGCAGTCACAGGGTGTTTGTGCTGTCTGCCAACCGTTAGATGACCCCGCCCAAGTCTGTTAAAGGACCGTTTGACCGTTATAGAACGCGTCTTTTTGATTTTTTGGCACAGTTGGAAACGGTTGATTTTTATCCCTACCATTGTTTCCAAACATTATATAGGAATGTTTTGTGAACAACGGATAATAGCCGCTACTCGCATGTGTAGCAAAAGTGAGCGTACATACTCACCCTGGTCGTCCAGCCGTTGTCCGTTGCCCGTCTTTATCTGTCTGTACTGAACATTACCTTTGGATATTTCTCCAACGCTATGAAGTGAAGAAACACCAAATGTTGCAAAATGTTGTATGACCCCAAGAGCTCAAAAAAGATACTTGAGAACCTTGACCTTACCTTAAGGTCAAGGTCACAGGGAGAATGAATGTGGTCTAAAAACTGCAAAATTTCACATTGTGCCAGTTTTCTGGAAAACAAATTAAAAACAGCGGGCTTAGTTTTGTATGGTATACAAGAAAAAGAAAGCCTTATCTTCTGATACCATTTTGGTTGACCTCGCTTCAATGTCAAGGTCAGAGGAGCCCTTCAAAGTTGAATTGTAGACATATTTTGATGTGAGCTTGCCCCTTTAACTTTACTATGGACGATATCTCTTACAAACTTAAACACTGAGTGGGGCGTTTGTTAGAATTTCATAGTGAGCCACATCTGGTCACATATCGTTAGGGTCAAGGTCACATTGACCCCTATGAAAAATGTGACCAAGCCGGGTAAAGAAATCCATGTCTCTTGGTAAAAAATCTTAACAAAGCAAAGCCCATGCGACTCTCATGCTTGACCTTTGTCTTAAAGTGACCTTGACCTTCAGGTGACCTTGAAGGTGAAGGTCTAACAACTGAAGCTGGCAAGGACATTGTACACTATTAGAACTGGTTTACAGATTTTTCCTACCAAATTACACATGACCTTTGGCCAAGGTCAAGATCATCAAAGGTCACACATCACAAGGCTATCAATTCAAGACATAGGAAGCATAAACATACTTATTGGCACTTTCTACAAAGAGACATTGTCACTTTTAGTGATTCAATTGCCCGTTTCAGTCACATTTCATAAGGGGCAAAGTGACCTTGACCTTGATGATATGTGACTAAATGTGGCTCAATATCAGTATATAACATGTGCCCCACACAATTATGAAGTTTGAAAGATTTTTTTCATAGTTCAGGGTCAAGGTCACTTCAAAACATGTATACAATCCAACTTTGAAGGTCCCCTGTGACCTTGACCTTGAAACAAGGTCAACCAAACTGGTATCAATAGATAGGGCTTGCTTTGACCTAAATAACACTTGTAGCTAAGGTCGTCATTCTCAATAACGTGGGAGAAAATTGTGAAAATGTGAAAATTTACTGTTTTTGAACAACATTATTTTATGTCCCCTGTGACCTTGACCTTGAAGCAAGTTGTGCGCAGTGAGTTGGTTTACGACATTCACCCTTCGCTGTTATAGACAGGCACTTAGTAAAACCAAGTATACAGAGCTGGATCCTCTATAACCAAGGGGTACCGTAGAAGAAGGCAAAAGAGAAAAGGCATTTCAATGCAAGAAAGCGTTAGGCCCGTAGGACTTGTCTTACAGCTGGTTCATAAAATATACATTGAAACATGCTAACTGTATCCTTTACATGACTTTCACCTTTATGTGACCTCGAAATTCAAGGTCAAACAATTGAAACTGTCAATAGCATCATTCGATACAAATTGTTTTACACATTTCTCTTACGAAAATACATATGACCTTGACCCAAAGTCAAGGGCCAAGGTCACTGAACATAAGACCAGTAATTCAACATAATTATACAAAGGATAATGGTGCTTTTTAACACTTTTTATCAAGACACATGGTCACTTTTAAATAGTGATTTCTTTACCCGTCTTGGTCACATTTTTGATAGGGGTCAATGTGACCTTGACACTGACGACATGTGGCCAGATGTGGATCACTATGAAATTCTAACAAAGGCCCACTCAGTGTTTAAGTTTGTAAGAGATATCGTCCATAGTAAAGTTAAAGGGGCAAGCTCACATCAAAATATGTCTACAATTCAACTTTGAAGGGCTCCTCTGACCTTGACATTGAAGCGAGGTCAACCAAAATGGTATCAGAAGATAAGGCTTTCTTTTTCTTGTATACCATACAAAACTAAGCCCGCTGTTTTTAATTTGTTTTCCAGAAAACTGGCACAATGTGAAATTTTGCAGTTTTTAGACCACATTCATTCTCCCTGTGACCTTGACCTTAAGGTAAGGTCAAGGTTCTCAAGTATCTTTTTTGAGCTCTTGGGGTCATACAACATTTTGCAACATTTGGTGTTTCTTCACTTCATAGCGTTGGAGAAATATCCAAAGGTAATGTTCAGTACAGACAGATAAAGACGGGCAACGGACAACGGCTGGACGACCAGGGTGAGTATGTACGCTCACTTTTGCTACACATGCGAGTAGCGGCTATTATCCGTTGTTCACAAAACATTCCTATATAATGTTTGGAAACAATGGTAGGGATAAAAATCAACCGTTTCCAACTGTGCCAAAAAATCAAAAAGACGCGTTCTATAACGGTCAAACGGTCCCTTTAACAGACTTGGGCGGGGTCATCTAACGGTTGGCAGACAGCACAAACACCCTGTGACTGCTCGCAAGGAAAAAATAAATCTGGATGGCAGTATGGCTACAACTACGTCGTTTAGTGTAACCATAACCCCTGAATGTATGAACAGCAGAAAAGGCTGTCTTTGACGTCACTGTATAATAAGAAGCACAAAAGGGATTTTTTGGAACTTTCTCTTGGTTGGAGACAAACATGTCCGCAATGCATTCGTGCATCAAGCTATCCATGCAGTCGTTTATTGTTGATTCTTTAGCTCCTCTATGGCAGGGGGATTTTCAATTTGTTTTCCTTCAATTTCACTATGGGAGTTGTTCTTAACATACGTTTGTTAAGAAAATTTTGGCTGATTGTAAAACAGCTGTAATATACGGCAGTCCAGGTTGTCCTTCAACTGTAAAAATGAAATAATGCTCTTTAAAGTATCATTTACAACAGTGGTGGCTGTTTTCACAAGTATGCTACAAAAAACACGACAATACATAATACATAAGGAAAAGCCCTATGTTTGGTCAGTTGGTGAGATAGGTAAATGTTATTTTTGTGTGACAGTTCTGATGGTTTTCAAAGGGCTAATGCTTTGCTTTTCGACATATGCCCAACTGAAAACGCTTTAGCAACTCAAGTGCACACGACAACCATCTAAATAGACTACATGTTCGCAGAAAACACAATACTGAATATAGAGGGAAAAATAACGGCTCTTTTTAAAAGCACTTTTAGTAGTGAAGTACTTTTAGGATTGTTTGGAATTTTTTACCAGCAGACACCCTTTTACTGCTGAGTGTCTTAGTATTGTAAGATGTGTGATTTGAATTTTGGTTTAAAGGTGCCTTTGGTTTGAACACCCCTACCCCTACGAGGCAGAAATACAAAGAAATAGAAGGAAATTGAGCCTACTTGGAACCAGACTTTAGTATGTTCCCATGGGGGGATTCACGGTGCGAATGACACTGCGTCAGCTTTTTCATTTATCTTTAGTATTTTCTTCAACTTTAACTTTTAGGACCATGTATGAGGTTGTGGCAAGCTAAATACACAACACGACGACATCTCGGAAAAATAGTAAGGATTATATAGGGAAAAACAACAGTGTCAGTTAAAGTCCGTTTTGAAGGTGTTAGTGGTTGGGGATTTTGAAAAGCATCAGACATCAGGCAGATACAATCCTTTCTGCGTGTTCTGGTGCAGAAAGAGTTTTCAGTTTATACATTGGGGTGACCAGTAGATACCATTTTACAACCATACCCCCAAACGACATTTACAGAGCCCAAAGAAGGATTTGGGTCAATTTCAAAGCCATTTTTCCGTATGAAGCGCCAACTTTATATGAAAATGTGTTTAATAAACATCAAAGGACTGAGGTTGAACTTTCTGATAAGGGACATTTTAAACCTAGTCATTGTCACTTCAACGTTCCCTTCACTAAAGTGGCTAAGATGCCTGGACTAGTTGCTTACTTTGTCATTTTGTTGTTTGTGTTTATTTGCTTGTTTGCTTACTTGTCGATTGTTTGCTGGGTCGTTCGTTTAATTTGTTTATTTGTCATGTTGCTTTACTTGTTTGTAACCGAGTGCCGTAACACTACGATCACACTGGGAGGCGAAGTGCAATCAAACAGGATTGAAAATGTTAGGGCTAATTTCTTAGCCCTATAAAAAACTGTTATGCAAACCCGAAGGTTTCCATGAACATACAGACAATCGGAAACCACCAGACCCCATCACAAACAGAATTCCACAATCCAGAGGTGTTGACGTAAAGGCCAACAACTCGGGCGCAGAGTCTGCTGTGAAAGGAGCGGTAGCCTCCCCTGTCACAATCGCCCCCGTTTGAATGAACTTCGTCCCGAAGTTCCGAACCGGGGGACCACTGTCCATCCCAAGTTCGCAGAATGGGAACAGCACGAAAATGTTCAGTGGTCATATTATGCCATTACCTGAACATATCATGCCGAGTCCCATCCCTGCTCGCAACGCCAGATGTAACCGAGTGCATTAACACTGCGATCAC
>NC_090253.1:58810426-59015426 GCF_037325665.1 Littorina saxatilis | reverse complement strand
GTTACATGACGAGTACAGCCCCCTAACTACTTGGCCTCCATCCAACCGGACATTGCACATGTGTAACCAACACACACGCACGCACGCACGCATGCACACACACACACACACACACACACACACACACACACACACACACACACACACACACACACACACACACACACTACATTTTCATATATCCAAGTTTTACTACGTATTCTTCAACTGATTTTGTCATTATTGATCATTATTGCTTGAAATTATAAAATTAAGCATGATCTTGTTTCTAAACGATGACTGACGCGGGTAACGTGCCGAGGAGAGAGAAATTCCTTCACGGCAGATTTTGCACAAAGTTAGATTTAAACACCATCAAAAACAGTACTCAAGCTATTATTTTTATCTGAGGACCCTTTTCATTCATTCTGCAAACACAATAAAATAGAAATGTACATGCCAATCGAAATAGGTGCAACATTTGATCTTGTACACACAAGTGCTCGAAAGAGAGAACAGTCGTCACATTCACAAGCGAAAACGTGACCGTTGATAAAACTGTTGGAA
This sequence comes from Littorina saxatilis, assembly GCF_037325665.1. Classification (NCBI taxonomy): domain Eukaryota; kingdom Metazoa; phylum Mollusca; class Gastropoda; order Littorinimorpha; family Littorinidae; genus Littorina; species Littorina saxatilis. The sequence continues at coordinate 59,014,880 of NC_090253.1, read as the reverse complement.
CAACGCGCACGATTTCATGAATCACACTTTTGTAGTTCCGCCGGTAGTGCGTATAAATAAATACACAGGAAATATAGATCGAAATTGCTTTTCGTAAAACAATTATCATACAATATGTATGTTCAGTCGTTACATTAAAGAGTGGTAACGAAACTGTCCTGCTTTTATTTCAGGCTATAAAAAGTGTGTAAATAAAACTCTATACAATTTACATTCCGTCAACACAATCTGACTGCTTCACATATCAAAATAGATACCAAAAGTAGTGCCTGGAACAGTCTAATTTTACAGGCAGGGGATGAGAAGTTGGTGGATGGTTGTAGTAACGAAGTGTAACGACTGTTACATTTTTTTTGTGATGCAATTTTGAACTACTCAGGGCAGAAATTTAACTTGTATTAATTTGCATATATGAATTATGAGTTTTGCTCAACTAATCTTTGTATATTTGTTGCTGCAAAACGTATTCCATTTGGGACAACAACAGTTTGTTTGCATGGCCGATCGTCATGTCACAAATCGGCCATTTTGAAATCGAAGGGAAGGCAACAATCTTTTGGATTTCATTCATTTATTATCTCCAACACATGGAAACACGAAAATTGGCAATATACACATGTTTAAACCATTGTATTTATTCTATCAAAATAGGGGACCCTCTTTGGGTATCTTTTTTGAAAACGACCCATCTAGGTCTTTGTACTTCTTGATGATAAAACTGCTAGGTCTCTGTACTTAGTGATGATAAAACTGCTAGGTCTTTGTACTTATTGATTATAAAACTTCCAGGTCTTTGTACTTATTGATTGTAAAACTGCTAGGTCTTTGTACTTAGTGATGATAAAACTGCTAGGTGTCTCTACTTATTCATTGTAAAACTGCTAGGTCTTTGTACTTAGTGATGATAAAACTGCTAGGTCTTTGTACTCAGTGATGATAAAACTGCTAGGTCTTTGTACTTATTGATTATAAAACTGCTAGGTCTTTGTACTTCTTGATTATAAAACTGCTAGGTCTTTGTACTTATTGATTATAAAACTGCTAGGTCTTTGTACTTATTAATTATAAATCTGCTAGGCCTTTGTACTTCTTGATGATAAAACTGCTAGGTCTCTGTACTTAGTGATGATAAAACTGCTAGGTCTTTGTACTTATTGATTATAAAACTGCTAGGTCTTTGTACTTATTGATTATAAATCTGCTAGGTCTTTGTACTTATTGATGATAAAACTGCTAGGTCTCTGTACTTAGTGATGATAAAACTGCTAGGTCTTTGTACTTATTGATTATAAAACTTCTAGGTCTTTGTACTTATTGATTGTAAAACTGCTAGGTCTTTGTACTTAGTGATGATAAAACTGCTAGGTCTTTGTACTTATTAATTATAAAACTGCTAGGTCTTTGTACTTCTTGATTATAAAACTGCTAGGTCTCTGTACTTAGTGATGATAAAACTGCTAAGTCTTTCTACTTATTGATTATAAAACTGCTAGGTCTTTGTACTTATTAATTATAAAACTGCTAGGTCTTTGTACTTAGTGATGATAAAACTGCTAAGTCTTTGTACTTATTGATTATAAAACTGCTAGGTCTCTGTACTTAGTGATGATAAAACTGCTAGGTCTCTGTACTTATTGATTACTAGATGATTACCGGCTTCGCCGGAAAGAAGTAAAGCCGAATACCCGGCTGCGCCGGGGATCCGGCTGCGCCGTGTGTACGCCGGGAAGCCGGCGCACGAAGGAAGGGAGATAAACGCGCAAAACACTGGAGAAGTTAAGGAAGAGTTGTGGACAGTGACCTTCTAAAAATAGTAACGGGAATATGGATTGAGCGTTGTGGACTAAACATAGTAACGGGAATATAGATTGACGCCACACGAAGGAAGGGAGATAAACGCAAAACACTGGAGAAGATAAGGAAGAGTTACTGGGAATGGATCTGGGAAGATGAACAGAAAAACCAAAATCGGTTCAGCGCTGCGCGCTGAGAGCACGTGTTGAAAATTCTCATCGACCAGGTTGTGTCCGGGCTCTACCTGAATATGCCCACCAAATTTGAAGTAGATCCATGGAGAACTTTGGCCGTGCATCGCGAATACCCACACACACACACACAGACACAAGTCGTATATGAGTTGTTCTTCAGTACTGGTGACAGAAAGGGGGAAAAGTGGTCAAAATTCAAATCTCTAGTTTTGTTTTTGAAATATTGCTTTTCATAAAGCAGAAATACTGTAGTATATGTTGTACATAAGAAAAAATCACTGGTTCACATGGTTCCTACATAATCTAACTTTTAAAGCTGGTTCTTGTGTGTCTGTGTGTATGTTTGTATGATGACGATAGGACCCGAAACGGCTGCACGGACTGAGACAGGAATTGCAGAGAATGTTCTTTGCCACTCGAGTCGTGTTATAAGGTACTTTTGGAATAGCAACTTTGAAAGGATTCTTCAAAAAACGGCGGAAAACATTATATACCCTGTGAGCTATCGAGGATCCTCCCCGTCTGGGCTGTCGAAACATGGTCTTGTTAAAAGACGTTTTCAAATGCGGTTAACGGGGAGATACACTCGAAGCACATTTAGCGAAGTTATGTTGCCAAATCATCAAAGATCAACATTTCACTACACGGATCGATGCACACAGTCGAAATAGATGTGACTTTCACACGACCGAAGACTACTTACTAGCAGACTAGCAGACGACAAGATCTAAATATTTAGATCAGTGAGAGCAATCCGTTGAAGAACAGTTACTCCGCTTATTCGTCTTCAGCTAAGCTTATTTCCCCTGCCATAAGTTTCCTTGCAGATCTGCAGTCGCGTAGTGAAATGAACTAGTGTCATCGGAAGATTCTTCTCAGTCAATGATCAAAGCACAGTAAGTTCTATGCTGACAAAAGTCACTTTCGGACAACACGACGATTGACTTAATTTATGAGCCCAAATGTAACAATATCGACAAGAATGTACGCATTTGACATTAAATGAAACATTCATAGACAGTTTCCAACTCACCAGATCTGCCAAAGAGCCGTCATTCGTGAAAAAACGATGATTTTAATCAGATAGGTATCGGAAACAAGCCTTGGTCACCTGCGTTATTCCTTCCAAGGCGACGTGACGGCGCCACATTTGTTTGTTTATGGCTGTTTATCGCGAAACAACACAGTTGAAATTTGTGTGTAAAATACCACAAATTTGTGGTGAATCAGTTCGTCATCTGCGTTTCGATTGTAATTAAGTCAGATTGGAGTTACTTTGAATCGAAGGCGAGGGTAACCTGCGTTATTTGTGGGACATCGTGAACAAATTTGATTGCAATATTTTATACAGAAAGTAAATTTCAATGATTCTGGCTCAGACTTGTAGATCTGTTATGCAGTGTGTTGGTAGTGTATCTGCTTTTCTGCTATGAAGCTCATTTGGAGTGATACGCTGATCGAAGTGGGGTACCCTATGTGGGACATCAGCCGTATGCAGATTACGCCTCAGAACACTCTCGCATTTCACAAAGACAACAATAATTTGCAACATTTCAAGAACTGCATCAGTTTTATTAGATACTATTTCAACAACAACAGCACAAACACGACTATTATCAACAACACAGAACGGGAGGTAAGTCTTCAAAGACGCACCAAGTGTGCGTTCCCGTTTTTGGACGCCATTTTTGCTGGCATTTTCACAGTAAATCTTAATATTTCCATATCTATTGAATGATTTTGGTATTTTCTTTGATTGTGCCGATTCTCCTATCTCTCTGGCATGTACTGGGTGCTTTGTGACCAGTTTCTCCCCTAGACTGTATTGAAAAAATGCGTCCGTGTGAGCTGACCCCCACTTGTGACCAGTAGCAAAGAACAACTCATGTACATCTAGATACAACTGCACACACACACACACACTCACCTCTCACCTCCACAAGCACGAGCGATTCTATGCAGGCTATCCGTAATAAATCGAGCCATCGTGAAACGAAAGCAGTCGAGAAAGGAAAGTAGCTGAATTCTACGAAAAACCTCTCGGTATAAATAGCATAGCTGACTCAATGACCCTCTCAGAGACACAGCGCCATGACAGCAAACACAATGACAGCAAACTCAACCGGCGCAAGGCGAGGTTCCACGCTGTCTCTTTACTGTGCCTACTCTCCCTTCAAAATGTAAATGATGGTGCAATTTCTGAACACTTTGGAGCTATTTTGAGTCCAATAACACAAAAATGAGGTGAGAGATTTACTTTATTCTTCTTTGAATGCACAGTGAGTTTTGTCAGGTTCAGTTTACAACGTGTGTGTCAATGAGGTGATGAGTCAGCTATGTCTGGGTCACGTCGCTCTGCCGGAATAGCCTAATGAGTCTGAATGATTTTTTCTCGGTCTCTAGCTGACTGTCCCTGTCTGTCTGTCTGTCTTTGTTTCAAGACACACCTTTTTGTAGTCTGCTGTGTTATTTGCGCGATCAATACACACGCGCGCGAGCACACACACACACACACACACACACACACACACACACACACACACACACACACACTCGCACACACATACACGCACACACAAACTGACAGACACACTAACACACGCACTAACACACACACACACACACATACACACACACATACACGCACACACAAACTGACAGACACACTAACACACGCATTAACACACACGCACACACTAACCTTAACACACACACACACACACACTTACCCTAACTCACACACATTAACCCTAACCATAACACACACACACACACACACACACAAACACACACTAACCCTAACACACATGTACACACACACACACACACACACACACACACACACACACACACACACACACACGCACACTCATAATTAACAAGTAGGGTTCCGATTTCAGTGCGTACCTTGCTGTACAGTGTGTCGATTGCCAAATGTCACCCCGGTTGACTGATTCTCAATACGGAGCTCGCTTTGATGTGTCAGTGTCTGAATAGCGTGCAGACATAATAACTCAACACAAGCACTTGGCTTTATTTGCAAACAATTGGCTACGCTGTATACTGTTCCTTTTAGCGCAAATAATTATGTGGAACTGGAGTTCTTTTCAGTTGGTCATGAAACGAATATATAGGCTCTTGATGCGGTGTCCTAAAAGTTATTCATTAAAATATTCAAAGATAAACACGCTGTGTGACAGACAGACAGACAGATGGGTAGACTGACAGACAGACAGACGGACAAACCACTCAAACATACACACACACACACACACACACACACACACACACTAACCCTAACACACACAAACACACACTAACCCTAACACACATGTACACACACACACACACACACACACACACACACACACACACGCACACTCATAATTAACAAGTAGACCAGGGTTCCGATGTCAGTGCGTACCTTGCTGTAGGCCTACAGTGTGTCGATTGCCAAATGTCACCCCGGTTGACTGATTCTCAATACGGAGCTCGCTTTGATGTGTCAGTGTCTGAATAGCGTGCAGACATAATAACTCAACACAAGCACTTGGCTTTATTTGCAAACAATTGGCTACGCTGTATACTGTTCCTTTTAGCGCAAATAATTATGTGGAACTGGAGTTCTTTTCAGTTGGTCATGAAACGAATATATAGGCTCTTGATGCGGTGTCCTAAAAGTTATTCATTAAAATATTCAAAGATAAACACGCTGTGTGACAGACAGACAGACAGACAGACAGACAAACCCTTGCCCTTGTCACCCAGCCCTTTGTGACAAGATAGTCAGACTTGCCCTTGTCACCCGGCCCTTTGTGACAAGATAGTCAGACTTGCCCTCGTCACTCGGCCCTTTGTGACAAGATAGTCAGACTTACCCTCGTCACCCGGCCCTTTGTGACAAGATAGTCAGACTTACTCTTGTCACCCGGCCCTTTGTGACAAGATAGTCAGACTTACCCTTGTCACCCGGCCCTTTGTGACAAGATAGTCAGACTTACCCTTGTCACCCGGCCCTTTGTGACAAGATAGTCAGACTTACCCTTGTCAACCGGCCCTTTGTGACAAGGTAGTCAGACTTGCCCTCGTCACTCGGCCCTTTGTGACAAGATAGTCAGACTTGCCCTTGTCACCCGGCCCTTTGTGACAAGATAGTCAGACTTACCCTTGTCACCCGGCCCTTTGTGACAAGATAGTCAGACTTACCCTTGTCACCCGGCCCTTTGTGACAAGATAGTCAGACTTACCCTCGTCACCCGGCCCTTTTTGTGACAAGATAGTCAGACTTGCCCTCGTCACCCGGGCCTTTGTGACAAGATAGTCAGACTTACCCTCGTCACCCGGCCCTTTGTGACAAGATAGTCAGACTTGCCCTCGTCACTCGGCCCTTTGTGACAAGATAGTCAGACTTACCCTTGTCACCCGGCTTCGTTGTGACAAGATAGTCAGACTTACCCTTGTCACCCGGCCCTTTGTGACAAGATAGTCAGACTTACCCTCGTCACCCGGCCCTTTGTGACAAGATAGTCAGACTTACACTCGTCACCCGGCCCTTTGTGACAAGATAGTCAGACTTGCCCTCGTCACTCGGCCCTTTGTGACAAGATAGTCAGACTTACCCTTGTCACCCGGCTTCGTTGTGACAAGATAGTCAGACTTACCCTTGTCACCCGGCCCTTTGTGACAAGATAGTCAGACTTACCCTTGTCACCCGGCCCTTTGTGACAAGATAGTCAGACTTGCCCTTGTCACGCGGCCCTTTGTGACAAGATAGTCAGACTTGCCCTTGTCACCCGGCCCTTTGTGACAAGATAGTCAGACTTGCCCTTGTCACCCGGCCCTTTGTGACAAGTTAGTCAGACTTGCACTTGTCACCCGGCCCTTTGTGACAAGATAGTCAGACTTGCCCTTGTCACGCGGCCCTTTGTGACAAGATAGTCAGACTTGCCCTTGTCACCCGGCCCTTTGTGACAAGATAGTCAGACTTGCCCTTGTCACCCGGCCCTTTGTGACAAGTTAGTCAGACTTGCCCTTGTCACCCGGCCCTTTGTGACAAGATAGTCAGACTTGCCCTTGTCACGCGGCCCTTTGTGACAAGATAGTCAGACTTGCACTTGTCACCCGGCCCTTTGTGACAAGATAGTCAGACTTGCCCTTGTCACCCGGCCCTTTGTGACAAGATAGTCAGACTTACCCTTGTCACCCGGCTTCGTTGTGACAAGATAGTCAGACTTACCCTTGTCACCCGGCCCTTTGTGACAAGATAGTCAGACTTACCCTTGTCACCCGGCCCTTTGTGACAAGATAGTCAGACTTACCCTTGTCACCCGGCCCTTTGTGACAAGATAGTCAGACTTGCCCTTGTCACCCGGCCCTTTGTGACAAGTTAGTCAGACTTGCACTTGTCACCCGGCCCTTTGTGACAAGATAGTCAGACTTGCCCTTGTCACGCGGCCCTTTGTGACAAGATAGTCAGACTTGCCCTTGTCACGCGGCCCTTTGTGACAAGATAGTCAGACTTGCCCTTGTCACCCGGCCCTTTGTGACAAGTTAGTCAGACTTGCCCTTGTCACCCGGCCCTTTGTGACAAGATAGTCAGACTTGCCCTTGTCACGCGGCCCTTTGTGACAAGATAGTCAGACTTGCCCTTGTCACGCGGCCCTTTGTGACAAGATAGTCAGACTTGCCCTTGTCACCCGGCCCTTTGTGACAATTTAGTCAGACTTGCCCTTGTCACGCGGCCCTTTGTGACAAGATAGTCAGACTTGCCCTTGTCACCCGGCCCTTTGTGACAAGATAGTCAGACTTGCCCTTGTCACGCGGCCCTTTGTGACAAGATAGTCAGACTTGCCCTTGTCACCCGGCCCTTTGTGACAAGATAGTCAGACTTGCCCTTGTCACGCGGCCCTTTGTGACAAGATAGTCAGACTTGCCCTTGTCACCCGGCCCTTTGTGACAAGATAGTCAGACTTGCACTTGTCACCCGGTCCTTTGTGACAAGATAGTCAGACTTGCCCTCGTCACCCGGCCCTTTGTGACAAGATAGTCAGACTTGCACTTGTCACCCGGCCCTTTGTGACAAGATAGTCAGACTTGCCCTTGTCACCCGGCCCTTTGTGACAAGATAGTCAGACTTGCACTTGTCACCCGGCCCTTTGTGACAAGATAGTCAGACTTACCCTTGTCACCCGGCCCTTTGTGACAAGATAGTCAGACTTGCCCTTGTCACCCGGCCCTTTGTGACAAGATAGTCAGACTTGCACTTGTCACCCGGCCCTTTTTGACAAGATAGTCAGACTTGCCCTTGTCACCCGGCCCTGACACCGATACCTGTTGATCTGATCATTGTCGGGGTCTGTAACTGAGGTAATTATCTGATGAATGTGTGGGTGAAGACCATATGGACTGAAATGCTAGTCGTGTAATCTTTGACTTATTACAGAGTATGGGATTGCATTTCTGCTTAGAAACTTAAACATTAATAAATGTGTTTATCCTACCTACCTGAGAGAGAGACCACTCATTAGATAACAATACCGTTCAAACCACACGTGTGTATAACATGTAAATGAGGTCATGTCAAGCAAGTCTAGCAGGGACATGTTTTTCCACTGTTTATGATGCCAAAGTCACCGCGACAAAAAAATATTGCGCTCGCTACTTCCCCTGGTGAATTTTTAGAACTAACACGTCACGCTACACTTTCCAGAGTGACGTTTCTTTGCTTTGACTTAAGAGATTGCACGAGGCTTGGGAAGACCTTGAGGTTACAAAAGAAGCGTCTTAAATTTTGCCGCCTCGACTGCGGGACCTTTTGAGTAAAATACACGCAAGTACAGAATGTAGGATAAACATAATAGTACGTGGCTTGATGTGTCGTACCATATTCACACTCGTTGCTTTTTCAAATAGTGAACAGCTCGCTTTCGCTCGCAGTTCAAGATTTTTATAAACAACTCGTGTAAATCTGGTACGACACAGCAAACCATGTAGTATTCTCTATTTGTTCATGTTGACTACAATTCTAAAAATTCTATTTAAAATTAAAATTTCTCAAAATACATGTGTTGATGACTGGTTTTCAGTGTTAATCGTTTAGTTTTGGGCCGACAGATTTACTAAATGTTATGATATCGCTTCAGACGACTTGTTACCTAAAATCTGGTTGGCCAGATTAATAACGTGATGCACTTAAATGGGAAAAAACCAATTACAACCATTCAGCATAACATTTACCACAAGTGAATGAAATACTACAAGTTCACATCACCGTTCATTGGCTCTATTGACGCCCGTTTGAAATCGTTTGCTTCCCTTTATATAATAAACCGTCCATAAATCGTCGTCCTCCCGAACACAATCCTTTGTAGGCCTATGTCATCGAGAATTTAAGATTCTTGGCAGGGAAATACTTTCATGCAATGACGTCAGCGCCTTTAGGCGATTGGTCAAAGCATTTCAGAGCCTGACTTCTTCTTCTTCTTCTTCTTCTGCGTTCGTGGGCTGAAGCTCCCACGTACACTCGTGGTTTTTTTTACGTGTATGACCGTTTTTTACCCCGCCATTTAGGCAGCCATACGCCGCTTTCGGAGGAAGCATGCTGGGTATGTTCGTGTTTCTATAACCCACCGAACTCTGACATGGATTACAGGATTTTTTCGTGCGCACTTGGTCTTGTGCTTGCGTGTACACACGAGGGTGTTCGGACACCGAGGAGAGTCTGCACACTCTGAGAAATAAATCTCTCGCCGAACGTGGGGACGAACTCACGCTGACAGCGGCCAACTGAATACAAATCCAGCGCGCTACCGACTGAGCTACATCCCCGCCCATGAGCCTGACAACAACATAATGTCGGTCACGCTTGGAATTATCGCTACCTGATACTGCTTTCCAAACGTATTTGAAGTGAGCGGGAGCATGGGGTCAGTTATTAACTTAACTTGCCTTGAACAGTGAGATAAAGAGAACAGTACACAAATACGAACGGAGAGACTCGGAAACTCGAGTCGAGTCAATACTGATACCCACGCTCGAGAACTCACGTATAATATGCGTTTGTGCCATTGAACAGCTTTCCCAGAATCCCGTATTCTATTTTTAGTACGGGATACACACAAGGAAAGGTCAAAGGGCATAATATGTATCACCGCGTGTCGACTGATAGTAATGATAGAACACAACTTCTAGTATAATGGACTTTTGCATTAACTCATAGCTTGTTGTTGATTTGTTGACCATGTGTTGTAGCAATGGAGTGATTGATTAAAACATTGTTGAGGTTTCTTCCACATGTCTTTCAACCTTTACCATTAATGAAGAGTTCTACTCACTTCATGGAAACTACTGACGTGCTTTACGTTTGTGTAACTCTTTCTTTCGTACCACCTACCTTCCTTACTTCCGTCCCCTCTTTCTTCTTTATGTTGTTTGTTTCTTCAATTTTTTCTTATTTCTTCTTTTTCATTGAAGAACTCCGCAATGAGGTAAGCTATAATCGGCACATCCGGACGACAGGATGTCTGCCGCGAAGAGTGATGAGGACGACCATGACCCTGGAGGTCAATGCAAGGTCAACCAGCAGAAAGTGTGGGGCTTTGAGAGACCCAGTCTACTGGAGGATCTCAAGAACATCCTGCACGAGTACCCCGACAATGAACAGATCTTTAAGGTCGGTACCCGGCCATGTAACAGATTTGTAAGGTCGCTACCTTGGTGATACATATACTGATAAACAGAGATCATGTCCTGTTTTTGGTTCAATAGCTTAAAAAGGAACAGATCTTCAAAGGATGCTATTATTGATCTGACAGTTTTGGGAGAGTTTATGGCAAATTTGACGAACTTGTAGAAACGCGGAAATCCACTGTACCGTAACCTTGACGCACACCCCGGCACGATTAGCTGTCCTGTGTTGTGTTGTGTTGTGTTGTGTTGTGTTGCGTTGCGTTGCGTTGCATTGGATTGGATTGGATTGGACTGTATTGGACTGTATTGTATAGTTTTGCATTGCATTGCATTGCATTGTAATGCTGTATGTGTGTGTGTGTGTGTGTGTAGGAGATGCTACAGAACGCGGAGGATGCCCGGGCGACGACGGTGAAGATCGTGTCCGTGTCCGACGACAGAACGCTGCAGGAACCACAGACAAAAAGTACGGTGATAACCTCCCCGCCCAAACCAAATCACCCCAAACCTCCCGGTGGCTGCTTCCGACCTCTTTTCTTCTTTTATGACCGCCAGACATCTCAGAAAATCAGTCTAAAAAATGGAAGGGGTGAGGGGGGCGGAGGTTTTAAACTGAGGCTGATTTTTTGCAAATATAATAAACCGAAAGTCCCAGAAATCACGATCTTTAAAGATGGGTGAGGGGAGGCTAAAACGAGGCGGAGAGGGGGGGGGGGGGGGCTCACAAGAACAAGGACAGGGTAGAGGAGGGGGGAGGGGTGGCACTGTAATGTCTTGAGAATAGTATGTCATGCTGAATCACATTTTCCTGTGCTGATCTTATGAATCCTACTGAGTGCTAAGTTTACGGATTACTAATACAATGTATATTCACGTAGTAAAAAACTCAAAACGATGAAAACTCTCCAATACAATACCACTGTAATTAAATCAGGGATGGCCAAATCTAAAAATTGTAACTCACCAGCCGGGCCAGTAACTTCAAGAAAGTCACTAGCCCGGCAGAAATGTCGCTGGCCTGGTACATACCACAGTTCTTTCTTTCTTTCTTTATTTGGTGTTTAACGTCGTTTTCAACCACGAAGGTTATATCGCGACGAGCATACCACAGTTGATCTGCAGTGTTTAAATATGGCTTTAAAACCCGATATACAACCAAAAGGGTCGCATTTGACCAGAATTTTCATTGACCAGCCGGGCGAGTTGCCAGGCGGTTTCTACTAGCCCGGCGGATTTTGTACTCGCCCCTGGCAACCGGGCGGACGATTTGGCCATCCCTGACTTTAGTACAGAAGAAAATATGCGGTTTACTACCTCATTCGGAGTGAGTTTGCTGTCAGATTTATGTATACGTCTGTGTATTTCATTCTAACCATTCCTACATTATTTGACCGAGCCATCTGCCAAGGACCAAAGGCATGAGGCGAGGTGAATGCATTATCGCCCGGATGCATTATTATGCTGTGAGGTGGTCAGGGGTGGTGGGGGGGGACCCTTCGTGCATGTGTGCATGTGAGAGCATTCTTGCCCAAGTGTCCATGCTTGAAGGTCTATGGGTATGCTACGAAATATGGTGGTTTTTTTGTGTTTTTTTGTTTTGTTTACTTTTCGGTTTGTTATCAAGCGTCTTAACATTTTGTCCGCCTATGTTGTCCTCTTTTCCATGCATATAAAAAAATATGCTTGAATGATAAAAACAATTTCTCCAGTGTTTGACAACGTTCCGGGGTGTTGCAGGTAGCTTTGTTTCCTCCTTGGGGATAAAGCTACCAGGGGAAGGGATTGTGTTGGAGGTGCGGGTAGAGGGGTAGCCCTCCCGGTGCTCCCCCTTGGACCTCCCTAGTCTAGGACCCTGGGTCTTCGCGAGGTGGCCATTGTGGCGTAATCCCTCCGGACTAGCATAACGTTTCCCTATCCCAAGACCGACCGTGCGTGGTCTATGACCACACCCTCTACGAGGTGACCCTATCAACTAGGCAGCGAAAGCCCCTAGGCGAAACACGGCGGATCTAGAGGAGAGAACCTCGATAAAAAATTTGAGCTGCCATGAAGACGGAGCATGTTGGCTGAGGACAGCGGGCAGACCTTCTGTGCCGACACCCATCTACAGGAGAAAACCAGGCATGCACGCATCAAACCCAACATGGCCATACAAACGGATATCCGGGAACGTAGAAGAAGAAGAAGAAGACAACGTTCCAAAATTCAGAATCATTGCATCGCTTGTGCCTTCTCCCCAAGCGGTAGCACCCTTTGCGAGCAAGTCTTTTGTTGTTGTTGATATGAGTTTGTGTGTGCACTTAAAAGAGACCGCTGGGTCGAAATATATGTTGTGACTGTAACGTGTTTTGTCAATAACAAACGTTCCAAGAAATTACTATTCTTGTTTTTTTTATTCCAGTATTTGACATTCAAACCGAACCCCACCTGTATCCCTCTCTAATGTATGATTCAGTGATCTCTGAATTGCTAACGTTGCAGTACTGATGAGGTTAGATACTCTGGGCACCACCTAGATGCAGTCATGCGTTCAAAAGCTGTGGAGTCGGTGTAAGATGTCCAACAAAACTTTTATTTTTCAGAACGAAAGCGAGAAGCCTCCACAACATGGCGGCCACCTTTTGACGAGGTGCTCTCGGTAGGTGTGAGAATAATTGCAATACCTTCTTTGAATTATCAATTGTCATCATCAGTAACAGCAACAGGGGCGATGGCGGCGGCGTCTTGTCATATCCTTCTTATTGTCACTAATTTTATCGTTGTGATTATGACTGTTATTACTGTGTAAGGCATAATGACGAATATGGCTGTGTCTATTTCTTCTTCTTCTGTGTTCGTTGGCTGAAACTCCCACGTACACTCGTGTTTTTGCACGAGTGGACTTTTACGTGTATGACCGTTTTTACCCCGCCATTTAGGCAGCTATACGCCGCTTTCGGAGGAAGCATGCTGGGTATTTTCTTGTTTCTATAACCCACCGAACTCTGACATGGATTACAGGATCTTTTTCGTGCGCACTTGGTCTTGTGCTTGCGTGTACTCACGAAGGGGGATAAGGCACTAGCAGGTCTGCACACAAGTTGACCTGCGAATCGGAAAAATCTCCACCTTAAGGGGAGGTTCTAGTATAAAATATCACCAAAATCGCTTCAGTTGTGATTTTGGGGTTCTTGCAATAATGGGTAGATAAAACATTGTATAGTATTGTGGTGGAAGAAATTTCACCAAATCATTAAACCGTTAAAATGACAGTTTAACCGCCAAAAAACACTCTGCTCCTTGTTTCTTGGTCCCTAATCGTCGGATTTACACCAAAATTGGACCATTGTCCCTAACTGATCTCCAATACAAACTTTTCAAGAAGAAAAAGTTAATTATTGGCAGTTAAAAACCCGTTATAAACCGTTATTTTCTAATTTTTCACCGATCTTTATGAAATGTTGTGGTTAGGTTGGTTGTCCCTAACTGAATTTCAACAAGAATAAAAAGTTGATTTTTGGCAGTTAAAAAACCGTTAAATCCCGTTTTTTCACCAATCTTTATGAAATTTTGTGAGTAGGTCCGTTGTCCATAACTGAGTTTCAATACGTACTTTTCAGAAGAAAACCAAGCTTTTGTCAGTTATAAACCGTTATTTTCTAATTTTTCACCGATCTTTATGAAATGTTGTGAATTTCAACAAGAATAAAAAGTATCTAAACTTTGAAGCCTTTTTTTCTCAGAATGATGTTTTCGGCACCTTGCTTCGCCGTTTCCTTGATAACTCAAAATGGTCTCAACCGACTGGAACAAAACGTAGCATGGCTTTTTAGTATTCATAGGACTACACTTTGTGGAAGGCGTTTGTGGGTCGGGATAAAATCAAAGAAAATATAGCTTGTCAGTTAAAACCGTTATATGTAAATATGATGAAATCAACGTTTTAATTAAAATAACGTAATTTTGATTCCACAAAATGTAGTCCAATTACATGTTATTGTATGTTTTGAATTTCTTTAAAAAATGTGCGCTCCTTGAAGAATTATCAAGGAAACGCCAAAATCACTATTTTCGGTTTCTAGATAATGTATGTTTTTCCGTTGAATTGTTTCTCAACGGCAGTTGTCGTGACATATTAACTAACACAATATATGGGTCAGCAATGCATTTGACTTTATTTGAGCCGAAATCCATTAATATTTCCCATTCTAAATAGGAACACAACTGAAGCGATTTTGGTGATATTTTATACTAGAACCTCCCCTTAACCAACCAGGCGCGGCCGGTATTCGAACCCACGACCTTCCGCTTTGGATGCCGGCGTCTTACCACCAAGCCATTGCGCCTGTCTGTGTCTATTTCTAATAATTATTGTCTTTCCTTTTGAGGTAACATCAACAGAACACTATTTGACAAATACATACCAATCGAAAAACGGGTATATTACCTTATCGGATGTATTCTTCGACTTTTAAACAAAAGTGGACACATCAGTAACCAGGTTAGATTAAGTATTCTTTGACTGTCTGATTCATTGTTGAGGCGTACCGATTGTAGCTATCCCAAATGAACACGTGTGGCGGTGGTGGTTCCATCTGGCTGCATTGTCATCGGGTCACTTCGAGACAATACAGTGTTCTGGATGATCGAACGTCCAGCAAATACCTGTACGCGTACCTGTAGATATCACGTCACCCATGACTCACTTTTTCTCTCCAATGTTTCAAATCATACGTTGTTTTGCTCCCACCAAGACTGCAGATCTTGGCAAACGCGTGACGTAAAAACAAGATTTGATGACGTTACCCGTACACGTTCCCGTACACGTGCTGAAAAGTACCACATCTAGATCTGTCTATTCAGGCAACAGAGCGCCAGTCCTTCCAGTTTAAAAAAACCGTTAGCTTTTTTACTCAGATCTGCCCAGCCTTTTACATGAAGTGAGGTCATCCCGCCGCCTAAACACATACGAGATCTCAACAGCCTGGCTGCTTCGATCAAGTGCCGACGGGGATTTCTTGATGAATTAGGCTACTTTGCAGATAAGCAGTAGTATACGTCACGAAATTAGTTCATCGAAAAATGCCCACACTACACTGACAGCACCCAGGATGTTGATGTTTGGGATGGTCCAAGTGGAGGGAGAATCTCACGCCGTGTAAACGGGTCATACCTAAGATTTTTAAATTGGCAATCTGGTGGCTGCTCCGCCTGGCGTCTGGCATTATTTATTTATTTATTTTATTTACGAGGATTTATATCGCGCACGTATCTCACCACACAAGGCGACTCAAGGCGCATGTTACCTATTAATGCCGTGTGAGATGGAATTTTTTACACAATATATCACGCATTCACATCGGCCAGTAGATCAACTGCCTATAGGCGCTGCATCCACCTTTCACGGCCTATTATTCCAGGTCACACGGGTATTTTTGGTGGACATTTTTATCTACGCCTATACAATTTTGCCAGGAAAGACCCTTTTGTCAATCGTGGGATCTTTAACGTGCATACCCCAATGTAGTGTACACGAAGGGACCTCGTTGGTTTAGTGCTAGGACTGGTTAGCCCGGTGTCAGAATAATGTGACTGGGTGAGACATGAAGCCTGTGCTGCGACTTCTGTCTTGTGTGTGGCGCACGTTAAATGTCAAAGCAGCACCGCCCTGATATAACCCTTCGTGGTGGACTGGGCGTTAAGCAAACAAACAAACAAACAAACCCCGTGTAAAACATTTGTCAGATCTCAGATGGTGAGCCGAATTGTTTGCGCGAAAGGACGGCGCTTTAAAGTTATTATATATTATATGATCTTTGGTTATAATATCAATCATTCAAAAAAGTTCTGTAGAAACGGACAAACATCCTTTGGGAAAAAAAGGACCAGTAAGTGATAATTAAGGAAATTATCATAGATTCCAAACGGATGATTTGCAGCACTCTTTGAGAGTCGACAGATAATGCCTACTCACCCTATCCTTATCGATCATGCCCCCCCCCCCCCCCCCCCCCCCCCGTTTCTCACGCCCTCTCCCCTTTCTATCCACCCACACCCATCCACTTACCATTATAAGTTCAATTATCTAAACCTAAAACATGAAAAGTTAAACTATCCAAAAACATAAGAATTACGTAGGATTCTTTCTGATGAAAAAAATGGTCGTCCAGATCACAGACTATTACACGTAATGTGTATATTTCAGATGCCCGGACTGTGTGTTTACAACGACGCTCGTTTCACGGACGAAGATTGGGAAGGCATCAGGAAACTCCACGCCAGTGTCAAGGTCAAGGACCCTCTCAAGGTCGGCAGATTCGGACTGGGCTTCAAGTCAGTTTTTCACCTGACAGGTTAGTGGTACCTCTACTTGACATTTGTTGTCTTTTGTTAAATTATCGTTTTTGAAATGTGTACGCCACATAGAAGCGAACGAGGTAAAGCACTACAAGTTTCAACTGAAATTGTAATAACCTCCAGCCTTATCCTGACACATTCAGAAAGCTTTGACGCAGCAGTAATACAACCAATGTGAGTGCTGGAAAAGGGAAATAATATGTACACATTTCTAACGATTTCTATCAAGATTTTTCATAATTAGAATTCCAGTCTTCGCTAAAGGAAGAAGCATTAGCTTGCTGCTCTTCACTGCTTACGTTTAATGCGCGCCATATTGTATTCTGTAAAATGTTAATAGTTAATGAATATTCCGGCAAACCAATTTTACTCTTCTTTTGTGTGTTGGTAAATTAATTTGTCCTTACTTTGGGTAAGAAGGAAGTCCTGTGAGAAATTGAGGCAACTTGGTTTGCTTTCTGCTCTGTTTCGTTCTATGTTTAAAAACAGTTTGCTTTATTTCGAAAAAAGTATGATTAGGTATAGGTTTATTTTAGGACTTCTTTGGCCACAGAATAGAACAAACCAGCACCTCTTTATTATTTACTTCTACTTTGCTGTAGTGACCATTTATAAAAAAAAATATATATATCATGGCAGGAGTTAAAGGCATATGTACGCGCTCCCGTGTTTACAAAGTGTAGTTTGCCCATAATCGATGTCAAACGCACCATAAGACCATATAATGACGATATGTCACAATGCGCGGACCATAATACATGCATTACAGCTTGTTCTAGCCTCTGAAAAAGTGAGGATGTCAACAAAGCCGCGGTGTTAGCTCCCTTGCGTCAACGTTACATGTGTTGCCAAATCTATAAATAGGACGATCCAGATCAAAATGAAAATTAACATATCTCAACATTGAAGGGGTCCTAGACCACAATATTTTGCAGGGAACTTAATTTAGCATGTCTCCAGCTGTTGGTAAAGCAATTAGCGTGTATAGTCAACTCAACTCAACTCAACTCAAATTTTATTGGCTTCAATTTTCATAGAAGAATTTGTCTTGCGCTTGGGAGAAAGTAAGAGTATAACATATAAAAACAGCATTCATATCACATTTCATGTATCACACACAGTAATCACTAGTATATAAGCCTACAATTATCACATTTGTACCTGTATCATACATGCAAATAAATAGTATCACATTTCCACGTATCACACACAATATATACATTACATAACATACAGCAAGCTTCCATCTCCCGCCCCCCCCCCCCCTCCCACACATACATATCCTCGCACGCGCGTCGACTCCACACAAATGACATCATCAGTCCATCAACTAAAATGCACAATGACCAGCAGTGGGCACATGATACTTAATACGTGCTCAACTAGACCTGCTAACCAAAATAATAACAGAAACAAAAACAAGGACTGGGCACAACATTTACACGTGTGTGACCTACTTACATCAGGTGCCTGTGATCTATAAATAACAATGATTGCGTTTAAAGTAAAACATGAATAATGCCGATGTTTACTGACAATGAATACATAACAACTAAGATAAGAATGTATGTGCTTTCATAATATGATTATTTTATAAAACACAGTGGGGAAATCGAGTACATATGCCTTTAAGCACTTAATTTGATCAAGTAACCTTTCAAAGGCACGGTCCTTTCCGTGTAAATACAGTGTTCTGGATGATCGAACGTGTAGCAAAGACCTGTACGGGTACGTGTAGATATTGCGTCACCCGTGACTCACTGCTTTTCTCCAATGTTCCAAATGCATACGTTGTTTTGCTCTTACCAAGACTACAGATCTAAGCAAACGCGTGACGTAAAAACTAGATTTGATGACGTTACCCGTACACGTTCCCGTACACGTCCTGAAAAGTTCCACATCTAGATCTGTCTAATAGTTCTGCTCACAGTGTCTCAGATCTGCCTGCAGCAGAGTGTTTACATGGCATAACACAATCCCTTCACTTGGTCACATACCAAACATCACCATCCTGAATGCTTTCTGAACACCGTTGAATTTGTGTGTGTGACTGTGATGAATTGGCTTTGCAACCGTGGTTGCTAAGTAATGTATGCACACAAAACGTACAGGAATGGCTCAGGCTGTTGATTTATTGTGTGTGCCCAAGTGATGGGACAGCCTTATCCTTTGCAAGCTTGAAAATCTAGCTAGATCGCAGAGACAGCCTTATCCTTTGCAAGCTTGAAACCCGAGCTAGATCGCAGAGACAGCCTTATCCTTTGCAAACTTGCAATCCTATCTAGATCGCAGAGACAGCCTTATCCTTTGCAAGCTTGCAAACCTATCTAGATCGCAGAGACAGCCTTATCCTTTGCAAGCTTGAAACCCTAGCTAGATCGCAGAGACAGCCTTATCCTTTGCAAGCTTGAAACCCTAGCTAGACCGCAGAGACAGCCTTATCCTTTGCAAGCTTGAAACCCGAGCTAGATCGCAGAGACAGCCTTATCCTTTGCAAGCTTGAAACCCTAGCTAGATCTCAGAGACAGCCTTATCCTTTGCAAGCTTGAAACCCTAGCTAGATCGCAGAGACAGCCTTATCCTTTGCAAGCTTGAAAACCTAGCTAGATCGCAGAAACAGTCTTATCCTTTGCAAGCTTGAAAACCTAGCTAGATCTCAGAGACAGCCTTATCCTTTGCAAGCTTGGAAATCTAGCTAGATCTCAGAGACAGCCTTATCCTTTGCAAGCTTGGAAACCTAGCTAGATCTCAGAGACAGCCTTATCCGTTGCAAGCTTGGAAACCTAGCTAGATCGCAGAGACAGCCTTATCCTTTGCAAGCTTGAAACCCCAGCTAGATCTCAGAGACAGCCTTATCCTTTGCAAGCTTGAAACTCTAGCTAGATCGCAGAGACAGCCTTATCCTTTGCAAGCTTGAAACCCTAGCTAAATCGCAGAGACAGCCTTATCCTTTGCAAGCTTGGAAACCTAGCTAGATCGCAGAGACAGCCTTATCCTTTGCAAGCTTGAAAACCTAGCTAGATTGCAGAGACAGCCTTATCCTTTGCAAGCTTGAAAACCTAGCTAGATCGCAGAGACAGCCTTATCCTTTGCAAGCTTGCAAACCTAGCTAGATCTCAGAGACAGCCTTATCCTTTGCAAGCTTGCAAACCTAGCTAGATCTCAGAAACAGCCTTATCCTTTGCAAGCTTGACAACCTAGCTAGATCTCAGACGGTGACCAAATTATTTACACGGAATGGACTGTGCACTTAAACTGTAAAAACTCCTTGGATTTCAGACCACCCAATCATCATCAGCGGGCGAAAACTGCTGTACATGGACCCGTTCAGACATGAACATGAAGCCATCTACATGACGTCACTGGATGACCTTGACCTCCAAGAGCAGACAACGCTACGTCAAGCATTGGCCTCCATGCTGCATCTTTTAGAGAAAGATTCTCTGACTAGTAAGCTCTTGCACGGGATACTTATAGTGCCGTGTGCACTACCAGACAGCCCTTTCCCTTTTTCTGGGTTAATTAATATGACCCTATGTATTCCTTATTTTCGTGTGTGTGTGTGTGTGAGTGTGTGTGTGTGTGTGTGTGTGTGTGTGTGTGTGTGTGTGTGTGTGTGTGTGTGTGTGTGTGTGTGTGTGTGTGTGTGTGTGTGTCTGTGTGTGTGTGTGTGTGTTAGTTATGTTGTGAGAAAGTTGAACACTTGGCTTTTTCACAGGACCTTGATAATTACTCCACTCGCGCCATATTTGCACACAAAATTAACAAGGGCAAGACCTTCCTAGCAGATCATGCTCAACTTCAAAATGTCAAAACTGTTTGCATTAACAAACGCATATATTTAACTGAGCAGACGGATTTTGCACACGATCGCGACCACTACGGACATACTTCATGTTGTTTCTTTTTATACGAGCAAGGGGAATGGGAAGTCTGTTACTTTCATTTCATTTCATTTTCATTTTCATTACTTTATTGTCCCATCGCTGGGACGGTCTCGAATAGCAGCTAGCATCTGCTGAAGAGACATTAAACCCCAAAAACCAACCAACCAACCATCGCTGGGAAATTCGGGTCGCTTCCTCCCAGTGGAAAGCTAGCAGCAACGGAGTCGCGCTACCCAGGTGTCTGCGTGTTTAGGTGTATTCAGCCACCTGCACTTATGGCAGAATGACCAAGGTCTCTTACGTGCCAATGTGGCGACACGGGGGTGGGACATGGCTTCCGTCTCTGGGTCTGCGCCAACGACATCTAAAGATTTAGATGTCGTTGGTCTGCGCATAAACTTGACCCGTGTCCGTCCCGGACCGAATTCGAACCTGCGACCTTCGGATCACAAGTGCAGTGCTCTACCAACTGAGCTACTTCCCCTTCTTGTTTGTCTTGGTCACAGAAGGTGATTTTGTTTTGTCTCCTTTATCATTCAAATGGGAGGTAAATGACGTCAGTTATAAAACTAGGCAAACACTGTATGATATGAGGTCCCATGACTTAGCTCGGTACGAATACGAAAGTTGTATTGCTAGGCCATCGACCCCTTAAAATGGGGAAGGAAACTCGGTATCAAGCTATAAACCTGTGTTAAACGTAAGAGGCAACGATACTTGATTATTGTTGTGTACTGTCATTTACCGATACACGAGTGTTAAGTTGTATAACTTATGCATTTCTGCGTCTTTCTGCGCAGGTAAGGAGTTCAAGGGCACCGTGTTTTGGTTCCCACTCAGACAGCAGCCGTCAGACTTATCACAGACAATATACAATCAGCAGCGGGTTCAGCAACTCAAGCAAGCGTTCAGGGGGGAAATCGGCACCATGCTGTTGTTCCTGAAAAGACTGGAGAAAGTCGAGGTATTCTCTGCAGTCGGTAAACCACAGACGTCTCCGGTATTTGATTTTTCTGTGGAACTGAGCGGGGAGTGTCTGGAGGATGTCAGAACTCGAAGAAAGGCATTCCTCTCTGGTATTTCAACCAAAAATAAACGCTGCCCCAAAGAACAGGTAAGGTTTTGCTTCTGTACTATCAAATATTCTCGATGTGTGAGATAAAGCCATTGTTTTTTGGGTTTTTTTAATCTTCTGTACTATCAAATATTCTCGATGTACGGGCTGAAGCCATTGTTTTGTTTTGTTTTAAATCTTCTGTACTATCAAATTGTCACGTTTCAATATATCACTTAAGGTGATTATGAACCGGTTAATTACTACTAATTAACTAACCACACCACGATCCACTCTCGCAGTCATACAATTAAATAGAGTCAACAAAAGTATAAGTTTCAGACGCCTGTTTATGTATAAACTCTCCACCTCCCTCGAGCCTTCACTCAAAATATGTTCCTTTTACGTTCTCAACACGTAAAAAAACCAGTGTTCACTGACAAAATGCCAGTAGTATATAGAAAATTATAGTAACACGCTGAACCCGTGTAAATATAGTTAAATGCGAATGTTCTGTTCGAAAAGCTCTAGTTCGTGCAGGTGTCACACACCCCACGTTGTCACTACTCCAATGAAATCACAGATACGAAAAGACAACGGTGGTCAACGGGGTGCGTACGACATGGTGCACTTAGCTTTATCTCTGCTGCTGCTGCTTAGCCGGTATGCTGGTTAGTCGGTTCGCTGGTTAGCCGGTTCGCTGGTTAGCCGGTCCGCTGGTTAGCCGGTCCGCTGGTTAGCCGGTCCGCTGGTTAGCCGGTCTCCTGGTTAGCGTAGCTTCAACAGGTCCCGCCAAAGTCAGCCGTGCAGATGTTACAGGAACGTAACGAAACGAAACGAAACGAACGGAGGCTGCAAACAGAAAGCATCGGTGCACTAAACATGTCAGCTACCCCTCACCCACCACCTTAAAACATGTCATCTTTAAATATCTCATCGAGCACGTGGGCCTGCACAAAACGGACTTTTTACAACAACAAAACAGTCATTTTCCGTCCTTCTCTCCCTATCTGCAAAAACCATATACAGATTAGTATTTTAGCGTCACAGAGAGTAAATTATGCGCTAACCTGGAAAGAACAACAGAGAGTATTTCATTCCACAACACAGACTCATCAACAGCGTTAAATAATGATTTATTACCTCAAAAGCCTATGATTGTACTCTCAATGGAAGCAAAGTCCGCCTCCTCCCTGGAACAGCCTCTGTTCGTCAACAGTGACCAAAAACCTCCAGAACCCCTTGTCGAATCCTTATGCGAAAGCCATCGCCGACGAAGGAATGTTGACGACTTGTCCTCAGCAAAATATGTGGCAGTGTGAAGGAAATAACCGGTGGAAGCTCCCCTAGAGTGCCGAATACAATATTCGGTGAAAAACCATCATACTCTAGAAACTGTGTATTAGATCCTTCCCCTTCTGCCGCTGGGTGTCAAGTGCGCCGCCCTTGTGTCTCTCTCAGACAACCTAGCCAATAACACGTGACTGACCTTGTCACAAAACCAGTCCAGCTATACACAATTCTGCCTCCCAAGCAGAAAAAAAGACACGAGAAACTCAATCCGTGAAAATCCCGTGCCGCTGTCAGCGAAAAACCGTCAGCCCTATGACAGCAAAAAAAAAACCCACTGTGAAACTCGTGCGCTACAAAACATCCGTGCTCGTTGAGCACTGTCAGCAAACTCTGCTGTAGCCCAATATCACGTACAGGCGCTTTCTATCATAATCGACCAAGAACAGGCACTCCACTGAGTGACACTTTCTTGGTCTCTGTCACCCGATCGTGACACAAATATTCTCGATGTACGGGCTGAAGCCATGGTTTTGTTTTGTTTTAAATCTTCTGTACTATCAAATATTCTCGATGTATGGGATACATCTATTGGTGTGTTTTTGTGTATCTTTCGAACATTCTAAAAAATGTCACTTTGTCTATGTTAATAAGTGTGCAAGCTTGTGATGTATGATAGTCTTTCCCAACTTAACAAGCTTGTGATGTATGATAGTCTTTCCCAACTTAACAAGCTTGTGATGCATGATAGTCTTTCCCAACTTAACAAGCTTGTGATGCATGATAGTCTTTCCCAACTTAACAAGCTTGTGATGCATGATAGTCTTTCCCAACTTAACAAGCTTGTGATGCATGATAGTCTTTCCCAACTTAACAAGCTTGTGATGTATGATAGTCTTTCCCAACTTAACAAGCTTGTGATGCATGATAGTCTTTCCCAACTTAACAAGATTGTGATGTATGATAGTCTTTCCCAACTGAACAAGCTTGTGGTGTATGATAGTCTTTCCCAACTTAACAAGATTGTGATGTATGATAGTCTTTCCCAACTTAACAAGATTGTGATGTATGATAGTCTTTCCCAACTTAACAAGATTGTGATGTATGATAGTCTTTCCCAACTTAACAAGCTTGTGATGCATGATAGTCTTTCCCAACTTAACAAGCTTGTGATGCATGATAGTCTTTCCCAACTTAACAAGCTTGTGATGTATGATAGTCTTTCCCAACTTAACAAGCTTGTGATGCATGATAGTCTTTCCCAACTTAACAAGATTGTGATGCATGATAGTCTTTCCCAACTTAACAAGATTGTGATGTATGATAGTCTTTCCCAACTTAACAAGCTTGTGATGTATGATAGTCTTTCCCAACTTAACAAGCTTGTGATGCATGATAGTCTTTCCCAACTTAACAAGCTTGTGATGCATGATAGTCTTTCCCAACTTAACAAGCTTGTGATGTATGATAGTCTTTCCCAACTTAACAAGCTTGTGATGTATGATAGTCTTTCCCAACTTAACAAGCTTGTGATGTATGATAGTCTTTCCCAACTTAACAAGCTTGTGATGCATGATAGTCTTTCCCAACTTAACAAGCTTGTGATGCATGATAGTCTTTCCCAACTTAACAAGCTTGTGATGCATGATAGTCTTTCCCAACTTAACAAGCTTGTGATGCATGATAGTCTTTCCCAACTTAACAAGCTTGTGATGCATGATAGTCTTTCCCAACTTAACAAGATTGTGATGTATGATAGTCTTTCCCAACTTAACAAGCTTGTGATGTATGATAGTCTTTCCCAACTTAACAAGCTTGTGATGCATGATAGTCTTTCCCAACTTAACAAGCTTGTGATGTATGATAGTCTTTCCCAACTGAACAAGCTTGTGATGCATGATAGTCTTTCCCAACTTAACAAGATTGTGATGTATGATAGTCTTTCCCAACTTAACAAGATTGTGATGTATGATAGTCTTTCCCAACTTAACAAGATTGTGATGTATGATAGTCTTTCCCAACTTAACAAGCTTGTGATGCATGATAGTCTTTCCCAACTTAACAAGCTTGTGATGTATGATAGTCTTTCCCAACTTAACAAGCTTGTGATGTATGATAGTCTTTCCCAACTTAACAAGCTTGTGATGCATGATAGTCTTTCCCAACTTAACAAGCTTGTGATGCATGATAGTCTTTCCCAACTTAACAAGCTTGTGATGCATGATAGTCTTTCCCAACTTAACAAGCTTGTGATGCATGATAGTCTTTCCCAACTTAACAAGCTTGTGATGTATGATAGTCTTTCCCAACTTAACAAGCTTGTGATGTATGATAGTCTTTCCCAACTTAACAAGCTTGTGATGCATGATAGTCTTTCCCAACTTAACAAGATTGTGATGTATGATAGTCTTTCCCAACTTAACAAGCTTGTGATGTATGATAGTCTTTCCCAACTTAACAAGCTTGTGATGCATGATAGTCTTTCCCAACTTAACAAGATTGTGATGCATGATAGTCTTTCCCAACTTAACAAGATTGTGATGCATGATAGTCTTTCCCAACTTAACAAGATTGTGATGCATGATAGTCTTTCCCAACTTAACAAGATTGTGATGCATGATAGTCTTTCCCAACTTAACAAGCTTGTGATGTATGATAGTCTTTCCCAACTTAACAAGCTTGTGATGTATGATAGTCTTTCCCAACTTAACAAGCTTGTGATGCATGATAGTCTTTCCCAACTTAACAAGATTGTGATGTATGATAGTCTTTCCCAACTTAACAAGATTGTGATGTATGATAGTCTTTCCCAACTTAACAAGATTGTGATGTATGATAGTCTTTCCCAACTTAACAAGCTTGTGATGTATGATAGTCTTTCCTTTCTTTCTTTATTTGGTGTTTAACGTCGTTTTCAACCACGAAGGTTATATCGCGACGAGGGAAAGGGGGGAGATGGGATAGGGGAAAGGGGGGAGATGGGATAGAGCCACTTGTTAAGTGTTTCTTGTTCACAAAAGCACTAATCAAAAAATTGCTCCAGGGGCTTGCAACGTAGTACAATATATGACCTTACTGGGAGACTGCAAGTTTCCAGTACAAAGGACTAAACATTTCTTACATACTGCTTGACTAAAATCTTTACAAACATTGACTATATTCTATACAAGAACCACTTAACAAGGGTAAAAAGTGAAGAATTTTATGGGTGAGAAAAGGAAAGTAAAAGGACTTTGGGGAGGCAGAAATAGAGAAGAAACAAGAAAAAGATCCTAATTAGGTTCACGGCATCGAGAGTGATGCGACCTTCTCTCAGAATCCACCACCCGGGGGACGCGCCTCTACGCCAATTAGGGGGCGCGAGGGATAGTCTTTCCCAACTTAACAAGATTGTGGTTTTGGTTTTTTTGTTGTTGCTGCTTCACCCGATTCTTTTTTGTCTTTGTGGGATTTTTTTATGAGGCAGGGAGCATCCTTCTTCGTAGGGCTTTCTTATTTAACAAAATGTCCATCGAACTTTTTCCATGTGCGTGTGCTTGCAGAAGATATTGAAAAATAACTAAATCGGTTTTCACATTCATTTTCGTCTGGACATCTTTTACATGATGCACAAGGCCGTTTGTCACTGTTTTAGATACAAGTCTGTAAAAAGTCTAAGGTACCTCAAACCCGTTCACCTGATTTGTTTTTCATTGCAAGATAATCTGTTTACTTCAGGTAGCCCAGACCATGACGCTTGTGCTGACAGTACGCCGAACAGTGAAAGGCTCAGTACAGACGGAGACTGAACACTGGATAGTTGTGCATTTTCACGAAGGAACTAAAGAGATGTCCGCCGACTTCAGAGACCTATGTCAGGTACTGTAACGCATATGTCTGACTGCTTCATAGTGCACGTGTGTGAGTCTGACGTTGCTGCCGAAGGAAAAGCTAAGATTAGATATCGTATGCGCTTACATGTAAAACGTATCTTATGACAACTGTATCATACCATCGTAATTATGTCCCCAATTTGAGAAGCAGCTGTTGGACTGCAGTGCAGTAACAATGGTGTATCGTCCAGGTACCGTCTCTAATACCAACGATCACTCCAACCATATTTTCATAATTCCACTTTGAGAGCTTCCTTTTCCGCAATGTTTTTGTTTGAGCAGCTCGAAGGCTTTCGCCTGCAAACCCTGATCTTTCGTCACAATATTCCCCAATTATTCACCAAGCCTGGTCAATGTTTGCCACTTTTCACATTTTGAACAGGTAGACATTCAGCTTGAAATAATCTTTTTCAACTTTTGTTGTCACCCAGAGCAAGTGTCTCACTCATCGACCATACGTGGGTGTCGCTGCTAAACTCAACAACCAACTGTCATCCTTCCAAGGTCAGCTGTACTGCTTTCTGCCGCTACCTCCAGAGACGCCGAGCCCTACGGGGCTGCCAATGCACGTGCACGGGTTCTTCGAGCTGAGCCAGAACCGACGTCATGTGGAATGGCCCAAGGGGGAGGGGGAGGAGGGGGGACCGAGCGACGAGGCAGCCTTGTGGAACAGTCTGCTGGTCACGGAGGTCATGCCTCGTGCTTACGTCACACTGGTCACTGAACTGGTCAACACAGCTGGAACTGGAGCGTCACCCTTCACCAGGTGACGTATAGCTGGCTGTGCAATAGATTCAATCTGTGCAGGTATTGTTTTTATATCAGTCTAGCATCCATAGTCAACTTTTCAGCGATATTTCCAGTGGATCTTTAAGCTCAGACTAGATGAGATGTAAATCAGAAGAAAACTTTGCACAATGTCTTTCAAGAGACATTCAAGTTGCACTTCAAATAAGCGACAGGCGCCTAGACGTAAGTGAATTTCCTGAAGACTAAACATTGTTCTTGTTGATTATTTTTAATCAATTCTTTTTTTAATAACTGTGCACATTTTATTCCATTGACAGGGGGTCATCACCACAGCAGACCATGGCAATGACAGCGGATGCCCTCTACCAGCTGTGTCCCAACCACTCCAAGCTCACCACTCACTGGCAGCCACTGCTGGCTCCGTTCTATCAGAAACTGTCCGCATCTGGGCTCTTCTTTGCTCAGCTACAGGGAGGTCACTGGGTTTCACTGCACGAGGCTGTGGTGATGACGTCCCCTGCCCCTGACGACCTGGACGAGGACACGGAGGTGGCGGTGGTTGAGGTGTACGCCGTGTGTCGGGTCAACCTGGTCCGGCTTCCCCGGCACGTGCTGCACGGCATGAACGAGGTCAGCGTGACCTCTGTCACTGGTGTCAGCCCTCAACACCTCAGCGTTCTGATGCGAGCAGACACCACATGGTCTGGGAAGCTTTCCAGGGAACAGAAATGTCTTATTCTGTGTTACCTCTGTCGCCATGGTGACCAGTCAATACTGCAAGGCTTGGAACTGTTGCCTCTGGTGGACGGCTCGTTCTGCAAGCCTGATGATCACCTGGTACACGTGTGTCGGGATGACCGAGACCTCAGTCTCTTGCCAGGACTACATGACCGCCTGTGTCACGTGACCCAACCAGATGGGCTTCAAAAATGTCTCCTGGGCCTGGCAGAGTCAGGTGATTACAAGTTGATATCAATACATTCATTGGACTTCCATTAAAAAAAAGCCACTTGCGTTTGGTTTGGTTTCCGGAAATGTTAAAACAACAAAGTGGATTCTGATTTAAAAAAGATGTATTTTGTTGTGCAATTTCTGCATTGTTTAGTTGTTAAAAGGTATGGAAAACTGGCAAGGCGCCTAATATTTATTATTTTGTCACTCAGGCTTTGGAAACCTGCGGTTGCTGACTGACGACAAAGTTCCGTCACTCCTGGCAGACAGTTTAGCTGCCCAACACTCGGGTCTTACTAACATAAAACTGCCAGATGACAACTCCTGGATCAGACAGGTGTGGTCATACCTGCAGGGAAAGGACCTGAACGACGTTGACCACCTGCCCCTCCTGCCCTGCCCCCATGGCAACGACTTGATCCTCAGACCCCTCCAGGGCAACAACCTGTGTGAGAGACTGGACGGCTTTCCTCCCGCCTCCTCGGCGCTGAGCCAGGCTCTCCGTCACCTTGGTGTACACGTCATCCCCAGTCTTCCTGACTTTGTATTGCGTCACAGTGACGTCATCCACTCCCGCGTACAGCCAGCTTCGTATCTGGGCGTGCTCAAGTGTCTGGCGAGACTGGCTGAGGAAGACAGGACCACCCAGGAGATAGCGATGAAGTTCAACACCGAGTCTACCGTTGATGATACAATTGCTTTGGTAGACATTATATCTGACGGGAGAGGCAGGAGTGATCAGACTGACGAGAAGAAATGGGAAGCTGCCAAGCGTGTACTGAGATGCCTGAATCTATTTCCGGTGTGGCCGACTGATGTGAGGACAACAGAGGCTCCTCCATCAGAGTTTGCGAATTCAGTGGAACACACCAGCGTGCACGAGATTGACCTTCTGACCCCTGAGGTCACTGGAAGCATTGGCCTTCCACCCGCCGTCCATCTCTCCCCCAAACTGCTTCATTGCGATAGCAAGGCCCACCGTCAGTTTGCTGGAGATCTCGGGGCAAAGGAAATGTCCTTGCATGATCTTGTTGAAAACATTCTGTCTGCTGCTTCATCTGGAAGTCAAGGCATTGCAGGCATCACAGATTTTATGACATACTTTCTCCAGACCTCTTTCATTGAGAAACACGAGTTGCAGGAACTGGCAGAAGGAATTCAGTTCGCTCCTTCATGCCTGAAAGCTGAGCTGAAGAAAGCACATGACCTTTATGATCCGGAAGACAAAATGCTTCAAGATCTGTTCTCTGGAGAGGATCGATTTCCTGCCAGCTCGTTGTATCAGGGCCATGTAGCTATACTGGAGAATCTGAAACTGCTTGGCTTGCGAAACAGTGCTGAGGTCACGACTCAAGATCTTATTCAAACAGCCAAAGAAATCGAAAAACTCTGCAGAAGCGAGAGATCAGAGGACATTGTTATCGCACAAAGAAAAGCCAAGGCGATGTTGACCTTTATTCAGAAACACGGACACACACTGACCACAGACACGGTAGAACAGCTTGCCACGCTGCAATGCCTGCCTTGCGTCACAAGCAGAGACCACGCCCCGCCTGGCTTCCCTGCCGCGCTCCCTTTGTGTCCCGCACAACACCACGCCCTGGGCATCTCGCGTGCCGTGGACATTTGTCACTACGTCAAACTGGAGCTTGTTGGGTCCGTCAAGCCAGTGTCGCTCGCACCCCTTACTTCTGACTCTTTGTTGTTTGCCCACTTTTACCAACCTACTGCTGATGATGTCATCGAACACCTGAGCGTTGTGATTTCCAAGTTCAGTAGGAAACAGTCACACCAATTTTCTAGCATTTTGCATCACATTTACACAGAACTGAATGCTATGTTTCGTGGCGGAGAGACTGTGACAGAGAAACTGAGAGAGCTGGACTGCGTTTTGACGGAGAAAGACTGGTGTTTCCGGTGTCCTGGCAAGTTCTGGATAGCGGAGGAGGACAGCGATGACCTTGACTTGTCGCCATACTGCTTCCCGCTGCCCTCTGACATGGTGGATGCGGGTCTTGGCGAGCTGTTCGCGGCGTGCGGCTGTCACCAGGGACAGGGCTACACCATTCTCACAGAGGTCCTGCGAGAGATACAGAGCAAGCATGCAGAGTCTTCTTCTGACGAAAGGGCTTTCAACAAGGATTTCAAACTTGTGAAAACCATCCTTCAGGCCATTGTGGACAAAGGGGAATACAACGAGGAAGAAATCATCTTGCCTGTTTACTCCGCCAATCCAACAGAACTCAAGTTTGCCATGGCCAAAGATTGCACGGTTGCCCCAGACCCGGATGTCATAACATTTCTTGTCGAGGAAGAGGAAGGAATTACCTTTGTCCATCCTGACCTTGACAAGGACGTTGCACTGAAACTCGGAGCCCTTGACCTGCGGAAGAGGACAATGACCGGAATGGATGACCTTGACATTGATGACTCAGAGTACGGCCAGCACGAGAAGCTGACG
This sequence comes from Littorina saxatilis, assembly GCF_037325665.1. Classification (NCBI taxonomy): domain Eukaryota; kingdom Metazoa; phylum Mollusca; class Gastropoda; order Littorinimorpha; family Littorinidae; genus Littorina; species Littorina saxatilis. Next base: position 58,983,603 of record NC_090253.1, on the reverse strand, counting down.
ACCAGACTGCACAACCTGCTCCGAGAGGGCTACACTGACGGCTTCTCCGTTCCCAAGGTGAGACCGGTCAATCATTATTTCAGCAATGTGTACACACATGAAAGGCGTTCCATGGTTCAAAGAACAGGACGTTGCGTTTTCTCCACCCTACATTTTATTGTTTGAGGCCAGTCTGCATTTCATCATTTTATTGTAAAAACAAAACAAACAAAAACCAGAACAACTCGAGTAACACTGAACTGGCTTCAACCAGCTCAGACAGTATATTAATTAAGCAATGCATTGTTATTGCAGCTGAAGTATGTTATTATGTCACAACATTATCAATAAGACTCAGAGCCTTTAGTTGATTTTGCCAACCATTCCATAGCCAGAAAAATGGCAATAAAAGAACAAAACAAATACACTGCGCAGGTGAATGCTCAATATCACTGCTCAATATCAATGCTGACCGGCACGGTTGGCCTAGTGGTAAGGCGTCCGCCCCGTGATCGGGAGGTCGTGGGTTCGAACCCCGGCCGGGTCATATCTAAGACTTTAAAATTGGCAATCTAGTGGCTGCTCCGCCTGGCGTCTGGCATTATGGGGTTAGTGCTAGGATTGGTTGGTCCGGTGTCAGAATAATGTGACTGGGTGAGACATGAAGCCTGTGCTGCGACTTCTGTCTTGTGTGTGGCGCACGTAAAATGCCAAAGCAGCACCGCCCTGATATGGCCCTTCGTGGTCGGCTGGGCGTTAAACAAACAAACAAACAAACAAACAAACAAACAATATCAATGCTCAATATCACTGCTTCATTATTGACGACCGATTCTGAACTGTCCTGACACAAAGTGTGTGTTGTACGTGACTGCTTATAATCAATGTTTCATTATTGACGACCGGTTCTGAACTGTCCTGACACAAAGTGTGTGTTGTACGTGACTGCTTATAATCAATGTTTCATTATTGACGACCGATTCTGAACTGTCCTGACACAAAGTGTGTGTTGTACGTGACTGCTTATAATCAATGTTTCATTATTGACGACCGGTTCTGAACTGTCCTGACACAAAGTGTGTGTTGTACGTGACTGCTTATAATCAATGTTTCATTATTGACGACCGATTCTGAACTGTCCTGACACAAAGTGTGTGTTGTACGTGACTGCTTATAATCAATGTTTCATTATTGACGACCGATTCTGAACTGTCCTGACACAAAGTGTGTGTTGTACGTGACTGCTTATAATCAATGTTTCATTATTGACGACCGATTCTGAACTGTCCTGACACAAAGTGTGTGTTGTACGTGAATGCTCAATATCACTGCTTCATTATTGACGACCGATTCTAAACTGTCCTGACACAAAGTGTGTGTTGTGCCTGCAGGAGCTGGTGCAGAACGCAGACGACGCTGGGGCGAGCGTGGTGAAGTTCCTGGTGGACGAACGCGACAACGGCGACTGGAGGAGCGGACTGGTGACCCCCGCCCTCGCCGACCTGCAGGGCCCGGCTCTCTGGGTCTACAACGACTCTGTCTTTACCAGGGCCGACTTTTACAACCTGTGCAAGCTGGGCGGGGCCACCAAGAAACAGGACTGCAGCAAGGTGGGTCGAACACTGGTAGCCGTGTATTAAAGGGACACGCAAGGCCCCATGACTACATAGTTTGATTTCTCTTCGGGATTTGTAATTATTTCACAATGCACAAGAAATACCATTCAATTAGTGTTAAATGTTCAATTAATCGAATTTTAAACAGTGTTTTGGTTATCTTTGCACACTTATTTCTCCTTGCATTGTCATTGTTTTCGTTCTTGCTCTATTTCTTTGCCTATAAGAGTGGTGATCGTGTGCACATTTACTTAATAACAGATTTAAGTACCCAAATTCACAAGGGTTTTATGGGTGCATGATTACCAACACTACAATAAAATGTCAACAGAAACGGGACTTCACTGCAGAGGAGATTGCATAACAAAACTGTTCCCTTATTAACACTGATTTATTGAATTATTTAGCATAGTTAACCTATGGAGCATTGCAGAGATTTTCTGTGCAGGTGTGTATAAATTGCAACACTGCAAAAGCTCCTAGTACTTGTTACAAATTTCTTCAAGACAAACACCAGACACTTTCGTTACTTTCCGATTTTTTTATGCCAGAATGAATATAAACAATCTGACATGATCACAAAACATATTGTATCCATGCATGCTATTTCTATATATAATATGCAGCAGTTTTAGATCTGTCAACATTACATGCCTTTCTGATACCATTAATAGAAAAAGTGTGCTTTTCTTTTAATTACACATCACACAATTGCACCTGATGTGAGACCGGCACGGTTGGCCTAGTGATAAGGCGTCCGCCCCGTGATCGGGAGGTCGTGGGTTCGAACCCCGGCCGGGTCATACCTAAGACTTTAAAATTGGCAATCTAGTGGCGGCTCCGCCTGGCGTCTGGCATTATGGGGTTGGTGCTAGGACTGGTTGGTCCGGTGTCAGAATAATGTGACTGGGTGAGACATGAAGCCTGTGCTGCGACTTCTGTCTTTTGTGTGGCGCACGTTTTATGTCAAAGCAGCACCGCCCTGATATGTCCCTTCGTGGTCGGCTGGGCGTTAAGCAAACAAACAAACAAAACAAACAAACAAACCTGATGTAAGTTGATCCAACATTCCGGTAAATTATAACATGACTGATGAGTATGCAGTTTCATCCCACAATCACACTATGTTGACCTTTTTATTTTTGATAACAGTAGTCAAACCTTTGCTGAACTCATTTTCTCGACCATTTGTTTGTCAATGGACATTTGTGGTACAGTAAATGGCTTTTGTATTCCCCTGTCAAAAGGTGGGGAAGTTTGGCCTGGGGTTCAACGCGGTGTACAACGTGACTGAGGTGCCCAGCATCTACTCTGGCAGCACCCTGGCCATGCTGGATCCTCACCAGCTCTACCTGGACAACAAACGCGGCAAGAAGATGGACTTTGGCGAAATCATGAACAAGGTGCTGCTCAGACGGATGCCCAACCAGTTCAGGCCCTTCCAGGGGGTCTTTGAGTGCGACATGTTGAACAAGAACTGGAAGCCCTTCTCCGGAACTCTCTTCCGCTTCCCGTTCAGGACAGAAGGGCAGGCAGAGAAGAGCGAGATCTGCCAGGAGGCGTTCACTGCAGAACGACGAGAGGACTTCATGGAGGGCTTGATGTCCAAGGCGGGCAACTTGCTGCTGTTCCTTCAGCACGTGAAGCGCGTGGAGCTGTACCGTCTACCCAGAGACTGCAGTGACCCGGCACAGGCCCGGCGTCTGATGGTGGTGCAGCGACACTCTGTGACCATAATGCCTCGCCAGTTGTCAGGCAACGAAAGCATCCTGGAACATTTCTCACAAGCTTGGGAGTCAGCAATTGAACAAGGCGAGTCTTTCCACGAGCAGAACTTCATTGACACAGTGACTGTTTCCATGGAAACTGCAAAGACAAATAAAAGAGAGGGAAAGACGACACAGTGCAGGTTTCGCATTGCCTGGACACCAGGGACAGGAGAATCGTGTGACACAGCACGTGAGACAAGCAAGGAAGGCTTCATACCGCTGGCTGCTGCGGCCATTCTCACAGATAGTCAAGGAAGAATAGTCTGCATGGATGCTTGTCCCGAAGGTTTGTATGAACTTTGATTTTTTTTTTAAATATTCATTTTGATTGGCTAGTACAGCCATTGCACATAACCAACAAATATAAAGCCCACTATTACAAATTGTACAGTTGCCTCGTGAATATGAATTTCATCCAGTTTCCATCTTGGTTTATTCACATAATTGACTTAACGGTAACTTGTAAGAACTTAGCGTTAAATAACACGTGGCTTTATACTTGACATTTAATGAATGTTGCTGTAGTAACCAGTAAATGAAGCCGGTTTGTAGAACACAGTACTGTACTGTACTGTACAACACAATACAATGGAAAAACAATTCAATTCATACAATACATTTTAATACAAAACAGTACAATTCAACACAATACACTGCAATGGTATTTTTTGTTCTGCAAACATTCTCGCCTTCTGAAGAACATTCTCTGAGTACTTTTTAGCTTTGAAAGTAAGTGTGGATACACACATATTTGTTCTGTTGGATCGTAGTAGATTTCAGGAACCTCTTTGTTTTAGGATCTAACACGACGGGTCATCTCTTCTGCTTCCATTGTTTCAAGATTTTACACATCGTTTCAACTGTTATCATTCCTTTGTTTCAGAATTGTACACATCGTGTCAACTGTTATCATTCCTTTGTTTCAGAATTGTACACATCGTGTCATCTGTTCTGCTTCGCTTGTTTCATGATTTTATACAACCGGTCATCTGTTTTGCTTCGCTTGTTTCATGATTTTATACAACCGGTCATCTGTTTTGCTTCGCTTGTTTCATGATTTTACACAACGGGTCATTTGCTGTGCTTTCTTTCTTCCAGGAATTTACACAACGGGTCATCTGTTTTGCTTACTTTGTTTCAGATTTTACACAACCGGTCATCTGTTCTGCTTCCTTTGTTTCAGGGTTTTACACAACGGGTCTTCTGTTTTGCTTCCTTTGTTTCAGGGTTTTACACAACGGATCTTCTGTTTTGCTTCCTTTTTTCAGGGTTTTACACAACGGGTCATCTGTTCTGTTTCCTTTGTTTCAGGATTTTACACAACGGGTCATCTGCTCTGCTTCCTTTGTTTCAGGATTTTACACAACGGGTCATCTGCTCTGCTTCCTTTGTTTCAGGATTTTACACAACGGGTCATCTGTTCTGCTTCCTTTGTTTCAGGATTTTACACAACGGGTCATCTGTTCTGCTTCCTTTGTTTCAGGATTTTACACAACGGGTCATCTGCTCTGCTTCCTTTGTTTCAGGATTTTACACAACGGGTCATCTGTTCTGCTTCCTTTGTTTCAGGATTTTACACAACGGGTCATCTGTTCTGCTTCCTTTGTTTCAGGATTTTACACAACGGGTTATCTGCTCTATTTCCTTTGTTTCATGATTTTACACAACGGGTCATCTGTTCTGCTTCCTTTGTTTCAGGATTTTACACAACGGGTCATCTGTTCTGCTTCCTTTGTTTCAGGATTTTACACAACGGGTCATCTGTTCTGCTTCCTCCCACTGGCCCGGCAAGTTTCCCTGACTGACCTTCCAGTGCAAATCAACGCGCCTTTTGCCTTGACGTCTGACCGCCGGGGGCTGCTGTCTCAAAATGAAGATGACAAAAAGCTCATTGAAGGAAGGTCTGTTGCGAGCGGGAAACAAAAACTGACCACTCCCTCTGAGGCAGCCAAACACACAAACAAACACAAACACACACACACACACACACACACACACACACATACACACACACACACACACACACGCACGCACGCACGCATACACAAGAAGTCTCGATTTCAAACATCAACACAAAATCAGAATATGCAAATTTCAGATAATTTTCTATTAAATTGAAAGACTTGATAAGCCACCTGTCCAGTGTAGACTTGTCTTAGTGAATGGCTTTCTTGCATTAGTCGAGCAAACTGGGCATTGGTGTCTTCCCAGGAGATAAAAGTCTATTCTTGAAAAGACCTGTAGATGTGAAAGCTTTAGAAAAACTTCGTTCTGTAAACTTTCTCGCTTTCTGAAGAACATTCTCTGAGTACTTTTAGTTTTGAAAGTAAGATGTCAGTTGAGTCAGATGGGTGAAGGTATCGCCTTTAGGTTTCGTTGATGGACATATCCGTTAGAGGTACGTTTCCCTTGGAGTTATGATGTTATCTATCAGACCGTTTTGGCAGCGCTTCCTTCATCTTTCAGGTGGAACACGGCTTTGTTCTCAGACCCCATCCCCAGGGCCTACCTGGCTGCCTTGGAGAGCGTGGCGCCGACACAGACATCACCAGAGCCGTACTACAGCCTGTGGCCCCAGCACACAGCACAGCCACTGAGGCAAGGCCAGAGTCCGCAGGGCGAGATGTACCCACACTTTTATCAGCTCTTGGTACAGGAAAACTTCACCGTCTTTCTTCACCCCAGTGGCTGCACAGGCTTCTATGACTCCTTCTTCTTTGACCCGGAGCTCAGTGACACAGACATTGGCCGGGTAGCGTTCAGGGTGCTTGAAACCTTCTGGGAGGAGAGCGAGTGGCGTGCTGGCCGTCTGATTGACCTCCCGCCTGGCGTGGCTGGCAGCATCTTGCGGTCCGGACAAGACGTCGCCTTCAGACAGAGAGTCATTACCATGGAGCAGTTCTGTCGCCTTGTCCTCTTCCCTCAAGTTGACCAGGACCACCCAGCGCTAGAGGCCGGGGACAGAGACCGGCTGGTTTTGTACGCCCTGCAGTCCCACAGTGCCGCGCTGCACGAGCTGGTCCAGTCTCACGCCTGCATCCCGTGTCGCCCTGACGGACGTCTGCGAGCTCCGGCCAGTCTGGTCCACCCCCACGGCCTGGCCGCCCCGCTCTTCTCTGAGGACGACGCCAGGTTCCCACAGCGTGAGGGGGAGGCAGACTTCACTACCCACACCGCCCTCAGCCAGCTGCTGAAGCTAGGCATGGTGAAGGACACAGTCAGCAGAGAGGAGCTGAGGCAGCGAGCTCAGTCAGTGGAGACTTTGGCCGAAACAACAGCTCTGCAGAGAGCTAAAGCCATTGTCAAGTACTTACCGAGCCTGGGTAAAAAGATGGAGAGTTATGCTGCAGTCTTGAGAAACATCATGTTCTTGCCGGTTCTGAAACAACCCGAGGACTGGCCTTTGAAGTGGGATGGACAAGGAAAAACAATCGCGTTGCCATCTGAAACGTTTTCAAGCAGCTTGAAAGAGCTGGTCGGTTGCCAGGCAGCAGTACTCAATGAAAACTCCCTTGATTTGTCCGGCACAGACAAGGACACGTTGGGTTTACTGGGAGTCACTCAGTATAAATCCTTGACAATCGGCGACACGCGGTTGACAAAGGTAACTGTCGCGCAGCTGATGAGTATTTCCGAAGACCCCAACGCAGTGTCCCAGGGCAACTACAAGGCTGTGGCAAAACTCTGCAAGAAGATCTATCAATACCTTGAAAGTTTCTGCAGACGTGACCCAAGAGGATCGTACAAAGACCACAGGCTTGTGATTGAAGAGCTGAAGGAGCGACAGGTAGTGCTGACGGGTCAAGGCTTCCAGGAAGCAGGACGTCTAGCCATGGGATCGGGGAACTACCTGGAGCCATACCTGACGTACGCTGATGGACACACCTGGCGCTGTCACGAGCTCTTAGCTTTCCTGGGCGTCAAGGCAGCGTAAGTTTTTACGGTTAAATTTGATTCAGCTGGGTAAATTCTACCCTGTATTTACACAATCTACTCCTAAAATATGTATGTAAAGAGGATAAAGGCAGCTTGATTAGCAAAAGACGTATCTTATTTGACGGAAATTGGAATGAATATTCTAAACGCAACTACGCCAAGCGTAACTTCACTAAAAAAAATGGCTGCTTTCGTGCATCACTGGAAGGCAGGTGAGACCTGCAGATCAATGACCTCACGGTGCTTGTCGCCGATAGAAGATTTCCGGAATTAACTGTGCCCAAGATTTTATCAGATGTGGAAGAGTTGGGCCCCTTTGCACCAATGAGGCAAACACTCCCCGTGGCCACTGGTTGATGGAGGGAAGCGAACATACCAGCAGTGAATAGAGAGTTTCAGTGAGCCTACTTTTAAACAAAAGGCACATACCAAGCAGACACTGCATTACATGCACTTCGGATCTTTCTTTACGGGGCGATCGTTTTCCTACAAACACGCGTGTTTTATTTACTGTTTTGAAGGAGCACAACTATTCTACAGTAAACAAGAACTCTGACAGTTATTTTCGAACATTGTCTATCAACACTAGTGTTTCAATGAATGCTTTGCTATATCAATTTCTCGGACAGCTAACTGTCAAAAAAGTTGCACTAATGCGTATAGCTGATAGTTTTTTAGTAGACCTCAGTTAACACAGAACAGTCCTGTTTGGCAAATTAAGACCAGTTTTAGAGCTCTTTATCTTGAAAACAACAAAACAAGGGGGGGGGGGGTATAGGAGACAGGCAACATTCACATACCACTCTCTCTTTTCCAACCCAATCCAAAAACGTTTTTGCTAATAACGTTGAGTAGAATCTTTTATTTACTAAGCGTGGAGTAATGGCTATCTGTGTGTGAAACTAGATCGTCAGCGCGGTTCTGCTGCACAAAATGAGGACATGAACACATCATTTGTACAGTTCAGCCTAATTCAGTGGTGTGGTCACCAACATTAATTTGGAACCCATCCTCCTCGGTCCTTATTTCCTTAGATTCGTAGGGGTCGGCACTAGAAAGTTTTACATGCCGTGAATGATTACAAAACCATTTCACAAGATCAGCATCTTGCCTTTTAACTGGAACTTCTTCCTTCAAGTAATCAGTCACATCTGCTGTCAATAACATAGTACCGTTATAAACTTTCTGTCTGGTTTTTTTTCTGTCGGTATGATTGTTTGTTTGTTTTTTCCTTGCAGGTTTGGGGTGTCAGATATACTGAACGCGATGAGAAATCTGGCCTCTGACAATACTTCATCGCAGCTTATTGAAAACCTTGTAGAGCTCCTGCTGAAGATGACGGAACTCCTTGAGAAAACCCTCAAATCGGACAAGAGAGAGCGTCTTGAAGAGGAGGAAACCCGTGACCTGTATCTGCCTGACAGAGATGGGGGGCTGCGTCCAATCAGCAAGCTTTGTCTCAACGACTGTGATTGGCTGGATGAGTCAGACACCATGCACTTCCTGCATCCCAAGTTCTCGGAGCATCTTGCTCTCGCTCTTGGCGTCAGAACAAAACGAGAGCATGACGAGGTGATTTGGCTTCTGTCTGTCTGCTTTACTATCTGTCGACCACTCTCTGATTGTCTGCCTATCTGTCTATCTGAAACGCATGACAATTTGAATTATCAAGTTGTCCGTCTGTTTGTCTAGGTATGTCAGTCTGTCTATTTGTCTGTGTCTCTGTCTCTGTCTTTCCTTCTGTCTGTCTGTCTGTCTGTCTGTCTGTTTGTCTGTGTCTCTGTCCCTGTCTCTCTGTCTGTCTGTCTGTCTCTCTCTCTCTCTCTCTCTCTCTCTCTCTCTCTCTCTCTCTCTCTCTCTCTCTCTCTCTCTCTCTCTCTCTCTCTCTCTCTCTCTCTCTCTCTGCGAGCCCAACAATTTTACTGCAAAAAGGTACGCGTTTCCTCCGTTGACACAGCCGATAACTCGAGTAATAATGCTATCACAACATCAGCAACAGGCCACAGGGACACGCATGTCAATGCAGATGATACCAGAAACGCACAAACAATGAGTGTACACGCCGATTGACAGTGGGGCGAGCTGTGTTGTAAACACCGAAGCACGTAAATCACGAAGCCGAATTTCACACATTCCAGGGCCAACTCCGCAGCAGTCCATTGACTCCACGTGCGTGGCCATTGACAGTGGCAGTGACAGTATACGAACAGAGAGCGATACAGCGGGACCTGTCGAACATCAGCTGGCTGAAGCTGAGAGGTTTGCCTTACAAAGGGACTACAACCTCGAGGTAGTAAAATCGCTCGCTTCAGAACTGACCCTCAACCTCACGACGCGAAAGGAACTGAAGTCTATGCAAGATAAAACAAGGAACACTTTTCTGACCAGAGTGGTGTACGATGCTTCATGTAAACAGTTGATCGCAAAATCTGATGATTTCTTGTTCACCTACGACTGTACTAAAGCTGAAACACTGTACTGGGCGTTTCTGAGGGACAAAGCAGACATGATGCCGGACCAAACCAAAAGACTGACATTCATCGAAGAGACCAAAGATGTGCGACGAACCTACTACCGACGCGAGATAGACCATATGACCAAGGACTTGCATGTACTGGTCAATCTTCTCAGGGTTTACTTTCACAGTTGAACTTTCGTGTGTGAAAGACTGTATCGGTAACATACGCGTCTGACATTGGAAATACCATGTCAGTCAAATAAGGTTGTACGTGTACGCGATCGATCTCGATGAGTATTGTATAATGCCAAAGCCAACCACACCCCTGATTCCCCCCTACCCCCCTTGGTCATGGGCAAATTGCCTAACCAGTAAACCATTTGAGTCTTGAGTCTTGAGTCTCTCTCTCTCTCTCTACTTATGTTTAGTCAAACAAAAGAAGGAACATTAAAGAAAACTTCCCATTTACCTTTAGGTTTGAGATTATCTATGTGTCTTCCTGCCTCTCTGTCCTCTTCTTGTTGTCTTTCACAGTATCCTTCTCTATAATTCTGTCTTCCAGTCCTTTCCTGTGCAACCACCCCACCCATCCCCCCTCCACTCCCACCCCCACCCCCAATACACCCCCCCAAAAAAAATTATAGGGGTTAAAATCAAGGGTCTGCCAAACCTAGGGGGTAAAAATCAAGGGTCTGCCAAACCCGGCAAATGCAGTAGGCAGCCCAGAGATCCCTAAGTACCTCTCCCAAAGATGGTACTTTTCAGCAAGATTTACAGTTTCAAGCTGTTAGGACAACTTCTTTTGAAAGTGTGATTTTGTAGAGGTTATTTGGGGAAACTGAAAGGTAGCCTCGTCAGGCGACAACTATTCAAACCCATATTCTTATCATTACATTTTGTCAAGTTTTGACTAAATGTTTTAACATTGACGGGAAATCGAGGCGAGGGTGGTGGTGTATGTGTGTGTATGTGTCTGTGTGTGTGTGTGTGTGTGTAGAGCGATTCAGACCAAACTACTGGACCGATCTGTATGAAATTGTACATGAGAGTTCCTGGGAATGATATCCCCGGACGTTGTTTTCTTTTTTTCGATAAATACCTTTGATGACGTCATATCCGGCTTTTTGTAAAAGTTGAGGCGGCACTGTCACACCCTCATTTTTCAATCAAATTGATTGAAATTTTGGTCAAGCAATCTTCGACGAAGGCCGGACTTCGGTATTGCATTTCAGCTTGGTGGCTTAAAAATTAATTAATGACTTTGGTCATTAAAAATCTGAAAATTGTTAAAAAAATATTTTTTTTATAAAACGATCCAAATTTACGTTCATCTTATTCTTCATCATTTTCTGATTCCAAAAACATATAAATATGTTATATTTGGATTAAAAACAAGCTCTGAAAATTAAAAATATAAAAATTATGATTAAAATTAAATTTTCGAAATCAAAAAACACTTTCATCTTATTCCTTGTCGGTTCCTGATTCCAAAAACATATTATAGATATGATATGGTTGGATTAAAAACACGCTCAGAAAGTTAAAACGAAGAGAGGTATAGAAAAGCGTGCTATCCTTCTCAGCGCAACTACTACCCTACTCTTCTTGTCAATTTCACTGGCTTTGCCACGAGCGGTGGACTGACGATGCTACGAGTATACGGTCTTGCTGAAAAATTGCATTGCGTTCAGTTTCATTTTGTGAGTTAGACAGCTTGACTAAATTTAATGTTGTATTTTCGCCTTACGCGACTTGTTTTGTTTCTCGATTGAGAATAATCATTTATAGATGACTATTATTCATTTCCCTTGTTGGGATGTACTTGCATGTACTGGTGGTTGATTACCCAAATGTCCTCACAGTGACTGAGGTTTATATGAGGCTCAGTGATTCGTGTATTTGTTTGTTCAGCCCATTTCTTTCTTTTGTTTATCCACAAAAAACCAAAAAACGAAAATAATCATTTATAAGAATAATAAGAATAAGAATACTTTATTATCTCATAGAGAAATTCAGGCGTGGTACATAACAATAGTACAAACAAGACATTGATTTTACATAAAACATATAGCACTATATAACAGGGCAGGTTATAGAAACACCTTCCACATACCTCTCTGGACATTCCTTACATTGTTCTTACGCATTCAGACATGAACACATCCATGTCTCATTTACACATGATCATCGCACACATGGACATTCTTATACGCTCAACTTACCCATTCACACATGGACATTCCACCACGCTCCACTTACACATTCTTATACGCTCCACTTACACATTCACACATGGGCATTCTTATATGCTCCACTCCCACATGGACATTCGACTACGCCCACTTACACGTTCACACATGGACATCTTTAAAGCACTGCGCTTACATTCTCGCACACCTGCGCGTATAACGAACTATGGCTAAACATCATTGCAAAATATCATAGCATACAATATATCAGAAAATATACGGTTGTACATAAAACCAATACATACATGTACATTACTACTGATTGCACTGGCAGAAGAGGGGCTGGGTCGGGTATGTGGATGTGTTTACATGTTGCTAAGGGTGATGGATTTGGAGATGAAGCTGTTTTGCAGCCGGAGTGTCCTAGCTTTGTGCGTGCGAAGTCTACGGCCAGAGGGAAGGAGTTCATAGAGGTGGGCAAGGACATGGGACCTATCTGTATGTATGATTTGTGGTGGAATTTCCTCCATGGTGTGTGTAGGATGTACTGTACTAAATGTACTGTGGTCGTATATTAACGGGTTATATTTCCCCGTATGCGTACAGGTTCATTGGAGGGAAGGTGTAGTGGTTGTTTGTTTGGTTTTGCAACAAAACAATTCATCCCTTTTTGGAAGATGAGGGTGGTCCGCCCGAGGGCAGACCGGGTTGTGGGTTCGATACAAAAGATTGACTATTGTCGTTTAGGCAGATTAGGGATTCTGTATCGGTTCGCTGAGTGGTCGTGTGGCCGTTTTCGCTGTTGGTTACGGCGCTCGCGCCTTTCCCTGTCCTCCTCGTAGGTACGGTGGCGTTGTACTGCAGTTTGTTCCTCTTTGATGGAATTCTGCAGGCTGAGTTTCAACATGTTGAGGGCTTTTTCGTCTTTATTTGCGATGGCGAGGGCCTCGTCGCGAAGACATCTGATGGTGTCCGTTTCCTTTTCAATTTCCGCCTCAATGATTTCGGCGAACTGGTGTTGGAGGGAAATTTTGTTTTCCCTTATGGTGTCCCGAAACTGCTCTCTAAGCTCGTGTATTCTGGCAGTGGAGTCGTTCAATGCTGGGTTGAACTCAGTGGTCCCTTTAAGGAAGGGTACACACCGGTCCTTCTCGATTGCGAGAATAAGCGAATGCTTTGCAGTGGTAAGACTCATTCTGCATTTGAAGGTTTCCTGCAGTTTGTCCAAGATGGGGATTACCCTTTCTTTGGCTGGTTTCAGGTTAACCTGTATGGCTTGGGTGGGAGCATCTGCGTCCGCAGGTAACAGGCTTATTTCGAGGATGCTGTCGTGCTCTTTCAAGCTGTGGGAGTTTAGTTCCATCTCCCTGGAGGCGTGGTACTGGCTGGCGTTGATGGTAGACTCCTCTTCTTTCAACGAGAAGTTGAATTGAGTTTCAGCAATCTCTATGTTGAAGTTGGTGGTGGCCATCTTGTGAAAGGGTGGTGTAGATCAAGGAGCGTAGTGGGAAAGCGTGGAAGGTCTCGGAATCAGGAGAAACTCGTGATGTGGTCAAGTAATTGATTCTGTCTGTTTAAGTAGACAATATCGTAAGAGTTGATCTGCGATCTTATTGGTGGGGCCAAGTTCCGCCCGCTGGGCGTAGCGTCTTTGATACGTGTAGTGGACAATGCACCCACAATGTTGATCCAAACATACCGAGCTAGGCAAGAAGAATCTACACTTTACCAGTCGTTCTGCTTAAAAGTCTAGGCATACATGATACATGACATACATCCATCGCTGTCCCTTTTTCTAATCCTTGCAGGAAGATTTATCAGAGTCGTTCGGTCAACACGAGGAGCTGACCAACCGTATCAAACGTCTGATGGAGGGCTACACGCGGGACGCATCCATCTTCAAGGAACTGCTACAGAACGCGGATGATGCTGGTGCTACAGAGGTAAGTGACTTCCCTTGTTTTGAAGATTGGTTAACTGGCCTTGATACAAATGGATTTAGGGACACAACTAAAATAGTCATACTTCAAGATATTTGATCTGTAAATGGTCGATTTGATTGATTTAATAACATAGTACCGTTATGTTAAAGTAGAAAAACACAATTTTGCTTATGTTTTCCTTTTGTAATATGACTATTCAGTTACATCCCTTAATCCTTCAGTTCCAAGGCAAGTTTACTGGTCAAGTTGAAAAGATTGGAAAAATATTTCCTTATGGTCAAACATATGTAACTCTTGCATTAAACTTAGCGGTAACTATGTGTTACGGCTGGAATTTACGTGTGTATGGCTGTATGTATGTATATTTACTTCTATCAGAAATTGTGCGTGCTTCTCTCTGTTTACTACCTAGCCTTCACACACACACACAACACTCCAACCAGGCACAAAGACAAGAACACGGTTACAGCCCTTTGCCCATGTACCTCTATTGAAATAATCAACACAACATAAACATATTATTTCCCATTCATTCTACAAATCACTCTCACTCAACATGAAAGTTCTATTTCTGTCAATATACAGAAATCTAGCTGCACAGAAATACACATATGTTACTTTCTCATGCAGTCTATAATTCACGTGCACACACGTAGAACACTTCAAGCTTTGTTCCGTGAGAGCCTGTCTGTCTCACTACACACGAAGTCATTGTCTCAGGCAATACTTCTGTCAATTGTCATTTCTGTTACACACAGATAAAACAAACCACGAACGCTCTACGTCTCGTGTTTGTTTACTTGGGGAACGTATCTCCGCACAGCTATCTCGCTGGTTACTTTTTCCCAGTCGTACTCACACATTCAGTGGCACGTACTGATCCATACCACCCACGCAAACTGTCTTCGCGTGGTGGCATGGGACGGGGTCCCCGTTCTACAGCGCTTCACGCTGACTCCCTCCTGCGCTCCCGCAGCTCACGGCTCGGGACGTAAGGGCGGAACCTCCCGTCTCGTCTCCCCACTTCCGCGACCCACCCGGGATGCTAAAATACACAAGTTTAAACTACCATAAGTCTCCATACTTGAATAAACTTTTCTGACATTCTTTATCACTACCGTCAACTAACTTATGCGGTTACAGTATATACACCCGCTTACTCATAAGCGACTTCATTTCCGAAAAAACATGTAAACATTCCCTTTTCGACAATGGCTGACATCAGCGCACGCTTTTCAGCCAATTCACACATGACTCTCCCGGTCATTTCTCAAGTCAATATTTCCGAGCAAAATAATATCTCCGAGCAAAATATCAATTCAATAAATACCTGTAAACACAGCAGTTGAATCCAACGATTCAATACCGCGGCACGAGTCCAACGACCTCTAGCGCCCGGTGAGAAACTTTACCCAACAGGAGACCCTTCTTCTACCTTCAGTGGTCTGTAAAGCTCTGTCCTCTAAGGTCTGTGAAAACGCGACCTCAGTTAATACTCTTCTCTGATTGGTCACATCTCACACGTGACAATACTGCACTGCGCGGACAATATTTCACCGTGCGATGCCTACTCAAAGTTTGTGGCCCATGAAATTTTGTACACCTGCGTCACATAACTCCAATATAAAATTATGTGCAAATCCGTTTGTCACACTATGAGATTGTGTAACATTTTGATATGACAACTTTATTACTACTCAGTTGACAACGTCAACCAAACATAGGCATGTGTATGCTGCAGAATACATTCAGTCCTGTACAATACATAAGAAGAAAAAAAGACAATCTGCGTTAGGTGTTCACAAGTCTTGTTCAGCTCACATTTACTGAAATTGTCCATCACCATCCAGTAGATTTGTCAAAAATGAATCCCCAAATTTCAGTAAATTTGTAAATTTCCTGAATTTTTCAGTAAATTTGTAAATTTACTGAGTGAAATAGTAACTTTACAAATTTACTGAACATTTCAGTAAATTTACTGGTTTGATGAATTTACGGTAACATATATATATCTGCAAGGCATTCATACAAACCAGCACTGTTTCACTTTTTTTTCAGGTTCGGTTTGTGAAAGATTTTCGGAATCACAGCACGGAAAAACTGCTTAACGAAAACTGGAAAGAGATGTTTGGCCCTGCCCTGTGTATTTACAATGACGCCAGCTTCACACCACGTGACATGAAAGGCATCCAGGATCTAGGGGAGGGAAGCAAGGAGGGGGACGCCTTGAAAACTGGAAAGTGAGTTGTTATGTTTGGTTTCAATAGACTTCATGTTTGTTGTATAATTTGAATTAGCGTGTTGATGTTTTTACATTTAGTCAAGTTTTAACATGTTTTAACATAGACGGGGAATCGAGATGAGTGTCGTGGTGTATTTGTGTATGTATGTATGCGTGTGTGTGTGTGTGTGTGTGTGTGTGTGTGTGTGTGTGTGTGTGTGTGTGTGTGTGTGTGTGTGTGTGTGTGTGTGTGTGTGTGTGTGCGTAGAGCACTTCAGAGAAAACTACTGGACCGATCTTTATGATATTTCACATGATAGTTCCTGGGAATGGTATCCCCAGACCATTTTTTTTCTTTTTTTTCGATAAATGTATTTGATGGCGTCATATATCCGGCTTTGTGTGAAAGTTGAGGCGGCACTGTCACGTCTCGTCGCGATATAACCTTCGTGGTTGAAAACGACGTTAAACACCAAATAAAGAAAGAAAGAAAGAACTGTCACGCCTTCATTTTTTAAGGAAATTGATTGAAATTTTGGTCAAGCAATCTTTGACGAAGGCCGGACTTTGGTATTGCATTTCAGCTTGGAGACTTAAAAATTAATTAATGAGTTTGGTCATTAAAAATCTGAAAATTGTAATTAAGATTATTCTTGTATAAAACGATCCAAAAAAATGTATCTTATTTTTCATCATTTTCCGATTCCAAAAACATATAAATATGTCATATTCCGATTAAAAACAAGCTCAGAAAAATAAAAAATATGAACACTATGATTAAAATTAAATTTTTGAAATCGATTTGAAAACAATTTAATCTTCCTTGTTGGTTCCTGATTCAAAAATCATATAGATATGTTATGTTTGGATTCAAAACGAGCTCAGAAAGTTAAAAAGAATAGAGATACAGAAAAGCGTTCTATCCTGCCCAGCGCAACCACTGCCGCTCTGTACTGGCTTGTCAATTTCACTGCCTTTTCCACGAGCGGGGGACTTACGATGCTATAAGGTCTTGATGAAAAAATGCAGTGCGTTCAGTTTCATTCTGTGAGTTCGACAGTATTAAACAATGGCGACTGCATGTGAGAGGGAACAATAAAGAGACCAAAAAGCAATGTACTCACGTTAAAATGACGAACACGGAACGAATAACGGCGACGTTTCGACCTAAGGGTCTTCTTCAGGCACAAAAACACAAAAGTACACACACAAAAAAGAAGAAGAAAGACGATAGAACAAATAAAGAGGAGAACAACTGACAAAACAACTGCACTGCACAAACCGACAAATGACAAAGACAGAGAAGCAAGGGAAGCTACTCGAGGAGAATGAAAAGCGGCAGTTTTGAGGTCTGTAGACCAAACAAAATGTGAGGGGGGGGGGGGGGGGGTGCGTGAAAGGGAACGAAAGAGGAGACTCGCGTACCCGTGCGGACACACACACACACACACACACACACACACACACACACGCACACACACACAAACACACACATACACACAAGGTGGAACAGCGGGGGGAAGGTTGAGATGAATGAATTAACGGCGAATGTTAATTCCATCGGGGCAGGTAGTGCCAAGGGATGATATGATGTGGGACTCCCTGAGTTTGCGCTCGAAGGAGTCGCCACGTACTTGCCACAGAGCCATGACTCTGACATGATCAAGTGAGTGACCAGCGGCGGTGAAGTGAAGGGATACTGGCCTATTGCGGGAATGACGGATGTCAGCCAGATGCTCGGAGAAACGCACCTCAAGGGTGCGCGCGGTTTCTCCGATATAAATCTGGCGACAAGAGAGGCAGACGATCGCATAGACAACGTTGTGACTTTGACAGTCAAACGTTCTCTTGACCGTGAAGGAGCCACGAGGGCCTTGGAGGCAGGTGTCAGGGTGGAGGAAGGGACAAGATTTGCAATTTCGTTTGGAACAAGGAAATGTCCCAGGGGCTGTGGGGTTGGTGGGACTGCGAAGACGGGATCTCACCAAGAGGTCGCGAACGCTGCGGTCTTTTCTGAAAGCACAGAGTGGTTTTTGAGTAAAGATCGAACCAACAGAGTCACTTCCTTGAAGGATGTGCCAGTTTGATTTCAGGATTCTGCTTACTGGCATGTTGTGGGGATGAAACAGTAGGGAAACAACGGGTCTGTCACTGTCCCTAGATGGTGAAGGACTGAGGGCGGACTCTCGACAGACCTGGGTAACCCGCAGAAGGGCGTCACGGACGAGTGCATCAGGGTAGTTGCGGGCCAAAAAGAAAGACGTCATCAAGACAGACTGTTGGTGGAAGTCGTCGTCTTCAGAGCATAGCCTCCGAAGACGAAGGAATTGAGAGAAAGGAATGCTGCTTTTGTTGGCAGGATGATGAGAAGAGTTGAAATCAAGGTATGAATGAGCGTCAGTTTCTTTGTAGAAGACAGAGGTGGTGAAGCGACCATGCAAGATGGAGATGGAGATGTCAAGAAAGACCACAGCTGAGGAAGAGATGTTGAATGTGAACTTGATGCTGGGATGGAATGCTTGGATGAAGTGAATGAAATCGAGAAGGAGGGGTTCAGACAGAGAAGTGGCACCCAAACCATCGTCGATGAACCTCTTGTACAGCTCTGGAACTGGGCCAGAGTAAGACTGTAGAATGAGGTGCTCAAGATGACCCATGAAAAGACATGCATAACTGGGTCCCATCTTCGTACCCATGGCGACTCCGCTGATCTGCTCAAAAATCTGTCCATCAAACTCAAAAGTGTTCAAAGTGAGAACAAGCTCAGCCAGGCGAACAAGTGTTGTGGTTGGTGGGTAGGCAGAATCAGTGGGACGACGATCCAGAAAGAATGTAAGGGCTTTGAGTCCGTCAGTGTGGGGTATGGATGTGTACAGGGACACAACATCCAACGTGAACAACAATTGGGGCTGAAAACTGGGATGGCTGTTGAGATGTTCAAGAAGGTTGAGGGTATGTGTTGTGTCTTTGACGTACGTTGGCAGTGACTGTACAATGGGTTGAAGGAGGAAGTCCAAGTATTCCGAAATGAACTCCGTTGGACAGCTGCAGGCAGAAACGATGGGTCTGCCTGGGGTGTTGGGTTTGTGTATTTTCGGGAGGAGGTAGAAAGTGGGCTGTTTAGCGTCAGACTTCAGCAGAAGTTTGGCAGTGGCGGGAAGATTGTTGTGTTTGATCTGTTCTTTAATTGTATCTGCGATCTGTTTTTGGTCGAGGGGGAGGGAGGCCTGAGGGAGTGGTTTGTATGACGCTGCGTCATTGAGTTGGCGATGGGCTTCGCGAAGGTACAGTTCTCGGTCCCAGACGACTACAGCACCGCCCTTGTCAGCAGGTTTGATGACGATGTCCTGGCGCGATTTAAGCGAGACAAGGGCTTGCTGTTCGTCTCGTGTCAGGTTGGAGTTACGAGCAGGTTTGGATTTAAGTTTGCTGATTTCTCTATGGCATTTGGCTATGTACAGTTCAACGTCAACGGACTTGTCTTGTTGAGGTTCCCTGTAGGCAGGAGTTTTGAAAAGGTGAGTGAAAACATCATCTTGGCCAGAGAGAGGTGGTGGGCGGGGAACAGTGCCGAGAATGGCCATCCAGCGAAGTTTACGAAAAAAGCGTTGGCAGTCGAGATGGGTATTGTATTTGCTGGCAGTGGGTTGGATTGGGATGAATTTGAGTCCTTTGGAAAGTACAGAGCGCTCGCTCTCTGACAAAGTGACTGTGTCGGGGACACATCGAACTAAAGCAGATGGGGGAGAAAAGGTGTCTGAGTTAGAGGTAGGTGGCTGATGTGCTGGGTTTTGTTTCAATAGTTTTTGTAGTTTGTTCTCTTTGAGTGTGGTGCAATGAACATGAATGAGTTGGTTATGTACATGCAGGACCTGCTTGAGTCGGAATGCCACTGGTGTTGGAAGAATGGAGGTGGATTGAGCTCGAAAGTGGTGCAGGAGCTTAGCATTGGCATCAAGTGACCGATCAAGTGACTTGACATGAGCACCAATTAGTTTGCGGCTTGCTTGTGCTAAAATGTTGTTTGTGCTAGCTACAAGCGGAGTGTTGTGTAGATCAGACGGAGAATGGTGGAGTTGAAAGCCATTTGGTATGACGCGGAGGCGCAGGCAGTGTTTGAGAAAAGTAATATGACTTGCGAGTTTGGTGGAGTTGAACATAGCTTTAGCTATTTAATATTTAATGTTTTCACTCACCTTTTCAAAACTCCTGCCTACAGGGAACCTCAACAAGACAAGTCCGTTGACGTTGAACTGTACATAGCCAAATGCCATAGAGAAATCAGCAAACTTAAATCCAAACCTGCTCGTAACTCCAACCTGACACGAGACGAACAGCAAGCCCTTGTCTCGCTTAAATCGCGCCAGGACATCGTCATCAAACCTGCTGACAAGGGCGGTGCTGTAGTCGTCTGGGACCGAGAACTGTACCTTCGCGAAGCCCATCGCCAACTCAATGACGCAGCGTCATACAAACCACTCCCTCAGGCCTCCCTCCCCCTCGACCAAAAACAGATCGCAGATACAATTAAAGAACAGATCAAACACAACAATCTTCCCGCCACTGCCAAACTTCTGCTGAAGTCTGACGCTAAACAGCCCACTTTCTACCTCCTCCCGAAAATACACAAACCCAACACCCCAGGCAGACCCATCGTTTCTGCCTGCAGCTGTCCAACGGAGTTCATTTCGGAATACTTGGACTTCCTCCTTCAACCCATTGTACAGTCACTGCCAACGTACGTCAAAGACACAACACATACCCTCAACCTTCTTGAACATCTCAACAGCCATCCCAGTTTTCAGCCCCAATTGTTGTTCACGTTGGATGTTGTGTCCCTGTACACATCCATACCCCACACTGACGGACTCAAAGCCCTTACATTCTTTCTGGATCGTCGTCCCACTGATTCTGCCTACCCACCAACCACAACACTTGTTCGCCTGGCTGAGCTTGTTCTCACTTTGAACACTTTTGAGTTTGATGGACAGATTTTTGAGCAGATCAGCGGAGTCGCCATGGGTACGAAGATGGGACCCAGTTATGCATGTCTTTTCATGGGTCATCTTGAGCACCTCATTCTACAGTCTTACTCTGGCCCAGTTCCAGAGCTGTACAAGAGGTTCATCGACGATGGTTTGGGTGCCACTTCTCTGTCTGAACCCCTCCTTCTCGATTTCATTCACTTCATCCAAGCATTCCATCCCAGCATCAAGTTCACATTCAACATCTCTTCCTCAGCTGTGGTCTTTCTTGACATCTCCATCTCCATCTTGCATGGTCGCTTCACCACCTCTGTCTTCTACAAAGAAACTGACGCTCATTCATACCTTGATTTCAACTCTTCTCATCATCCTGCCAACAAAAGCAGCATTCCTTTCTCTCAATTCCTTCGTCTTCGGAGGCTATGCTCTGAAGACGACGACTTCCACCAACAGTCTGTCTTGATGACGTCTTTCTTTTTGGCCCGCAACTACCCTGATGCACTCGTCCGTGACGCCCTTCTGCGGGTTACCCAGGTCTGTCGAGAGTCCGCCCTCAGTCCTTCACCATCTAGGGACAGTGACAGACCCGTTGTTTCCCTACTGTTTCATCCCCACAACATGCCAGTAAGCAGAATCCTGAAATCAAACTGGCACATCCTTCAAGGAAGTGACTCTGTTGGTTCGATCTTTACTCAAAAACCACTCTGTGCTTTCAGAAAAGACCGCAGCGTTCGCGACCTCTTGGTGAGATCCCGTCTTCGCAGTCCCACCAACCCCACAGCCCCTGGGACATTTCCTTGTTCCAAACGAAATTGCAAATCTTGTCCCTTCCTCCACCCTGACACCTGCCTCCAAGGCCCTCGTGGCTCCTTCACGGTCAAGAGAACGTTTGACTGTCAAAGTCACAACGTTGTCTATGCGATCGTCTGCCTCTCTTGTCGCCAGATTTATATCGGAGAAACCGCGCGCACCCTTGAGGTGCGTTTCTCCGAGCATCTGGCTGACATCCGTCATTCCCGCAATAGGCCAGTATCCCTTCACTTCACCGCCGCTGGTCACTCACTTGATCATGTCAGAGTCATGGCTCTGTGGCAAGTACGTGGCGACTCCTTCGAGCGCAAACTCAGGGAGTCCCACATCATATCATCCCTTGGCACTACCTGCCCCGATGGAATTAACATTCGCCGTTAATTCATTCATCTCAACCTTCCCCCCGCTGTTCCACCTTGTGTGTATGTGTGTGTGTGTGTGTGTGTGCGTGTGTGTGTGTGTGTGTGTGTGTGTGTGTGTGTGTGTGTCCGCACGGGTACGCGAGTCTCCTCTTTCGTTCCCTTTCACGCACCCCCCCCCCCCCCCCCCCTCACATTTTGTTTGGTCTACAGACCTCAAAACTGCCGCTTTTCATTCTCCTCGAGTAGCTTCCCTTGCTTCTCTGTCTTTGTCATTTGTCGGTTTGTGCAGTGCAGTTGTTTTGTCAGTTGTTCTCCTCTTTATTTGTTCTATCGTCTTTCTTCTTCTTTTTTGTGTGTGTACTTTTGTGTTTTTGTGCCTGAAGAAGACCCTTAGGTCGAAACGTCGCCGTTATTCGTTCCGTGTTCGTCATTTTAACGTGAGTACATTGCTTTTTGGTCTCTTTAATGTAGTAATTTCGCCTTATGCAACTGGTTTGTTTACGCTTTTGTGCTTTACATGCTATTGTTGTTGGTGGTACCTGTGTTGTTGTTGTTGTTTGTGTTGTTGTTGTTGTTATTGTTATGGTTAATGAACGAAAATGCATTTAAAATACAGAGAGTAAATCACTGAACTGGTTAAAACAGGACGTGTGACTTCCATGCTTGCATTGTATTGGCTAAGTGTGTTTTACAATTATTTCAAATTAAAGGAACGCCTTTGTAGTAGTCAAAGTTACACAAAACCACTTAGGTAAGCAATACTTCACGTTGATTGTCTAACGAAGCCGTCGCGCTGAGTTAGACATCAACTAATCAAGTGTGGAAGAAAACTGTCACACGACCAAGTCTAAATAGCTTTTATGTCTCACAACTTCAACAGAGGAGATAACAAACACGTTTTGAGTACTCACCCTTTAACAGGCTAGCTAACCACACCAGCCATAATTGTAGAGAGATCTACTTTAACAGAAGTGACCGAACTACCATGAATGACGTCTCGGTATGGGTGGATGACGTCACAGTCACCGTCACAGTCTGTATCTTTTATAGCATCGCATTCTTTATGACGTCTTTTTGTGTCTGCATGCGCGCAATGTTTGTTCTTCTATATATATATATATATATATAGATATGACTTGTGTCTGTCTGTGTGTCTGTCTGTCTGTCTGTCTGTGTGTCTGTTCCTGTTCGCCATGCGCGGCCAAGGTTCTCGATGGATCTGTTTCAAATTTGGTGGCCATATTCACGTTCACCCGGGACACAATCTGGTCGATGAGATATTTAAAAACGTGCTCTCCACTACCAGTGGGATCCACTACCAGTAACTCTTCCTTATCTCTCCAGTGTTTTTAGCGTTTACCTCCCTTCCTTCGCTACGCTATGAGAAGCAGCTTCGGATATTCCCGTTCCGTTACTATTTTTAGAAGGTCACCGCAGTGTCCAGAACGCTTTCCTTGCACCCGTAAGTTGTCCTCACTGTAAAAGTGCAAAGGTCGAATCAATTTATAGCCACGCGAAAAATACACTGTCATCTATCTCTATATATTTATACATATAGATATATATATATACGGCTTCTGTGTGTGTGTGTGTGTGTGTGTGTGTGTTTGTATGGGTGTGTAGGCAATACCTGTGTATTGTAGAGTTCTGTGTGTGATGTGGTCTGGCGGCTTTGATGTGGCTGTATGTTCTGGCCTTCCTCTGAGAAGCCATAACAGATTTAAAAGGGCTTAGAGATAAGCTCTAAATTTCTCAAACCTGTTTGAGTGGACTTCGCCTCCAAAGGTGATTGTGGTGTTTCGGCACTCGGTTACATTCGGCGTCGTCGACAATGATGGAACACGACATGATATGATCAGGAATGGCAATATGGCCTCTGAATCATTTTGCTGCTGTTCTCATTACACGAATCTGGGTGGGACCTAAGCTTGGCGTGTCCATGGTTCGGACCCGGCGAAGCAGGCGTACGGTGCGCCACTCTAGCCGGGTATTCGGCTCTACTTCTTCTCGGCGAAGCCGGCTACCCGGCGAAGCGGGTATTCATCTAGTTTCGGTATGTTTGTCTTCTATGTACACAACTCTGTCCTTATAAATTCAGACTCACAGGCCTTACGTCATGATCGAGCCACTTTCCAAGGGCAGCAACATTCGCGTATGGAAACAGTACTGTCGTCTCGGGTGCCGTTCGCAATATTCTTAGCGTCGAAGAATTTGTAAAGAAAAGAAACGATGACAGCAGGTGAGATGAAAGCCATGTGTGCATTTTGGGACTTTGTGAGGGACGATTTCGAGTTTGAATCCGTTCTTACCATGCTCCAAAGCGTGTAACATACAATCTTGCACACGTTTGCTTTAGTAGTCGCAAAGAAGGAAAGCGTGTGACATAGCATGTTGGTTTTCAGGTACGGAGTTGGCTTCAACGCTGTGTACAACCTGACCGACACACCCTGCTTCTGGACCCGGGTGGTGCCTGAACCTGGACACACTGGACAGGTCTGTCTGGTGTTGTAGTTATAACTGTGAGCAACCTGGACACACTGGACAGGTCTGTCTGGTGTTGTAGTTATAACTGTGAGCAACCTGGACACACTGGACAGGTCTGTCTGGTGTTGTAGTTATAACTGTGAGCAACCTGGTCACATTACACAGGTCTGTCTGGTGTTGTAGTTATAACTGAACAACCTGGCCACAGTACACAGGTCTGTCTGGTGTTGTAGTTATAACTGTAAACAAACCTGGCCACATTACACAGGTCTGTCTGGTGTTGTTATAACTGTGAACAACCTGGCCACATTACATAGGTCTGTCTGGTGTTGTAGTTATAACTGTGAACAACCTGGCCACATTACACAGGTCTGTCTGGTGTTGTAGTTATAACTGTGAACAACCTGGCCACACTGCACAGGTCTGTCTGGTGTTGTAGTTATAACTGTAAACAACCTGGCCACATTAGACAAGTCTGTTTGGTGTTGTAGTTATAACTGTAAACAACCTGGCCACATTACACATGTCCATCTGGCGTTGTAGTAATAAGGCAAAAAAAAAATAGGTGTGGTTACGGTAACATAGCCCAAAAAAATAGGGTAGGAAGGTAGGCAATCCCCTTTTTTTTTTTTAAACTTTTTTTTCTAATGTGTACAAATTAAACCTACTTGACAGGGAAATAAGTGTGCGACTCAGGCGCTTTCGCTTTCATTGCATTTTCTGGACTCCTTTTCTTGTGTTTTTTTTTTTTTTTGTTGACAAATGTAATAAAAAGTTATAGGGTCGGCCCCTAAAAATAGGGTAGGTCGGGTTACCGTAACCACACCTATTTTTTTTTAGGCCTAACTGTGAACATCCTGGTCACACTACACAGGTCTGTCTGGTGATGTAGTTATAACTGAACAACCTGGCCACACTGCATAGGTCTGTCTGGTGTTGTAGGTATAACTGTGAACAACCTGGTAAAACTACGCAGGTCTGTCTGGTGTTGTAGTTATAACTGTGAGCAACCTGGACACACTGGACAGGTCTGTCTGGTGTTGTAGTTATAACTGTGAGCAACCTGGACACACTGGACAGGTCTGTCTGGTGTTGTAGTTATTACTGTGAACAACCTGGTCTCACTGCGCAGGTCTGTCTGGTGATGTAGTTATAACTGTGAACAACATGGTGACACTGCACAGGTCTGTCTGGTGTTGTAGTTATAACTGTGAACAACCTGGTCATACTACACAGGTCTGGTGTTGTAGTTATAACTGTGAATAACCTGCTCACACTGCACAGGTCTGGCTGGTGTTGTAATTATAACTGTGAACAACCTGGTCACACTGCACAGGTCTGTCTGGTGTTGTAGTTATAACTGTGAACAACCAGGCCACATTACACAGGTCTGTCTGGTGTTGTAGTTATAACTGTAAACAACCTGGCCACATTACACAAGTCTGTTTGGTGATATGGTAATAATTGGGTCGTTCTAATCTCCTCCAAAAACATTATTGCATCATTTTGCATACCCCAACTAAAGCATTGATCCCAGTATCATTTCATTGATACTTGCCATGCCATTAAAGGCACCTACCTTGGCTGTCTGGCACAATTTTTGGATCAAAGATTTCTACATGATGGGTCAAGCAATCGCTTTTACAATCAGGAAACCCCCAAAATCGAATTGCCAAAAACTTAAGGTACCAATTAGAAAATGAGGAAAAAGACAAACAAATTATTTATCCAGAACAGTTTGATTTGTTTCGCTGTCTTGTGTATTTGTTCTGTTATGTCATATCTACTGATTTAGGTTTTGATCGCATGAGCTGTCAAAAACGGGTTTTTGCGTCAATGTTAAGGGGTACCATATCAGCAATGACCCGGTGGATTGCTTGAGTAACTTTAAAGATGTGGTCTATTTGTGACTATCCAGGGCGTACGAGTTTGAAAAGATAGGGCTCAGAATCATGTACAGAATAGAATTATTGTGTTCAGCGAACGTGACTTAGGACCCCACTTATACTGCGTGTTTGACTTTGAAAGCTCATTCAACGCCTGAATTTTGCTGTGGTAACTTCCGGTTTGCTCTCTTATTCACGGCTGATTATACTGTATTTTCAAGAGAGAGCCATGGGAACAAAGTAAACGCCTCTGCGGAGATTCGAACTCGGGACCTCCAGATTTCGGGGCTAATGTCCTAACCACTAGGCTACTGCGCTAATTGTGAAAAAGAAGGAAAAACATATGAATATAAATTCACATTTTGCTATTCTTGAAGCAGCGTGATTTGTAACTCTATCTGTCTGCTGTTGAGAAGGCCAAGGGAATATAACTATTTCTTTGGTGTTTGATTTCAACTGCACAGACCTTTGGAGTGATTACAGTTCTTCTCATGTTTCTTGCATGTTATACTGCAGCCATTGCATGGTGCGAATGTTGTGTAGAATGGTGGTGTAAACATGTGTTGTGTTTCGGTGAAACATGTTTGCAAAAGAAAGGCAAATCTGAACGGTAATTATGGCGTTTTTGCATTGCATGAATGGTAATTCAATCGTAGAATGATATAAAGTTATCAATTTTTCTCTCTTTGTCAACACTGGTGGATTGGTCTGGCAGTTAAGAAATCTGCCCTGTCATCTCAAGGTCTTGAGTTCGAATCTCTGAACAGGCATTTATTTTTTCTGCTCTAGCCCTCTTGACAACAAAGTATGCTGAGCCATGAGAGAGCAAACCGGAAGTTACCACAGCCAAATTCATTTAATAGCGTTTAATGAAGCTTTCAATTTTATACGCGCAGTACAAGTGGGGTTTCAGGCCGCGTTCACTTTACAGAATTATGTACATGATTCGCAGTCCTATCTTTTCTAACTCGTAGACCCGGATAGTCAAAAATTAACCACAGCTTTGATAGTATTGGCCGTTTGCATAAAAGGACAAGGGAATGAATGCTTTAGTTGGGGTACGGAAAATGGTGCAATAATGTTTTGGTTTGTGTCTCTGGATTAATGCAGGAGACATTGATATGTCTTGATATGTCTTTGATTTTATTAATTCTACCTGTGTAATTAATTCCTTTTTTAAGCTGATAGTATTTAACTGTTTAAGCCACAATAAAATCTATGTTACAGTAAAATCACTGACAGTAAAAATGTATTTACATATATAAAGTTGGCCAAAAAATTATTGCAACAAATTTCAAACCCAAATTAAAGCATTAATTCCTGTGTCATTTAATTAAAACTGTATATGCCAGTTAAGACCGTTCACTTAACCTTCAGGATCACCTTTTGGATTAAATATTTCTTTTACAGGGATCACGTGACCGCCGCTCAAGTAAGGGTACTCTCAAAATCGACCAGACAAAAGCGGAAGAGCCGAATGAAAAATTGACAAGAAATCACAATAGGCAAAACTTTGCAACTTTGACATACGAGAAGAAAGTCATACCAATTATCTACCCTGAACAGATTGTTTTGTTTTGCTACCTTGCGTATTTCGCGTGCTATGCTATTCCTACTGATGCAGGTGTCGATCGCAAGAGCGGTCAAAATCGGAACGTTTTATGTCAATTTGTATGGGTATCATGCCAAAAAGCGCCACATTTTAGCAATGACTTGGTGGATTTCTTTGAAACTTTTGGAATATTTTACCAACATACTAGAGATACTTCGTGCAAAAGTTTGGATCGTTACGGTTGTTTATCCAGATGTGACATAATGCTTCGGAAAATGTTGTTAAACTTGTCATAGGATTGTTCACTTGTCTTAAAAAATTTCATGACTTTGTATATCCACAGATAAATGATTGATACAGATTCTGTCTAAGTTTCATTTGCGTGTAGCCGCTGGCGTTAATTTGCTAGTCATGCAAACACATGAGAAAAAAATGGAACGTTCGCGCTTATAGCTGTTATCGCTGGGTGCCTCTTAAAACATGCTACGGTCACGCTTGGCTGGGCATCGCTGTGGCACCAGAATCATCGCTTAAATATGTAGCGTGTTTACAGGCCCAGCAAATTTGCGTCAGTGCTTACACGCACATAAAACTTTAGCAGTGTGTGTATCAATCATTTTTCTAAAGACATGCAAAGTCATGAATTTTTTGGACCCAAGGGAACAATCCTATGACGAGATTAAAAACTTCTTTCGAAAAATTGCATAACATTTTAACAAACACCTGTAACAATCCATAATTTCGCTCGAAGTATCTCTAGTATGTTGGTAAAATATTCTGAAAGTTTCAAAGCAATCCACCAAATCATTGCTAAAGTGCAGACTTTTTTGTCATGATACCCCTAAAAAATGACGCAAAAAGTCCCGTTTTTGACCGCTCTTGCGATCGACACCTGCATCAGTAGGAATAGCATAGCACGCGAAACACGCAAGGTAGCAAAACAAAACAATCTATTCATGGTAGATAATTGGTTTGACTTTCTTCTCGTATGTCAAAGTTGCAAAGTTTTGCCTATTGTGATTTCTTGTCAATTTTTCATTCGGCTCTTCCGTTTTTGTCTGGTCGATTTTGAGGGTACCCTTACTTGAGCTTAGCATTTCTGCAATTTACAGACATGTGCACTTTGATCTTAGCAAAAACTGGGACCCCACACACGATTTTGTTTTCATGCGATCAAGGACCTCCACATTCTTGTTTTTGTTCACAATACAAAGATGGGTAGCTGGTAACCTCCCGAAATGTTTCAGAGTGTACAATAGATCGAGGGAATGCACAAAAAGCTGCCTGAAAGAATTGCACTTTGACCTTAGCATGGGTGCACTTTGACCTTAGCATGCGATTCGAATTTTTCAGACGTTTCTTGCTAAACCAGGGATAAGCTAGCATCGTAAGAAACATAATCTAATTGATAGTAGTTATGAATGACTGGTATATATTGAATACTAAGTGAAAATCCTACCTTCCAGCCCGCCAACACTTCGACTCGAGGGCCCGTATCGTACCACGTGACCGCACGTATTCTGAACTTGCCTTAGCTTCCTTCTACGGTGTGTCTATGTAGAAGCGTGACATGGTCAATCGTGTCGAACGCTGCAGAAAGTTCAAGTAGGGTAAGCACTGACACATTACCACCATCCAGAGCAGACAGAATGTCACTGATTACTTTAAGTAGGGCTGTTTCAGTACAGTGAGAAGGGCGATAAGCGGACTGAGAGTGCGAGATCAAATCATGGGTGTTCAAATATGACAACAGCTGCTTCAAAACTACCTTTCCAAAAGCTTTGGACAAGAATGATAAATTAGATACAGGACGATAGTTCTTCAAAATATTAACATCAAGACTAGGTTTTTTGAGAAGTGGTTTGACAAGTGCAGTTTTGAACAATGATGGAAAAACACCAGATAACAGGCTATCATTGACAATTTGAGTAAGAGTTGGCAACAACACATCAAGATTCTCAAAAAGCAGTGGTGTGGGTATGGCATCAAGTGGACAAGTTGTTGGTTTGGACTTCAGAATAATGGATCTAAGGTCTTTTTCACTGATTGGCTGAAATGATGAAAAAGAACAATCACTGGGAACATCAACATGACTGGAGGAAGCAGAATGTGCACCCATCTGATCAAGTTCAGAACGAATATCTTAAACCTTCTTGGTAAAATAATCACTGAATACATCTGGCAGCTGACTAGCGGGGAAAACAGTGGGAAGTGGGGATATCTTACTGCGGCCGGTCAACAGGCTGCAAATATCGAACAGGTTTTTGCTTGAATCGCAAGCAATAATCTGGGTTTGGAGGAAGGTTGTCTTTGCTGCGTGTACTAACTTAGTTACAATGTCCTTTGCTCCTTGAAATATTTGTTTATGGACAGTAAGACCAGTCTTGAGATACCTGCGCTCAGCACGCCTACGGTCACATTTGGCATCACGCAGTTCGACACAGATATCGGAGTACCACGGTGCGGACTTGGACGGACGGATAGACACCCTACCAATCCGAAGGGGAGTCGCTCAAGAGTCTACTTTTCTTGTTTGCTCTTTGATGGATTGATTGATTGCTGTTAACTGTTAACCTGTGGCTGTCTACCAGGTCGAAGAGACGAAGCTGGGCGAGAAGCTGTGTGTGATGGACCCCAACTTCTTTGTGGCCAGTCCCCGTGCCAGACGACCGGGACAACAGCTGTCAGTCACAGACAGGTTCAGGGCCCAGTACTCAAACATGCTGGCCCCTTTCACATTGGAAGGTTAGTACGAGTAGTAATAAAGGCTGCAATTACTATACAAAATGTTAGTCTCCTGTTTTGTTACCATTTGTGATGAATTTGTCCTATTCTTTCAAGCTTTCAATGTTACTTATTTGTTTTGTGGTGATTCTTGTGCAAATGTTTAAACCCCATATTCAAGTTTCATATCTACTATATATAAAACTGAATGTAAGTGTTTGTGTGTGTGTGTCTGTCTATGGTCGCCAAACCTCAGAGATGTCAAGATCGAGGCAGGAACAAGATAGTGTGCCTGCACACTACTAGAAGCAACAGATGTGCACATGGGTTTTAGTTTCTTGATTCATTGTTTCCTTTCTCGATTAATGAACCTCCCCATTATTACAAACATCCTATATAGTGCAAGGCCAGAGCAGCGCCTACCGCAACACGGTGGCCTAGTCGGTAAGGTATCCGCCCAGTGAGCGGGAGGTCGTGGGTTCGAACCCCGGCCGGGTCATACCTAAGACTTTAAACATTGGCAATCTAGTGGCTGCTCCGCCTGACGTCTGGCATTATGGGGTTAGTGCTAGGATTGGTTGGTCCGGTGTCAGAATAATGGGACTGTGTGAGACATGAAGCCTGTGCTGCGACTTCTGTCGTGTGTGTGGCGCACGTTAAATGTCAAAGCAGCACCGCCCTAATATCACCCTTCGTGGTGGACTGGGCGTTAAGCAAACAAACAAACAAACAAGTACAGCGCCTACTGTTCATCTATAGCAAGCACACAATGCTGGTGTAATTAGAGACTATCTATTGCTCAGGAGAATACATGAAGACAATAAAATCAATCAGGAAGGTTCCAGAATTAAAGGGAGGTAGCTCTTGCTTTTTAATCCATGCAAGCATATACCTTATCAATCTCCAAGGGTGTAAACTGATAAAGTTTAACCTGTTACTTAATTACCTCGAACTTTCTCAAGAAAGGGAGGTAACTCATACCATAAAAGAAACGTTAGCAGGAATTGAATTTATGGTGATATGTCTTCAATTGCTCTTCAGGTCAAAAATATTTGAAATGTCCTAACGTTCTCAATTCACACATTACCAAGGGAGGTAACTCCTTTCCGAAAAAAGTTTGATTTGAAGATTTTCTTGCGCATTTATCTTTCATTCAAGGTTCTTTGATATTAAATTCAGAAAACTCCCCTGTGATGGTTCTTGGAATGAATTTCAAAGTGCTCGGTTATTGCCAAGGGCGGAGCCTTGGGTTTCCTTTCTCAGATTATGGACCTCCCCTTTATTGAATACAGCCTCTATAGTGCAAGGCGTTACTTTTTGTTTTTATCCAAACAAGGGAGGTAACGCTGGTAATCATTGGATAGCGAGCGTCCTAAAACGCTTTAGGGCTCCACTTACAAAGCCGAGCTTAACTGCTAGTGTTATCATACAAATAAGGAGTTATTGCTTCCTTTTCGTTTTATTGAGTCACTTGAGAAAAAGTGACTCTATGTAATCGGTCAGTGTTAGTCTGTCCGGCCGGCCGTCCGGCCGGCCGTCCGGCCGGCCGTCCGGCCGGCCGTCCGTAGACACCACCTTAACGTTGGACTTTTCTCGGAAACTATCAAAGCGATCGGGCTCATATTTTGTTTAGTCGTGACCTCCAATGACCTCTACACTTTAACGATGGTTTCGTTGACCTTTGACCTTTTTCAAGGTCACAGGTCAGCGTCAAAGGAAAAATTAGACATTTTATATCTTTGACAAAGTTCATCGGATGTGATTGAAACTTTGTAGGATTATTCTTTACATCAAAGTATTTACATCTGTAGCCTTTTACGAACGTTATCAGAAAAACAAGGGAGATAACTAGCCTTTTCTGTTCGGCAACACACAACTTAACGTTGGGCTTTTCTCGGAAACTATAAAAGTGACCGGGCTCAAATTTTATGTGAACGTGACTCATTGTGTTGTGAATAGCAATTTCTTCCTGTCCATCTGATGCCTCATATAATATTCAGAACTGCGAAAGTGACTCGATCGAGCGTTTGCTCTTCTTGTTTCTCAATCCCTGAGCTCTTTTAAATGTCAAATCCCTTTTAATTCCTTTTTCGGAGGTGTAGACTAGAATCATGTTTTCTGTCAAATGAGGAGGGGGTAGTAGTAAAAGCAGCACAGCTCAAGATTTAGCATATTTAAGGGGTATTTTTATTTTTACTGTGGTTAAAGAAGTACCGTAACTTAGTTGTTTTAAAAATGTTTTATTACTTTTTCAGTTTAATTTCACTTTTGTTTGGGTTTCATGCTTGATATCAAGTTTCAAAAATATGTATGTTTAAAATATCTGTTCCATCAAAGACAACAGACCTGCTCATGAAAAGTCAGAGCAAGGTTTTATTAGACCTGTTATTAAATGTCACTAATGTGGCAACAGTTACATAAATAGATATCAGGTCACCCAAAATCATATTCGGTGTTGTGTGTACTCTTACCATTTAAAACATTCAACCAAAATCCTTTACAGCTGCTATCCTTGCCAATGATATATTCTCTTTTCCAATAGACTGTAGAGCTTCTCTTTGCATTAAATCAACCTGTTTTACTTGATTTGGAAAAGTTGTAGGTCCACCCTACTTAATAAAATATTCTTTTTGATGTAAGCAATCACCCCACCTTAGATCTGCTCAGAACGTAAACGTGACAAGAACATCCATCCGCTTGGTCCCATATAAAAACAACTGCCTCAGTGTAGGAATGTTTTATAAGCTGACAGGAAAAAGTGCCTCTGTACAGGCAGCTATTTTCGGTATGTGTCCAAGTGGAAGGATGCTCTTGTTACATGCACCAGCCTGGACAGATCTGTGGTGGTGTACATGGTGGCTCACGCGACAAGGACTGTGCCTTGAAGCCCCTATATTGTATTGCAGGGACCAGCACAGAGGCGCAGTCAGGAACAGTGTTCAGGTTACCGCTCAGGACAGAAGACAAAGCAAGGAAGACCAAAATCAGACAGCCAGCAGCGACCATGGAGGAAGTGAACGACCTTCTGCAAGACTTTCGGTCAACCATGGGCGAGTGTCTTCTCTTCCTGAACAACGTCAAGAAGATCGGAGTGTACACGGTAAAGGCAGACGGAACAGTTGAACTGGACTACGAAACGCACCTCAGTACAGACGAGAACAACACCGAAAGACAGCAAGAGTTCTACGAACACGTGAAGCAGGAATCCAAAAAGCTGAACAAGAAACGTTCCTCAATTGGACTTATGGACTTCTCATCCAAAGAGGTTGCTGTACGCTGCCGAGTTTCTCACGGTGACAAGTCAACAGAGGACTGGTTGGTTGTTCACAGGTTTGGTTTGTCCAACACGGAGACTTCGCCTGCAGCACTACAGTATGCAGATTTAGTGAAGGAACATAAGTTGCTCCCTCTAGGAGGAGTTGCTCTCTGCCTGTCCCTCAAAGCTGACAATGGTGGAAGACCCTCGTCATCTGTGACTGAAGAGTTCTCCACCTCCAAAGTAGCCCGCAGAGAGGGTAGCATCGGCACGACAGCACACAGCAGAAGACGCGCTCAAAAGGAAAGGGAAGAATCCGCATCTTCTCCCGGTGAAAGAAACCAGAGAAAGTTTCAGGCCTTCTGCATGCTGCCAATACCAGTCACCACAGGCCTGCCAGTGCACGTTAACGGTCGCTTTGCGCTGGATCACGAGACACGACGTAACATCGACATCCGGCCTGAACACAAACTGACGTCATGGAACCAGCTGCTGGCTCACAGCGTCATCGTACCTGCTTACGTCACTGCTCTTCACGAGGTCAGGCGGTTGTGCTTTTCTAGAGAAGAGTCTTCGTTAAGCACAGCTAGTGCACAGACATACAGTGAAACACAATCACAGAAACATGGCAGTCTCTTGGACTGCAAGGACTTGCAGAACAAACTTAGACATTACTGTGACTTTTTCCCAGATGTCGAGATGGAAGTAGATCAGTTTTGGAAGTGTTTGATGACATCGTTCTACAAGCTGCTCGCTGAGAGGGAAGCTGACGTGTTCCCTGTGGTGCGAACAGATCGGAATCGCCTACTATGGGTACCGGCTGTTAAATCTGAGGGTTTCCCGGGGTACTTTTGGGGTCATTCTTCTGCTCGTTTGGGGCTGAAACAAGTACTGATGAATTTAAACATGAACATTATTGAAAGTCCTTTCAAACTCCACGATGCATTCATCAATAGTTCAGTGCAGAGTGTTAAAGCTGTGGATGATGAAACAGTGGTTGACTTTCTGCAGTCCTGTCACAGAGATGATTCAGACACAGACAGCTGCAACCTGAAACACCTTCCTAAACCTGTCGAGGACACGGGTTTCAAAACTGCAGAAGGTGTCTATGAAGTATTCAAATTTATAGAAAAAGAAGATCGAGACCTGGAAGGACTTCCTCTCAGCTTAAGGATGACAGAACAGCTGCATTTCTTCACTCCTCACAATCCTACAATTGTGTCTAAATTCTTCGACCTACTGCCAGGGTCCAGTGGCCTTTTCCTACACAGCAAGTTGATATCGTGTGTAATCCTGAGTGAAGAGAGCCCTCTCCCCGAGTACCTGAAGCTCTTTGATCTTGCTGTTCT
Organism: Littorina saxatilis; assembly: GCF_037325665.1. Taxonomy (NCBI): domain Eukaryota; kingdom Metazoa; phylum Mollusca; class Gastropoda; order Littorinimorpha; family Littorinidae; genus Littorina; species Littorina saxatilis. The sequence continues at coordinate 58,948,084 of NC_090253.1, read as the reverse complement.
GGCCCAGCAGCTGCCATTCACTTTGCACGAATCCATGGTGAGCAGTGGCCTAACCCAATCGTTGGATGAATTATCCTCCAAACACAAAGACTTCTGCTTGGATAAATGGATCAGACGTCTCTGGTGTTTTCTCGATGGGCTTGAGAAAAACGAGCAAGGTGAAGATATTGAACTTCTTCAGGAGTGGTGTCTCATTCCGGCAGTGAAAGACGAAACAGTCTTCCTTTTTTCTGTTAGAGACAGAAACCATGTTGTCTATATTCCTGCACAAATAACTCAGCAAAGATCGACAGAAGAAATGTGCCATAATGAACACATCAACAGATGTCTCGACAAACTTCCGTTATTCAAACTGGACATGAGACTTGTTTCTTGCACACATATAGCTACTAAAACTGTGGCGTCAGTCAACAAGCCTTCATACCTGATCACAGCTCTCACCAATGTACAGGAGCACAACTTGAACAGCAGTGAAGCTGAGGCTATTCTGGATTTCTTTTGCCGAACAGCGGACTGCCAAAGTCTTGTTTCCAGTATACGAATGTTACCATTCTTTGAGAGACCGGACGGTTCTTTCGCAGCGGTGGGAAATAAGAACAGTCTGCTCTGCCTACCTGATGGCATTCCTCACGATGGTCTGAATGAATGGTCCAACAATAGAGGCATCTCCCTGGTCAAAAGAAATAGTCAGCTAGAAAAAAGTTTTAAAAAGTTGGAGATTGCATCTCCTAACAGAGTAGAGTTCTACTGTGAACAGCTATTGCCGACACTGTCGTCTCTTGCGATAAAGGCCATTCCCAGACACATGAAGTACATCAAAGACTCCCTCAACTATAAAGACGGCACACCTCTACTCAACACCTTGCGTCAGACATCGTTCATCAAGGGGACGGATGGAACTCTCTCCACTGCCTCACAGTTCTTCAGCCCCTACTGCAAGGTATTCAAGGTGATGATGTCACAGGAACGGTTCCCTCCCCCTCCATACAATGACTACCAGTGGAAGTCGTTCTTGGAGCGTGTTGGTATGGTCAATGAGGTGTCAGAAAACTGGTTTCTCACCTTTGTCAGACAGGTTGCAGAAGCAGGAAAAACACCTGTGTCCTCTAAGGTAAAGCAGCAGTCTGGGGAACTAGCAAAGTGCCTCAAAACGTCTACTAAGCTCCGAGGTGAAGAATTTCTGAAACAGTTGGAGGGTATCAAGTTTCTTGTGCCACTGTCACACAATGACCTGCTTCAGTCCATCCACCCGTCGTTCCACCCTCCCACACCACTGATATCATTCTCTGAAGGCATGTCACCTGACCAGCAGTACCTAGGATGGACCAGCTCGTGCTTCTTGTCTCAAAACGCGGATCCTTCACGCTTCGATTACTGGGAACGTTACATGCATGAGTGGGTTGGATTCAGCCCACAACCCTGTGTAGACCTGGTTGTGAGACATGTGAAGAACGTGTGTCAGTCACTCAGCACGAAAGTCAAGGGTGACACATCTGTCCTGGACGAATTTGACGACCAGAAGCTAACTCTTCTGGAGAATATTATAGAGACTATCTACATATATTTAGAGCAATATCATAGCGATACGCTTAAGCACCTGCAAAACGTTGCTGTCATATTTGATAGAACAAATAAAGCCATGTTCTCTCCAGATCAAGTTGTCATCAAACTTCTCCCTGATCAGACTGTAGAGGGTTTTGTGACCGGTGCTCCAGAAAAGCTGGGGAAATATTTTGACCTGTTCCGTAGACTTGGAGTGCGTGAAACAGTCACTCTGGATCACTATGCCATGGCTTTGGAGAGGCTACACCGCATGTCTCCTGGAGGGGTTTTGAACCCCAATGACTTAAAACTGGTTGCTGCTGCTGTTCACAACTTATTCAGTCTTTTGACAACCCGAGGTATAAATGAAAAACGTTCACTGTCAAGACCTCAACTTTTCCTTCCAGGAGAAGAAATCAGCATGCTGACAACGGAACCTATTTCACAAGTAAGACTGATTGACTCGCGAGAGCTGATCCTGGAGGTCAACAACAGCCAACAGAGGCGATTGAAGAAGCCTATCAAAGAGCTCTCTGTGTTTACAAACTTCGATCGACTTGAGTTAGATGGCCATCATCTATATGAGGAAGTGGCTTTACTCACAGAGCCGTACAGAATGAAAGAGTGGCACGAAGTTGTGAGAGAGATGCCGATGGAGTCATGCACAACTCTGGCGAGAGAAGACCCCGAAACATGTCTTGTTGCTGACCTACTGAGGTCAGCAGATTTTGCAGTCGTGGTCAAGCGCCTAGCGCACCACGTGCGGGCCAAGAAGAAACAAAAGTTCAAAGATGAGAAGAAGATAGAAGATTCGTTGAAAGAGATCAATGTTCTCAAAGTCACTGACCTGAAAACGGTACTTTTCTACAATGGACAGGAGCTGCAGGACACACAGGAAAAGAAAGATTTCTTTGTAGTGCGGGAAGCAGAAGCTTGTAACTCCTCCAGCTACGGATCAGTGACAAAGGTGTCTTTGTATATCAACCACGCTCAACTAGTCGACATAGCAAAGAACAGACAGCTCGGGTTGTTCGTGCGCAAAGCTGTTGAGTGGGCAGTAGGTTATGAATTGCCACCAGTGCTTGACGTTTGCTTGTCAGAACCTTTATCGCAGGCCCAAAAGATTATGGATGAAGAAGATATAATACCTTACGAACTAAAGCAGTCCGTTCAGCCCGTGATCAGGAGCACCGTTTTCCCTCCCCCTGGGTCCTTTGTTCCTGAGGACATGCACTTTCAGCTGGACCAGGACGTGTACGAGTTCAAGCCGTCAGAGTACGTGGCCCACGAGCTGCACGACCCCATCCTGGACACCCAGGGCAGTGATACAGACGACACTGAGTGTGATGACACAGATGGCACTCAGTGGGAGGATACAGATGCCACTCAGGGCCAAAACACAGAAAGCGCCAAGCCAGTCTACATCTTCGCCAAGGTTATAAAGGTTAAGGAACCTGACACTGTTGCCAGTGATGTCAGAACAAGGCTGCTGCTGCTTCGCTACGTCATAGACGTTGGCGAGGACGAGAAGCCAAAAGAGGTACGTTTACTTTGAACAGATAACAGCGATACAGCATTACAACTGTGGTCTATTTATGACTTTCCGGGACTACGATGTTGAAAAATAGGGATAAAATCATGTACAAAATTCGGTACAGCAAACGCTACCCGAAATCACACCTGTACGGCGTGTATGACCTTGAGAGCTTCAGTCAACGCTTGAATTTTGCAGTGGTAACATCCGGTTTGCGCTCTCAGAGCTTCGCATATTTGTCAAGAAGGATCGAGCAGAAAAAATACACGACTTGGCAGGGATTCGAACTCAAGGCCTCGGGGCCTCGAAATGTCGGGGCCGATGTCTTAACCGCTAGGCCACTCCACCAGTGTTGTCAAAGATTTTTAAAAAAAAGAAGATAATTTTATATCATTCTACGCTTGAATTACCATTCATGCTTTGCAAAAATGTAAAAATTGCCATTAAAATTTGCCTTTATTTGCAAACATGTTTCACGCAATCGCAGTACATGTTTACACCGTCATGCTGCACGACATTCGCGCCATGCAAATAGCTGCGATATCTCTATTTACAACATGCAAAAAAAATGACAAGAACAGTAATTGAATCTCTCCAAAGCTCTGTGCAGTTGAAAACAGACATATAAGAAATAGTTATACATGTATTCACTTCTGAACAATTAATGGGTGGATAGAGATATAAATCATGCTGCATCGAGAATAACATAACATGAATTCATTTCAATGTTTTTCCTTCTGATTCTTAATTGGCGCAGTAGCCTAGTGGTTAGGACATGAGACACAAAGTCTCGAGGTCGAGAGTTCGAATCTTCACCGGGGCGTTTATTTTTTCCTCTTGAAGATAAAATAGGATCAGACTTGAAAGAGCAAACTGGATGTTATCCCTGCAAAATTCAAGCGTTGACTGAAGCTCTCAAGGTCATATACGCCGTATAGGTGGGGTTTCGGGTAGCGTTAGCTGTACAGAATTCAGTACATGATTGTATCCCTATTTTTCAACCTCATAGCCCCAGAAAGTCATAAATAGACCACAGCTTTAAGGGCTTTCTTGTTATAGACAATTGATACTGGATTATTAAAAGTGCGATGACATGTCTCAAGTTCATTAAGATGTTTGCCAGCTTACTGTGTACTGGGTGCATGAATGGTTATCAGTCATTGCCAAATAGAATCATGCAGTATGCTTGTTAAGTAGTTACGTCTCTGTACAACATGATAATTAAGATGTTTAAAACTGATGGGCTTGTTCTCCATGTTTATGTTAAATCACGCTTGATTTGTCATTTCGATTAAGTTTTTGACGGTTCTAACTTCTTAACAATAGCCTTTCCAGTGGAGTGGGTTTTTCCTCTCTCTCCCTCTCTCCCTCTCTCTCTCTCTCTCTCTCTCTCTCTCTCTCTCTCTCTCTCTCTCTCTCTCTCTCTCTCTCTCTCTCTCTCTCTCTGCTTTATCAGAGAATTTCAGATACGGCAAGAAGCTCTTTATTGTACCTATTAACTGATAGTAGTCGTCATGCTGGCAGAATTCTTTACTATTTCTGACCAACTTCTGACTTATCAGAACCATACTTTTATTTCATAAGCACTAACATAATATTTCAAGGCGCCAAAATGATTCACCAAGATTGCTCTGTGTACAGGTGGAAGCCAGTGAGCTGTACAAGTTCATCAGACGAACTCCCACATCCGTCGCTCCTTTCACTGGAGTCACGACCCCGACCTCTGCCGCCTTCAGCCAGCCCGGGGCCAGCGACGACCTGAAAGCGGTGCTGAAAGACATTCGACGTCAGCTGCGGGATATATGGCGTTCAATGCCGGAAGACAAACGCCGTAAGCGAGTCGTCAAGCGTCTGTACCTCAAGTGGCATCCGGACAAGAACCCGGACAGAAAAGAGTTTTGCACCAAGGTTATGCAGGCAATACTGTATTACGTGTCGCTGCTAGATGACGGTAAGGAGCTCACATCAGATGATGAAGATGTTGTTGACAGTCGAGACTTTTCGGACTATGACAGTCGAGGTTCCACAGGCAACTACAGCGGAGGCAACTACAGTGGAGGCAACTACAGTGGAGGCAACTATCAAGGGGGCGGCTATAGGCGGCGTGGCTCAAGACGAAGAGGTTTTAGGTATGGCGGCCGTAGCGGAAGCGGTTACGGTGCTTTCTTCGATAACCTATACACAAGGGCCCAGACTCACAGCAGCTCGAGTAGAAACTTCAGCTCCAGCGACAGGCACGACACGTACGACTTCTGGGGACCTTCCGCTAGTAACCGCTCCAACCCCCAGCCCGAGGAGGGAAAGCGGTGGCTGCGACAGGCAGAGAAAGACGTGGAGGCGGCCAGAGAGACGCTACAGCGAGACAATGCTGGCTTCAACTGGGTGTGCTACCTGGCTCATCAGGTAGGCTGTTTAGGTGCCAGGTGTCGGTTACCATTGACTTTTACCCTGTCCAGGGAGCGAGGTTTTTTAATTCATATATATATACGATGTTTCTGAATGTTTCAAAATGATTTCTGTGTGTGGTCACAGCTGAAATATTTTAAGTCATCATTAAATGAAACTCCCATTACATTTCAGGGATGGCCAGATCTCAAAATTTTAACACGCCAGCCGGGCGAGTAACTTCAAGAAAGGCGCTAGCCCGCCCAAAATGTCGCTGGACCGGCAGCTGCCACTGTTTCTACATATGCAGTGTGTATAATACTTTGAAGCCGTATAGTACAGAAGTGTTGCATTTGACCCGAATTTGTATTGGCCAGCCGGGCGCGTTGCCAGGCAGTTTCTACTAGCCCGGCGGATTTTTTACTCGCCCCTGGCGATCAGGTGAATGATTTGGCCATCCCTGCATTTGGTCAAAATAGACTTAGTATTGTATTCTAGTATCCTGGGAATTGAAAGGGAAGTCGGGTTGTATGTGTATATGTGGGTGCGTGCATGCGTGCACTTCAATCCCTATAAAACTACTTGACAGATATTTTAAAATGTCCTATTTAAACATTTATTCTTCCAGACCATATCCCCAGAATTTGTTTAGGGAAAAATGCATTTGATTGTGTCATATCTGTCTCAAAGAAAAGGTGACGACCACATTTTTTAATCAAATTCTTTGACATTTTGGTCAAACATTCTTTGATCCGGTCCGGTCTACGGGATGGTATTTCCACTGGAAAGCTTAAAAATAAATTTGTTAATTACAAGCTTAAAATTGCTAAACAAATGTGTGTGTGTGTCTGTGTCTGTGTCTGTGTCTGTGTCTGTGTCTGTGCTACTATTTGCATTATTCTTTTTTATTTCTTTTTATTTTGTTTTGCTTTAGAATGTAAACTCAAATCATGCTTTCTTTGCAGGCGGCGGAGAAAGCGATGAAAGCAGTGCTGTATTGCCGAGACGCGGGCCATAATGTGAGGAAAAGCCACAGCATCTGCTCCATCGCCAGCTGTGTGCAGGATGATACGATACAGAGCGCTGTGTCCACGCTGGACGGCATCGTTGGTTTTCACACTCGCATGCGCTATCCGGGATTTAGCAATGACTACCCCAAGATTCCATTTGAAGTGTACGACAAAAACGCCGCCACAGAAAGCTGCAGTTGCGCTGAACGAATTGTTGAGAGAGCTGGGCAACTGGTGAGACTTTCAAAGATAAAATGCGCCTCAGAGTATTGTTGAAGTAACAATTTATTTTTGTTTTGTGTGTGTCGCAGATGAGTATTATATACTGTTCAAAAAAAGAAACGCATAGTTGCTACTTGCCAAATGTTTTATTTTTCGAAAAAATTAACAGAAAATCCAATATTTAGATTATTTGTTTGAAATTTGGTATGGACACAGTTGAATGCACACACAGTTCATTTGCATCTTCAAATCAATCAGTCAATCAATACGATTGGGTGCCGAGGCTGTCAAGTCAGTAGGGGGTGTGACTGCCTTGAGCAGCAACAACTGCCCGGCACCTTCTGGGCATGGACTGGATCAGATGCCGGATATCTTGCTGTGGGATGGTGTCCCACTCCTCCTGAAGTGCCTGCAATAGATCGCGGTGATTTGCCGGCGCTTCTTCTCGCCTGCGCACACGTCTGCACAATTCATCCCAGAGATGTTCTATCGGGTTCATGTCTGGCGACATGGATGACCAGGGAAGCACCTGGACATGGTGGTCGGTGAGGAACTGGGTGGTGAGTCGTGCTGTGTGCGGGCGAGCGTTGTCCTGCTGGAATATGGCATCCTGGTCAGCCAGAAGAGGAAGGGCGTGTGGGCGCAGAATTTCCTCCACGTATCGCTTGGCAGTTATGCGCCCTTGGACGTGCACCAGGGTGCTCCTTCCAGCGGTATTGATCGCCCCCCACACCATGACGCCTCCACCACCATGAACGGGTGCCTCATCCACACAGTTGGGCGCGTAACGTTCGTTTACTCTCCGGTAGACCCTCCTCCGACCATCATGTCGCTGGAGCAGGAAGTAGGACTCGTCGCTGAACCACACGTGTCTCCAGTGATTCCGGACGGTCCAGCGAAGGTGCTGGTTGCCCCACTGCACTCGGTTCTGGCGATGGCGGCGGGTGAGGACAGCTCCTCTGTGAGGTCTGCGAGCTCTCAAACCAGCTTCATGCAGGCGGTTCCGCACGGTCTGGTCCGATAATCGGTGTGGCCCGGGGAGAGCCTGGACAGAAGATGAGGCCGACAGGAAACGATTCCGGAGGTGGCGGAGCCGTATGAAGCGGTCGTGAGCAGCAGTTGTCGCCCTTGGTCTTCCCGCTCGTGGCAAGTCAGCAACGGAGCCAGTGGCTTGAAACCTGACCCACAGTCTACTGATGGTGCTCTGGGACACGTGGAAGTGCCTGGCGATTGCACTTTGACTTTGGCCTGCTTGTAAACGACCCAATGCAATTTGGCGGTCTTCTCTGCTCAATCGGGCCATCTTTCGTCGCTGAATTGTCGTCTGATTTCTTTGTGGCGAACAATCCGCTTTTATGGGTTTTGGAAGACATGGTGAGAGCTCAATATTCCCCGAGTTTCACGAGATTACACTGAAGCATGACGAGTGGTCATGCCAAATGAGCAATTTTGACATTGTAGCCACTGATAACGCATGCGTCACGTGCAGAGCTCACTTGTGGCAATGGACGAAAGGTCGACGACCAGATAAACATTTTCTGCAGTTTGGTGGATAACCTTGTAGCCATATAACTAAATTAACCAAATATTACAAGCAATGCGTTTCTTTTTTTGAACAGTATATATTACAGTTAATCTGTGAAACCAGGGAATACGTGTATTAACTAGGTAATACATGAATTAACTGACGGAAAAAACCCAGTTATTTCATGTATTACCTAAAATAGTTTAGTTAATACACGTATTCCCTAGTTTCACAGATTAACTGTAACATTATACACAGTTAAAATATTCACTCAACGATCCCACAGATGGCTTAACATACCATTAGTGTTGCCAGCCAAACGCAGTTTGTTCAGTTTGCATTTCCCGCCAAAATGTGATTAACATTTTCCTTCTATCACATTCCAGGGCTACATCCTGTGTGGGACATACCTTAATGGAACCAATTTCGTTGTTTTACAATTTTCTGACGTAATCAAACACAATTCCTTGAGGCAATATAACAGCGATAAAAACAAATCTTGCTCGCTCACGATGGCATTTGACGTAATTAGTTCGTATGATCGGGTACTTTTGCCTCGTTTAATTACTTAGGCTTTTTTTCCGTTAACATACTAAGATAATGATAGAAATTAACTCCTTGCACAATTATAGTGTTGGACTTCTTACCATCTTGAAAGTCAGTGAAACTTTTCTAAATGGGTAGACGCCTGAAGCTTTGAAAGGGGGGAAGGGGTGAGTAGTGATGTGTGTGTGTGTGTGTGTGTGTGTGTGTGTGTGTGTGTGGTGAAAGAGAGAGGGGCTAGTAACGTGGAGGAGGAGGGGCAACAAAGTTGTGTTTTTTTTTATTCCAGATGGAAAGAAGCAAATATTCATTTTTTATTTGTAGCCTGAAAATTTGTTAAAGGCACAGTAAGCCTGCCGTAAACCATCACAGATACTGTCAGGCTTTTACACACTTTCATTTAAACACTCACCGCTTGAGAACATCTAGGTGCCCTCCGTAAAGAGCGAGCAATTTTCAAAGAATTTATTTTTGTCTGGTTTATCTTACCCCTGAGCCATCGTGAACCCCTGTGATCCAGTTTCCCTTTTTCACAATGTAGTCGTCAGTTAGTAATTTGAATTCGACTCGATGTGAGCTTATCTCCAATAGCACGTTATTATGTACCTCTGACTATGCACGAAACAAACGGCTGTGGTTCACAAGAACTCTAGCGATGGCTTTTGACTGTTCAGAGGAACTGGCGATAGGCATAAACCGTCGTCTGCTACGACAACCACGACCTTGCGTGACCCTGCTTCCGGGCTTTTCTTTTTTCAAACTTTCAAAACTTCGAATTGTACTGATCTTGTCTTGATGAAAAAAGAATTCTGTTATAATTTAAAAATGTTTGTGTAACAAGCTGTCAAATTATTATTTAGATTTTAAAAGTTAGGTCTAGCGCCAAAACGCACCACGGTCCGATTGTCTCTGAGACAATCCGCAAAATTAATTCTTTAAAAATTGCTCGCTCTTTACGTAGGGCACCTAGGATGTTACCGTTTGGTGAGCGTTCAAATGGAAGTGTGTTTGTACTGTGTGTAAAAGCCCGACAGTATCGGTGATGGTTTACGGGAGGCTTACTGTGCCTTTAATTACAAGCTAAATAATGGTTTTAAGGTTGGTTGTTGGGTTTTTGAGTCACTTGAGAAAAAGTGACTCTATGTAATCGGTCAGTGTTAGTCTGTCCGGCCGGCCGGCCAGCCGGCCGGCCGTCCGTAGACACCACCTTAACGTTGGACTTTTCTCGGAAACTATCAAAGCGATCGGGCTCATATTTTGTTTAGTCGTGACCTCCAATGACCTCTACACTTTAACGATGGTTTCGTTGACCTTTGACCTTTTTCAAGGTCACAGGTCAGCGTCAAAGGAAAAATTAGACATTTTATATCTTTGACAAAGTTCATCGGATGTGATTGAAACTTTGTAGGATTATTCTTTACATCAAAGTATTTACATCTGTAGCCTTTTACGAACGTTATCAGAAAAACAAGGGAGATAACTAGCCTTTTCTGTTCGGCAACACACAACTTAACGTTGGGCTTTTCTCGGAAACTATAAAAGTGACCGGGCTCAAATTTTATGTGAACGTGACTCCCAGTGACCTCTACACTTTGACGTCTGCTTTGGTGACCTTTGACCTTTTTCAAGGTCACAGGTATGTTCTTCAGGTATGCATTGTGTTGTGAATAGCAATTTCTTCCTGTCCATCTGATGCCTCATATAATATTCAGAACTGCGAAAGTCACTCGATCGAGCGTTTGCTCTTCTTGTTCTTGGTATCTTTAAGCTATTTAGCTATTCGGATTTGAAGAAAGCTGGTAATATTGTAGGAGAAAATGAACATTATTAATAAGATGTATAATTAATACATATATCAGTGTTCCACACCCTCGACATATATGGACATATCACACTAGTCTTCTTGGGAAGAAAAGAACAGTGTATTCATTTATTCTGCCGAAAAGAATGAGGGGTTTACATTGCAGAAAATAAATAATTGAACAGCTTTGGGTTTTTTTTAGTGGGGGGGGGGGGGGTGCACAAGGTGGGAAAGTACATCTAATTCCCGTAACTGTAAAACGTTCGTGTGTGAAAATCAATCCCCATTTTCTCCTTTACAGTTTCGCGAATACAGACCTCCACCACCACCACCGTCACGTCCACCATCGCCGCCACGACTTACACAACAACCGGGTCCTTCTCAACGCTCAATCGGCGGCAACTACAACCCGAGTTTGCCGTCATCATCGTCTTCAAGCGGTAGTCCTGCTGCTGCAATTCAAAGTAAGTGTCACGGTCCAGGGCTAATTTGCACGAAAAAGTTACCAGCTGGGTGAAAACCAGCCGCGAGTTCGAAGTGGTTGAAATTACAAACCAGCCTCAAAATCAAACAATCCGACTTCGCGGCTGGTTCCCATCCGGTTGGTAATTGTATCATGCGTATCGGCACTGGTAGCTCAGTTGGTAAGAGCACTGGATTTATGATCCTCGGGTCGAATCCAGGCCGGGGCTGTTAGGGGTCAACGTTTTATAACAGAGACGGTACCCATGCCCAACAACCGTGTCGCAGTCTCTGCACATCAAAGACCGCGGTCGTTCTGACAGAAAACATAATGCCTGATTACGCTTAAACAAGCACACACCTTGTTAACACGACTCTTGTTGCTGCTAGCTTTTATCTAGGAGGAAGAGGTAAGAATTTTACAGCAATGGGAGATTGAGAATAACGTAATAAGAACGAAAACAAAAGCCAGGAGCATTTACAAGCATTTGGGTGGGCAGAGAATGTTCTTCGAAGGCATGTTGTTTTGTATTGTGATTAATGTTTCAAGGCAAACAATAGAGAGCTTACACTTGGGTGTTTTTCTCTCTCACAAAATCTACTAATGTAGAGAGGGGAAGAGAGAGATATATATAGAGACAGACAGAGAGACAAGGAGATAGATAAGATACCATAAGATATTTTTCTTTTTATTCTTTCTTTTCTTTCTTTCTTTATTTGGTGTTTAACGTCGTTTTCAACCGTTCAAGGTTATATCGCGACGGGTTCTTTTTATTCACCAGCGTCATAATGTTAGCATCAGCTATAATGTGACCAGCAGGAAAGTGGCATACTATAATGTACAAAGCAAAACGTTGACAGTACATTAAGTACTCAGAAAGTAAAATTGTAATATGAATCAAATAAACTCAGCAAACATTCTAATTTGATGCAACAGAATTGAATTGAACTTTTGTTTTCGAGGGTGACAGTAACGTTGAGGGTAAGTCAATAACAGGAAGAAATAAAAGTTAAATTAACTACAGTAACAGAGAGAGAGAGAGTCAGAGAGAGAAGAGTGCGTTTAAAACGTCTAGTTGCTGTGTTTTTTTGTGTGTGGTCTGTTTTGTTTTTAGCGAAACACTAATGTGTTTTTTTCTTGGTTTTTTGAGTCACTTGAGAAAATGTGACTCTATGTAATCGGTCAGTGTTAGTCTGTCCGGCCGGCCGTCCGGCCGGCCGTCCGGCCGGCCGTCCGTAGACACCACCTTAACGTTGGACTTTTCTCGGAAACTATCAAAGCGATCGGGCTCATATTTTGTTTAGTCGTGACCTCCAATGACCTCTACACTTTAACGATGGTTTCGTTGACCTTTGACCTTTTTCAAGGTCACAGGTCAGCGTCAAAGGAAAAATTAGACATTTTATATCTTTGACAAAGTTCATCGGATGTGATTGAAACTTTGTAGGATTATTCTTTACATCAAAGTATTTACATCTGTAGCCTTTTACGAACGTTATCAGAAAAACAAGGGAGATAACTAGCCTTTTCTGTTCGGCAACACACAACTTAACGTTGGGCTTTTCTCGGAAACTATAAAAGTGACCGGGCTCAAATTTTATGTGAACGTGACTCATTGTGTTGTGAATAGCAATTTCTTCCTGTCCATCTGATGCCTCATATAATATTCAGAACTGCGAAAGTGACTCGATCGAGCGTTTGCTCTTCTTGTGTTTCTAGGTCCCCAACGCAAGGCCCTACCACCACCACAGTAATTAGCTCTACCACCACCACGAGTTTATCAGGGTGTAAATTGTAAACAAAATGTTTAGTGTCAAGGATTGAAATTTGTTTATTGTGGTTGTCTATTGATGTGTTGATAGACACGAGCCTGTGTTGGTGCATGCCTCTAGTTTAAACAGTGGTTTATATTTCATTCGTGTTTTTTGCATTCGTATGTGGGTTTCCTATTCGCTTTTGTTTTTAACATCTTGTATACATCAAAAGAGCACACGTTGAACTTGTGGATGCGTTCCTTTGAGTGAAGTGACATACTAAGTTGGTGTTGCCTAAAATAATATGCCAAGAGATGCAAGGATGATATGTATTTTGTACTGTTTAACATGTGACATTTCATTTTTTCAAGACTGTTGGACATTTGCAAGACAGTTGGAAAATTGAAGCTTTTATTATACCTTTCCTTTCAATTTGGAGAATATTTTATTTCATAAAGATTCTACTTGCTTGATAACTTGTTTGCATATTTGTTAAAGAATTTTTTCTTGCCATGTTGTCGTATTACTGGTTTGTACCCCCCCCCCCCCCCCCCCCTCCCCCCTCACCCACAAGCCTAAATCAGATCAGTTGTAAATAGCCATGGACATAAATTATTGTTTGAAATTTTCTTTTCTTTTTCATGCTTACTTTTGAGTGCCGTGCCTCTGTTTGTGTTGTTGCCTTGTCATCTTCAGGTGACTTATGCGTAAGTGTATATGAATATGCTTGAGCTTTTAATGCGAAAGATTGTGTATGATTGCGCCTTGAGTCGCCTTGTGGTGAGATATGTGCGCGTTATAAATTCTCGTATTATTATTGTCGGTTATTTCTTAATTTCTGATGTAAGAATATATTGTACATACATGAACAGCATGTTTGTGCTTTCAAATACCTGATACGATGCTGTCGGGAATGATCCAAATGCTATTGACTCTTCAGGTTTGTAATTATTGTAATGTTATAACAATTTCCTGAAATAAGAAGAAGGAACAAAACTTGTTATTTTCTCTCCTTTGAAAACCGTTACGTGTCATTTTCTGCATGGTAGTCTCTTCAGAGGCAAGTTTCAATTTTTACCAACAGGAGTAAAGTAAAATTAAAAACACCTGAGCTTGTATTAAAGCTCTGGTGGACCAGGTTATCCTACTTCTTTAACTTTATTGTAGTATCAGTATTGTAACACTACAGTGAGGATAAAGGAGTAAGATACGTGATCGACCAGCGCTTTAACACAAGCTACTTGATCATGGAATGGTGTGACAGACAGCATGTCTCTTTTTGTTTTATTTGTATATTTATCCTTGCATTGTAGAACAAAATGTATGCAACAAATTTGATTCCTTCAACGTTTTCTTTTGTAAATAACCTGTATTTATTCGAGATGATATTCCTACTTCTTATTGTAAGAGCCGGTGTACATGTACATAAAACTAAAGATATTTAATCACGCGATGGCAATGTTCAGTGCTTCAGAATGCTTTAGTTTTTTCTCAATATTTTGCTTGAATTAGTGAAGGAGTTAAAACAGAAAGCTGTACGACGCTACTTTTAGTTGAAGAAATGCGCGCTACTGATACTTTGGACGCTCTCTGTTGCCCTCATGCGATGGTGGAAATACCTAATTCATATATCACAAGAAAATCCACACGTTTGTATTGGATGAGACGAAAAACCGAGGTCCCTTCGTGTACACTACATTGGGGGTGCACGTTAAAGATCCCACGATTGACAAAAGGGTCTTTCCTGGCAAAATTGTATTGGCATAGCTAAAAATGTCCACCAAATACCCGTGTGACTTGGAATAATAGGCCGTGAAAAGTAGGATATGCGCCGAAATGGCTGCGATCTGCTGGCCGATGTGAATGCGTGATGTATTGTGTAAAAAAATAGAAGATTCCTTTGATTTCATTCGTTTCTGAACGCCTAGCACATTGAGTACTCAAGTGATCCGATTCAGGATTGAGAAAAATATCATTGACCGAAAGATTTCCCGGACTCTTGCTTACATGAGGATTACTGGTGTATAGGTCGTTAATCACTGTGAAATGGAGGATCTGTGTAAGGGTCGTTTCTTTTTTTTGAACATGTACTGTCATGTGATCGTTATTTCTATTTTTCATTTTCTTTTTGGTTGATCGATGTCGTTAATTGGGTGGGTGTTAATTGGGTGGGTGTTAATTGGGTGGGTGTTAATGGGTGGGTGTTTTTGTTCTTTTTTTTTATTTGATTGCATGTTTTGCAAAAACACTACTTTGTGTGTATAGTGGAGTAACAAAGTTTTCCAAAGAACATTTGGAGGTGTATTTTGTTTGATACAAATACATGTTTTGCCTGAATCCTGTTCTTGTTGAGTTACTGTTTATTTATGTTACATGCTCTTAAATATCTTATTAAGTTGTTGTACTTTTGACAATAACCATGCATATTTGAGATTGAAACTGTTGATTTGTGTGGTATACGCTGCCGGCTCTGAGAGGAAAGTTCCCTGATGAAAATTGGCGGTTCACTGTTATGTAAAAACTATAATGTGAAAGTAAAGAGAACTAAGAATGGCGTTTAATGTCACGTTTTAGTGTGTGTGAAGCTTTGACAATTAGGGCTGTGTTCTGGTTTTGTAAAAGTAGAAATGCCAGCATTCACATTTTCTTAATGGAAAAATAAAAAAAATGTGATGCCCCTATCCCTGTACATTTGTGTGTGATGTTTTCTTGCGGGAATTGGGTTGTTATCGGTTTTTTTATTGTTGCTTTAATCATAGAATATGTATACTCATCCATTTTGCTAATTTGGTAGTTTGATTGAAACCTTTTTTCTTGGTTACTCATATACAGCAGATGCACTACACTTACATTTTTCACTGTTGTGATACAAGAATTGTTATGTGTGCATGGAGTGGGGTGCTTAATCATGTTAAATACTGATGGGTCGTAACAATTGTACAGTATGCTCAAGTGTTGTGATTATGATATGCTTTCAGCATGAGCAAAAGTATATAGTTCTGTACAAATTAAATCAAAATATTTATTGCACTGTTGAAGTAACAGCTCAAAGCCAATTTTATATCATTCAACATCTTACTTCATCTGAATACGTTTTGCAAGATGAATGTAACATTAAATGGTAAGTTGATGTTTTTTCTGATATGTTTGGTGGATATTTATTGTGCCTATGGGAATTTATTGAGAATGTTTGCTGCCTGGAAACATATGTAAACAAAAAAATGTTTAATCAGTGCCATGTTGTCTTCTCCGAAGTATCTAGTGTAGTTTGTAGTTCCATTGGAGTCTACATTTATGTCATGTCCAGGCTTTGTGTATATATCAAAAGTGTGTGTATATCTACCACATGTTTTAAGATATTAGTTTTCATGCATGTTAAATGTACCTGTTTGTCTTACCCCTTACAGAAAAAAAGGCCCTGTGGCGAGCCTCGCAGCGAGGTCGCAGCGAGCCTCGCTGCGAGGTCGCTGCGAGGCCGTAATTTACCATGCAAATTAAGTTTGCTGCGACTAAGTCGCAGCTAGCTGCGATGTAGTTATATATCCTTATATGGAGATCCCACCCGCGAGCTTGATGTGATGAGGTCGCGGCTAGCTGCGATGTTCCCTGCGAGCTTGCCGCGACCTAGCAGCAGCTAGCCGCGATGTCCTGGACCCCTTACTGTGAGCTTGCCGCGACCAGGTCACAGCTAGCTGCGACCAGGTCACAGCTAGCCGCGACCAGGTCACAGCTAGCCGCGATGTTCCTGGGATCATGCTGCGGCTTGCCGTGATCTAGTCGCAGCTAGCTGTGATGTAGTCGCAGCTAGCTGTGATCTAGTCGCAGTTAGCTGCGATCTAGTCGTGGCAAGCCGCGATGAATTATTATAAACCCAAGCAGGTTACAGCTAGCCGCGACCAGGTCGCAGCTAGCCGCGGTAACCCGGACCTGT
Organism: Littorina saxatilis; assembly: GCF_037325665.1. Lineage (NCBI taxonomy): Eukaryota > Metazoa > Mollusca > Gastropoda > Littorinimorpha > Littorinidae > Littorina > Littorina saxatilis. Next base: position 58,931,374 of record NC_090253.1, on the reverse strand, counting down.
TCCTGATAGTCACAGCTATATACCGCGATTAGGTCGCAGCTAGCCGCGATTACCTCGCAGCTAGCCGCGATTACCCGGACCTATATGTGGTAGTCACAGCTATATATCCGCGACCATGTCACAGCTATAGCTAGCAACGACCAGGGTGAGCCGGGATATCCCTGGCCTGTCCTCCAAATTCTTACCACGTACAAGCTTTCCTTGAGCCAGCTGCAGCTACCTGTGCAGTTGTCACGGTTTACTGCGATGTCCATGAAATCATCAAGCAACGACCTTCAAATTTCCTAGCAAGTGAGCTGCAACCTAGTGATGAGTGATAACTTACTGCAGTTATGCAGGAGGAAATGCTTTACCAAACCCTGAACATTGTTTAGATGGTTTAAAGTCCCAGTTAAAATATACCTAAACCCTCCCAGAAAAATGCTGCAACCAGCTTGTGGGTGCATGCAAATCCTTTCGCACTGACAGGCCATTGTGCTACATACATTCTAAATTGACTAGAGACAGAAGCAGTTCAACACATGCAGACGCATATTCTCAAATGTAAAACAAACAATTGGTTTAAATTCAAATTATTTAATAAAAGCTCATTTGGCATAAATTCAGATTAAATAGAGCAAGCTGTATCCTGCGATCAGGACGAACAAGTTCATCAGAGTTCACAATTTGTTGCCGAAATACAAGATCGCCAGCACTAGCAATCGCTCATGCTGTTTTTTTTACCAATGTCACATGGGTTTAGCTAAAGGTCTCGTGAGTTATTTTTTGTTTAAACATAAACAGCTGCTTAACCTTTTTCCAAAGTTAATTGCAATACACCCTAAAAGTAAAAGTGTAGAGCTAAATAAAAAAAAGTTTGGTACTGAATATCAGCGATATAGTTATTATGAAAAACTATATTTCGAAAATGAAATCAAGACAGTACATTACAGGCTAACCAGTACATAATATGTTGCATACCTACCAAGTAGTGTATGCACTCTCCAAGAAGTTCTCCCCTTCTTAACCCAAGGTGGCTGAGTGCATCAGAAACAAAATCAACAGAGATGAGATTCTTCCGCTTTTTCGCGGAATTCTGCTCAAAAGTTGATCCCCAGGACCGTTTTCCTGAATCGTCCAGATCCCTTGAGAAAAAAAAAAGGGGGGGGGGTAGAGGTTGATTATCAAAAATCTGACCTGCCAATGACTGAATCTCCCAAAAGACCAGACCGGTTTTTGATTGTCCGGACCGACAATACCTCCGACAAAAAAATCTCCGCCGAGCTCAAAACCAAAAATCTACGAAATGAACTTTAGACCCGTGTACGAACTGTCCATTTGGGAACAAGTTTCTCCTCATCATCAGTGTCTTCATCGCGGAAGTTCCTAAATGGGCTGATTTAGTTGTTGACTTTAGCCACTTTAGCAAGATGGCGTTGTCAATGCGATTGTTGGCAGAAACAGAACATGCTTTAGCTTCTGAGATTGATAAAGGGCTAAAGAACAAATGGGTTTGGGCGTGGAAAGACGAAATTATAACTACCGAAGTGAAGGGACGAAAACTGTCCATCCGTCTCGGAGATTCGGTTCAAAAGTTGAATGTTCGGGGAAGGCACAATGCACGTGGTGTAATAAAGTACTGGGCTACAAATAGAGGGGCAAGAGCGTGTTGAAAGACCATTTGACCACATATTTGTCCTTGTGTGCACACTTGTGTTTGTCAGTCTGTGAGTGTGATGTTATTTTCAGTGACTGTTGTTTATTTGTGAGATTCATTCTAGAAATGCATGAACAATGCCCAAAGTTCTAATCAAAATATTCTGCTGCTAAGACTCATTTCTGAGCAATTTTTTGTTATGTAAATGCTAAAAACGCATCAGCTTCAGCCCCCTGACTCCCACACAGGGCGTTGCCCCTGGACCCCAAACTTCCTTTACCCTCTTATGTCAAAATTTGGGAATCTCATCTCTGAATCAAGATCTCTGACAACCTGAAGAAATGCTGTTGTTCCTGTCTCCCCACTGAGGTGCTCCTTGAATTGCTTCTCCGTGCGATCAATGACACCACCAATCCGATCCACAGGAAAGGTAACTTCTGGGAAGAGCTTCTCAAACCAGGAGTGGACCTGAAAAAAAGTCAATATCAGTCTGTGTTCCAAAAGACCAGTGCATGAACTATGCTGCAGTATAGTAAAAGGGAGAGCCAAAGAAATAAATTAAAATTATCAATGTCTATTATTATTTTGTAATTAATTTTAGTGGATAAAGAAAAGACGCAAAGGATTGCTAGCCTGTTTATAAATACATAAGCATATCTATAAGACAAAAAAGAGTTGTGATCAACCGAGTACTTACCACTGAAGAGGGCTTGCCACTTTGCCTCTGTAACTGCAGCAAAACCTTGTTTGTCAGGTCGGTGGATTTGGAGGTCTGCCACGGCCAGAGGCAAGAAAATAGTTAGCAAGTTGTTGGTGCATGTGTGTCATCTGGAGAAAAGAACAAAAAGTAAGTTATAACAATAACATCAAACACTATACTTCTGCAGAAAGAAAAACACCATTCAAACTCAAAGAAGAAAAGTCAGTTATTTCATTTTCAATAAATGAAAAAGCAGCTACCAGTATTTTATAAAAAATATATCTGTAATATCTGTTTTCTCACACGAAATAAGTCGACATACATGTGCGAAACATTGCGAGTCCGCAAAACGTTCTCAGAGTCAGCTGGTGAATTCTACTTTTGGTTTCCACTCAGCTGGTGCAAGAAAAGAAGAAGTTACGTGACCAGAATAAAATCAGTTTTTGAACAATATGCAATGTTTTCATTTCGTAGATGCACCAGAAATATTTTTTTTATAAATCTTTAGATACATTGTCAATGATTATTTTCGTTATTAGATTCTATTGGGTCATTTCGTACATCCGCCATTAAAAACATTCAATCAATACTTTAATATGTCTAAACTTACCGAACAGAACATCTTGAATCGATGTGCCGGACGAAAACAATGCTTGGGTTGAATTTGTTGAGTCGGTAATCGCGGCTTGAGCCACCGGGCGCCATTTTCAAAACTGCAGGCAAAGCTATTCGAGCCTCGTTTTGGGCGTCTTGCTCGGAGGACACATGTCGGACTGACTTCATTTTTTGCTTGTTTAAAGAAAAATTCGAGCTGAATCGAATGGTGTATTTCATTTGGCAGTGTAATAAAGTTGTCGGTAGTTTGATTTTGAAAACTTCAACCGCAATTTTTGGTCACTTTGTTTTCCAGTTCTCAAAATATACGAAATTATAGAGCTAGCTCTGCTCTTTCAAAACACCCATTGTAGTTTCTTTGACGCGGAGCAAGAGAGCGTAAAGTACGACGACCGAACTGAAAAATGTTGCGCATCACAGCGCGCGGAGGCTGTGTGAGGCTGAACGGTACTTCAATAAAATATTCATACAAAATCACATAGTAAACACAAATTAACTAACGAAAATGGTATGTATTTTGATGTGGTATACATTTTTTATTTTATTCGGTGAATTTCTTTGCATTTTTGGCATCTTCAAGTTCAGGTGCATTTCTCTAACCTTCAGTCATCGGTTAGTGGTTCTAATAACCTTTAAAACAGCATGGTCTGGTCCTTTGAAATGGGGTGGAAAAAATCCCGATTGCGGCTAGGAGCTAAGTGATGCAAAGAAGGTTTGGGGTACCTATAAGATCACAGATTCCGCCTGTGATCAAGACCTGGGAACATAATTATTGCCGTATTAGACTATGTATTGTATGCTTGTTTGTCTAAAAATACGATCAGTATGGTTTAATGATTATAACAACTTTACAATTCTGCATTTGATCAATGGTAACCGCTTTTGTCATTACACATTGAAAGAAGCATTTGGTTTAATGTTTTGGTAAACTTTTTAATGTTGCAACGGTCAAATGTATGGAATACACCTTTTTTTTCCTGAAAATATATATATATGCCAAATTTGTTTGAGAATACTCCAAGCGCAAAACAGCTAGGGTTCCAGCTATATTTTTTAATGGAATTGTTTGATCGTCACACTGCCAGTTAAAATTTCTCTTGTTTGTTGGTGTGCAAGCTATATATAGTGCTTCCATTCGTGTGCTGTCATATATATGCTCTGAATCTGATCATTTCTGTTAAGTCTTTATAATATAGGCTGGTTGTACACTTTGAGTTTAATGGGCAATAGTAAACTCCCTAAGCTAAATGCAGTTAGCAACACATCACCATGGTACTTTCTAGCTCCCAAATTTTAAAGAAGCACAAGATAACACTTTACCTGATTTTTAAATGGAAATGCAACATGCCATATAAACGGTTGCGACCATCTTTGTGAAAATATAATACTCGAGTTTAAAGGTGTTTGTCTACATTTTTATACAGAAATCGGCATCAAATACTAAGTCTAGCTATTCCCTACAAATATCAAAAATACACTCCCCTTCGATCAGGAAGGACGAAGCCAGGGTAGCCGATTGAAAATTCATGAAAGTAATGCAGCGTAGTAGAGTACGATATCCTTATTTGGCAAATGCCAAGGGCAAAAGTCCTCTCAAATACCATGCATTTCGTGCGTTTAACAAAACATCGTGGACAGCGCTCTAATACACTGTGTCAAACTGTTGCCGTGATTGTGTGGGTGTGGCTGTCAGCATAGTGACATGAATTTGATTGGTCGATATTTATAGTTAAAACACATGCTCTCTCCACATGGAAATCAAAACATTGGAAGTGTTATACTGTACTTCTCAAAAATAAAAACTTTTTTTACATTTATTTTTATTTTGATAAAAAAATTTCCCCATGCTTCATTCATCATCTGACATAACTTTTTAGCGAAATCTAACCATAAGATTATTGAAAAAAAAGCAGAAATGTAGACGACCTTTAAGCCTTGAATTTTGCTTCAACAACATTTTGTGTGAAACTACAGAATAAAAGTCTCTGGCAGTTGGTAAACAAACAAGAATTTTGGGCTGCTGATTTATACATCCCTTTAACAGTTCTAAGAATTAATGCCAAAATACACTTTTTGCTTAAAAACAAAAGAAAATATTTACTTTGTAATATGAAACATATATATTTCATACAGTTTTTTAAAACATGAAGCAAGCTGAGTGTTATGTTTCTGAATAATATTTGCTGCCACCATGTCTCATTCTTGTGCCAAGATGGTAAGAATATTTGCAAATAGGGCCACTCAGAGAGTCAGACACAATAATCGCTCTATAAGCAGGCCCCTCCATATGATGTTGAAAAAGCCTCCATTAAGGTCGCGGCTAGCTGTGATGTTGTTCGGAAACTTACGCCAAGATCGCAGCTACCTGCGAGGCTCGCGTCAAGGTCGCAGCTACCCGCGATGTTGTTGCGAGGTTCGCGCCAATTGTCGCAGCTAACTTTGATGTTGTTGTGAGGCTCGCGCCAAGGTTGCAGCTACCTGCGATGTTGTTGCGAGGCTCGCGCCAAGGTCGCAGCTACCCGCGATGTTGGCGCGAGCCTCGCACCATGGTCGCAGCTAGCCGCGCTCTTGTCGCGAGCCTCACGCCAGGGTCACAGCTAGCCGCGATGTTGTCGCGAGGCTCGCGCCAAGGTCGCGGCTAGCCGCGATGTTGTTGCGAGGCTCGCGCCAACATCGCGGCTAGCCGTGACCAGCTGCGACTAGTTGCTGCGATGTGTTTAGATCGCTGCGACCTCGCAACGAGGTCGCAGCGAGGTCGCAGCGACTTTTCTTTTCTGTAAGGGACTGTTTTGATTACCTTGAACCATTCCACACGTCCTCATTCATTGTGTTGACATGAAATAACTTTGTGACAAACACTACCGTGCAGATACTCTGAATGTTTAATTCCGGACGTCCCCCAAACAAGATTTTATATTTTTTTAAAGAAGATAATCTGATCTTGTGCTTGTGTGTAAAAACTGATTGACTTATTTATGTGTTTTATATGTAATAACAAGACTGTGTATCATTTGTATATCTATTTATATACATGTAAATGTGTGTTGAAAACACCAAATAATCCGTAGGCTTCTTGGTGTTTTCATATTGATAAATGTATGTAAACTTCATGAATATGTTAGCAGAAATGAAATATTGTTCAAACCAGATCGAGATCTTCAACAAAATTTGAAGTAACAGATGTAAAAGGACATGACCTTTTTATAGAACCTTACTTTTACAGTGAGAGACCTTAATGTAAATAGTTTTAAACATGAAGACGGCTGTGTGAATAAACGTGTATTCGTCCCAAATAGCCATGTCGGACGAAGCGACGTTTACAAAAATTAACAACCCAAGCAAATAAAAATCTTTTATTGTTCATAAACATTATGAACATGTTAACATGTAACTGTTCATGCGTATTATAGTAACACATCTGTGTTTAACTACTACTTTGCATGCGTCTTATATCTACATATATCTCTCTGTGTTTAAATATGACTATTTATGTGTATTATATAAATATCTGTTGAAGTATTGCTGCTCATGTGTATTTTAGATTTTTTGAACATCTGTATTTAACTATAAATGATCGTGGCTATTATAATAATATGCAAAAAGGTGCAGTCTGATGGAAAATGCAGCCATGTCGGTAAGAGGTGACCTGTCTCACCTCTCAGACAAAAGATTGAGAAGGTCTCCATGCTTCTCCTTCTGCATTCATTGTCTGCAACTCCCGCTTGCATTTGGTGTTGTTTTCTTTTTGTTTTGTTTTTAGCACGAGTGTGCTTTAAAGTGTTTGTACGTTTACCCCAGCCATTTTAAAGCCTGCTTTCGGAGAATTCATGCTGGGTATTTTCGTGTTTTCTTTAACCAACCGAACACACATTGCTTACAGGATTTGTTCATGTGTACTTGGTCTTGTGCTTGTGTGTACACACAAAAGGGGAGAACTAAGGCACGACGAGCAAGAATGACAAATAATTGACGTGGGGATTGGAAGAATCGTCCCCTTTGACCAACCGGGCACAGCCGGGGTTCGAACCCCAACTGTTTCAGCTTGAAGACAGACGTCCTTACTGCGCCCGTCTGTGTCCATCCAAACATTGATCCCTAGTTGTTTTTAATCCACCTGAAATACGTCTATGGAATCGGAGGCACTGGGAAACCTCTATAGCATTATGATTGGTTTTTGTTTTCTTGCACTATGATTGTTTTTGCAGGTTAGGGGGAAGAATTTACCCGATGCTCCCCAGCATGTCGTAAGAGGCCACTAACGGATTCTGTTTCTCCTTTTGCCCTTGTTAAGTTCCTGTTTCTTGTATAGAATATAGTCAATGTTTGTAAAGATTTTAGTCAAGCAGTATGTAATAAATGTTAAGTCCTTTGTACTGGAAACTTGCATTCTCCCAGTAAGGTCATATATTGTACTACGTTGCAAGCCCTTGGAGCAATTTTTTTATTAGTGCTTTTGTGAACAAGAAACAATTAACAAGTGGCTCTATCTCATCTCCCCCCTTTCCCCGTCGCGATATAACCTTGAACGGTTGAAAACGACGTTAAACACCAAATAAATAAAGAAAGAAAGATTGTTTTTGCTTATTTGCACTATGATTGGTTTTTGCTTATTTGCACTATGATTGGTGTTTGTCCATCATCTGTGTCATACATAACTTTTGGTATAGAATAGTATACCTAGCTTTGGAAGTTCGAGGTTTATAATCTGAAATTGTTTCTTAAAACTTTTATTTGAACCTCATAAGCATAATTGTATGTGTAGGTCCTCTTTTTTGCTTTATGATTTATATTAGGATTAGTGTACTTAACTTTGTTTTGTTTAAAAACAACCAGAATGGTAAGTGATTGGAACGTTTAATTTATGAGAAAAAAACCATTACAATTATTGATTGTAATGTTAATTTTGTCATAAATTAAACGTTCCAATAACTTACCATTTTTGTTATTATTCTGAATTTTGGAACGTTTGAAGCCTATCTGTTTGGGGGATTTTTGTTTTGTTTCGTGTTTTTTTTTCATTTTCTTTAGTTTAGTTTTGTTTAATTTAGTTTTGACAAGTCGTAGCTTGTCCATAACTTTTTTCATTAAAGCTTGAAGAATTGTATTCTGAATAAGAACGTAGATTTTTACATGAGTTTCTGAGAAACGTAGTTTTACGTTCTAGTGTACTGAAGATAGTTCTGTTTATATTTTAATGCAAGCCAGCGTTTTGCATTGAGATCTCTCACATTCTTTCTTTTGTTTAATCAATTATTTTATTCATTAGTTACTTAATTAGTTATTTTACTTTTGTATTAACTATACGTTATTGTGAAATGGTTACAATTATTTCTCTTGTCATTGAGTTTTACTCTTTTGGTCAAGAACATTCTAATATCGTTTTTTCAGTGACAGTTATCTTCCATTATTGTTTTTTCTCGTTGTTGTATCATGATCAGGTTTTCAGTTGTAAGCACGCAAAATACGAGTCTACAAATTGTTACACTAGTAGATTGCTGAATGAACCAATTGATGACAGCTTTACTGCTTGTTATTGGAAGATCAGTTATATTAGGACACCCCGCGGGTTAGGGGGAGTCCCATATTGGTTGGGACGAGAAAGAATTTACCCGATACTACCCAGCATGTCGTAAGAGGCGACTAACGGTTCTGTTTCTCCTTTTACCCTTGTTAAGTGTTTCTTGTATGGAATATAGTCAATGTTTGTAAAGATTTTAGTCAAGCAGTATGTAAGAAATGTTAAGTCCTTTGTACTGGAAACTTGCATTCTCCCAGTAAGGTCATATATTGTACTACGTTGCAAGCCCCTGGAGCAATTTTTTGATTAGTGCTTTTGTGAACAAGAAACAATTAACAAGTAGCTCTATCCCATCTCCCCCCTTTCCCCTATCCCATCTCCCCCCTTTCCCCGTCGCGATATAACCTTGAATGGTTGAAAACGACGTTAAACACCAAATAAAGAAGAAAGACAGTTATATTAGGACCCTATTTTGCCGGTAAGCCAACAACATGTAATGGACAAAAGTGTTAGAGGAGTTGGAATTTCCATTGTTGTCATAAATTCAGGTAGCTAATTAATCATATTAAAGTAACTATCCCTAAAACGTGCTCATATCCAGCGTGATCAAGGAACGTATTGTTGGTGTAATCAAAATACTGGACTTTAGCATTCATAATCTCCCGTTCTTCCACAAAAAGTGGCTTTCGTTTATAATTTATAATTTTCCCCAAAATTGTCCAGGCCTATGTCTGAACATTAACCTTTGTGAACTGTGTAATTAAATGCGGTTTTTTTTTTTTTGGGGGGGGGGGGTGAATCAGCTTTTCTACTGAGATGTTAGGGCTTACAAACGAAGATGTCTTATTTTACAATCTTATAATATCAACAACAACTTATTCATTATATATTTATGTTATTTAAAATATAAAATAATCAATCAATTTATTGGAACAAAATTGCCTGTAATGTAATGCTTTGATATAGACGCATGATGGCCATGCATTCTCTACTTCTATAAACCAAGATTAAATCCTGTATTCAGACAACCAATGTTAATGTACTGGACAAAAAGTACCATCATCGTTTTTGATGAATATTGTAATCATTGTTGGCATTTTATTTGCTTGGTGTTTTGCGAAGTGTATTTTGCCGTGTCTTAAATTTTTACTTTAAACTTTTACTTTTGCCGTGTGTTAATCTTTCCTTTCAAGTTTTACTTTTGCCGTGTGTTAATCTTTCCTTTCAAGTTTTACTTTTGCTGTGTGTGAATTTTTCCTTTGAAGTGTTATTTTTGCCCTGTGTTAGTCTTTCCTGTGAATTTTTACGTTTGCCCTGTGTACAGTTTTCCTTTCAAATTTTACTTTTGCGTTGTGTGAATTGTTCCTTTGAAGTATTGCTTTTGCGGTGTGTATATTTTTCCTTTGAATCTCAAGACAGTTTTTCAGTAAATTTCTCGATCAAAAGATCGTTCTTCATACTTTTCTGTTTTTAATATCCTTATTTGATGAGGTAATTTTTGCATTTTTATTCAAATTTGAGGCGATACTGTGAAAGCCACATTTGGAAAGTTATTTCTTTGACTTTTTTAACAAGTAAGCTTTGGTTCAGTCCGGGCTATAGGATTGCAGTGCACCTTGATACCTTAACAGTTAGTTCATGACATGTTCAATCAAATTATTTCATTTTTTCACTTTCTTTCAAAATAAAAATGGAATTTCAATCACAGAGGTCATACCGCAGTGTTTTCCTTATTACCCCTGAATCCAAATATATATATATATTAATACAGCTTCGTTGTATTTGATTTTGAATGATGTGCTTAAATATGAAGAAAACCATTGAATAGCAGTTTTCTTTATTTTTTTAACACGACTCATGGAATTAACATTCGTCTGTTCCTGGTCATTTTCTGATTCCAAAAATATATAGTTGTCATGTGTTTGATTTTGAAAATATGCTCAAAAGGAAGGAATTCGTTGAATGGAAAGCAGTCTTCACATTTCACAGGGGAAGTTTCCGCTGTTGCTGTTACCTTGTAACGGAGGTTGACATGATTCTCGAGCACCTTGTTGTTAAGCATACATACAAGTTTGTTATTAAGTATTCATGCAAGTACATTCCTTCCCTCGGGAACGATCAGGGCAAGCATCATATCCCTGCCTGTGAATCCCAGAGAGTCCGTCCCCGATCTGTTCAGCCTGTTACAGGGACCGAGAAATCCTTCCAATAGACGAATTCCAGAAATAACTCTGTCGGGTTTGTATGGGTTGTGAAAGAGTGACTACCCTTGCCATGTGCTTCATGTACACGTTTTTAAGACACACCATCCTGACAACTGGCCTGTAGTGTCACGTGGGAAAGTTTCCCCACGTGACATTATTTCCCACGTGACATTCTAGGCCAGTCACTAGCGAGAGGGCGTTACTCAAACACGTATACATGAAGCACATGGCGAAGTTTGTCTGTGCAAATGCAAGGGTAGTCACTCTTTCAGAACCCATGCTAACCCGACAGAGTTATTTCCGAAAATCATCTATTGGACACACACCTCAAATACTGGCATGATGATGCTCTCATTCTCTTCAAGCTTCTAGACAGATCTATCTGTGGTGTCCCACATAGACGACTTTTTAGACATAGAGGACTATCATCTCATATGGTGTAACACGATGCGCTACATAAGAAGGAGGGCACGTCAGACTCGGATCTTTGGCACTGTAAGGGGCGGTTACATGTTATTTTCTTCCCGTGTAATTGGTCGCAGTGTGAATTCTGAATGAATATCAAAACAATGCCTTTACTTGTCCATAATAGCTGTTTGTCGTGAATACGTTCTGCATGATTAGACTGGCAAACTCTGTCCTCAAGACATGACCCAGATTGTCTGATCGTAATATCGATTTTTTTTTTACACCGCCGCGCATTGTTCTGTGTTTGGAACGGCAAACAGGACCTCACGAGCCTCAACCACTGATCATGTCAAGTCAAGTCAAGTCAATAACCATGTTGTACAGACTCTTTTTTTCGAGGTCTGTTCGGCTGAAATACATTTAGTATGAAATTTGCTTAATTGTTTTTCAAGGTCGGTTTGCCACAAAATACATTTTGATAAAAACCTGATATTATGAGTTATTTCTAATATGCTGACTGTTAGCAAATGATAACAGACATGTCGAGAAAAAAGATATCAAGCATGAGCCTTTTAGGCGAATGCTGATATCGTTTGTGAGACATGTCTGTTATCATTTGCCAACAGTCAGCATATTAGAAATAACGGTTTTATTACCGTTTAATTCGACCAAAAGAAATTTCGAAGCGACCCCACGAATTAGACAGAACAGCCGCAATGGGAACTGGAGCGCTCCTACCTGATTATGCCTGTCAGTCAAAGAATTCTCGTGACCTGGGTCAGCCAATCAGAGTAACACACCTTACGTGATGAATATTCACAGGTCAAATGCGTTTGACACACAACAAACCATGTTGAACATGCGTTTCGGTTGCTTCGCTTTTTCTTGTTGAACAGAGAGCGACAGATTTAGAACCGACTCCAGACGGATGGGAAATGACGTAAAGATACATTTGACGTAAAGCGAGTGACCCAATTTCACTTGATTTTCCGAACTTTGATCATTTAGATTTCAAGTGAGCGAGTCGGCATTGCACACTTAGAGGATGGGCGGTGCCTCGCTGTTCCGTAAAGCACCCACCGACAAAACTCGCTTTTCGGTATTGTTTAGATAAAGAGATTATCTGACAGCATTTGAAGTGTCATTCTTTAGAATATATCACACTGATATTGCTGATTTAAATTTTTACTTTGTCTTGTTCATTTTTAGCTTGATAAACAAAAAGGGTCCCTGCCTGAATGTTATAACATTTAGAGGGTCACCTAGAATCCGTCCTGATTGGTCAAAAAGCCATATGGGGCACTGAATTGGTAATAAAAGGCTTTTATGTTCTGCAAGGTCTGCTCCGTGTAAAATACACTCAGAACAAACTGTGCGTGCCATACGATCTGTTTTGCATAGTCGTTGCAAGTCGTACTGTACTTATCCTGCGAGCACTTCCGTGTTGGTACACCTTTGATTTGTTTAATTTTTGGTTCTCTTATTTATTTTATTTTTCTTAATTTGCTTACTTACTCGTGTGCTTTAAATATTCTAAATAAAAGAGTTTTGTAGAAAAAAACCACTCGGTGTTTTTACTTGATTTTGAAAGGTCGAATGGCTCTCTCGCTCGCTTTCTCTCTCTCTCTCTCTCTCTCTCTCTCTCTCTCTCTCTCTCTCTCTCTCTCTCTCTCTCTCTCTCTCTCTCTCTCTCTCTCTCTCTCAGTGCCTGTTCCTGTCTCCTTTGTGTTTTTCCAGCGTTTAAAACAAACCAACAGTGTCTAAGGGAATAAATAAATACAACAGGATCATCCTTTGCACAGTAGCAAAATGACACCGTCTTTGTTACAGTGAAGACATGTTGGCCACTACCATCCTGAAATATCATTTTCTGCTCAACAAGAAAATAGCGCACACACACACACACACACACACACACACACACACACACTTTCCCTTCGGCTTCCATAGAAACACTTAGGCAAGCCTCGCTTAGTGTTTGTATGAAAAATGAAGGGAAAGCAACTCTTCTACATCTCCTAAACTTGACTTCAGATACTTGACAGAGTTATTTCCGGGGATCGTCTTTTACATGTATTAATTTTGTTGTATAAGCAAGGCAGCTGTTTGGGCCATCGTCATATGCCTTTCTGAATTGGACGGTTCTTTTTACGATGACGTTTGAGGGTATACACGCTGTTTCTTGGTTGCCTGCTTGCTAGCCCATTGCCTGTTCGTCTGGCAACCTAATTTTTATATAAAATCACAAGTCTCGGTGATGACTGGTTTTCAGTGTTGATGTTTTAGTTTCAGAAAAAAACCAGATTGACTTTATGTTTCCATATAGCTTGACGCGACTTGTTCATTGTTCACAGAACCAACCCCCCCCCCCCCAACACACACACACACACACACACACACACACACACACACACACACACGGATGCTGACGTGTCCTCTGTCAGGATCGCATTGATTTTATTACATAGTGTAATTTGCATGATTTTCGGGGCCGTCATGAACTTGATTGACAGCATATTCCAAACTTTCCTAACACCGCCCCCCCCCCCCCCCCCCCGTATACCCTTACGTCACGCTCATAAGATAATTGCCTATGTCATTTTTTTTAAACGCAAAAACAATTCTTTGGTTTCTGAACAATCTGCCTATCTCATTTTAGTTATAAGTTGCAACAAAAAAGAATGAGTGTGTTTAGTCTGCACACTATAACAATGTTTGTAAAGTAAATTCATTCAAGAAAAAAATATACTTGTTATAATCAAATGGTTTTTTTTTTCAAACTAAGTCAAATGTCGTCAATGTTATGTTGCTGTTGTTGTTGATTTTTTTGTTTTGTTTTACATAGTAACGTTAATTCATAAACGATATTATCCTCAATATCAGAAAAACATTCCTCCGAAAGCGGCGTATGGCTGCCTTAATGGCGGGGTAAAAACGGTCATACACGTACAATTCCACTCGTGCAAAACACACGAGTGTACGTGGGAGTTTCAGCCCGCGAACGCAGAAGAAGAAGAAGAAGAAGAAAAACACGGATACAGACAGACGGCCAGCAAGACAGACACCTGTACACCCCCGAATATACGGTGTGTTTGGTGGTTTTTCAAGTGATATGATATATACTATTATGTCTGTCCAGGACGCTGTGTTGAGGGACCAAGAGCGACAAGCAGCAGGGTGGAGTGAGCCCGACAAAAAAGACGCTAGGTTTGGGGACCAGGGGGCCATAGACGATGTAATGATGATTTTGTCCAAGTATGTAAAAATTGCCAAGATTTGCCTATTGTGAATTTTTGTTGATTTGCAATGGTCCCTTCAGTTTTTGTCCGGTCGATTTTAATGATCCTTTTAGTTTTTGTCCGGTCGATTTTAATGATCCCTTCAGTTTTTGTCCGGTCGATTTTAATAATCCCTTCAGATTTTGTCCGGTCGATTTTAATGGTCCCTTCAGTTTTTGTCCGGTCGATTTTAATGATCCCTTCAGTTTTTGTCCGGTCGATTTTAATGATCCCTTCAGTTTTTGTCCGGTCGATTTCAATGGTCCCTTCAGTTTTTGTCCGGTCGATTTTAATGGGATCCAGCACCGATACATGCACAGTGTCACAAAGATGTGAGTAGGATATTTGAGCTGTGAAACACGTCGTGATTTTAACTGGCCTAAAGATTGAATTGCGATGCGTAGGGGACAGGAGAAGCGTTATCACGGGTTTCGTGTGTTGCACGAGGAAATAGCTTTAGCTTGACATGAGTTGTGTTTACAAGTTTGAGAAATATAGCTGGCTATGAACTGGGAACATTACAGCGCCTAAGATTTTCAACCAGGAAGGTTGTAAGCGTGTGTCGGTCTTGTTCAGGGAACAAGCACTCTTTCAAGAGACGGGTCTCTTAACGAGTTTCCATGAGGAGTTTCCATGGAGTGTACGAGGGGCGGACCTCACACGGGAGAGCGCAGAAAGATGGTGGCAAAAGAGACCACATCGGCGCAGATGGCTGGACGGAGGAGTCTCCATCGCTACCAGTCGTGGAGACGAACCGGTTCTTCTCGCTAATGGCGAAAGAGTGTTTCTCGGGGAGAAACGAGTGAAATGTGCATATTAGCATCTGTAAGCAGAGTTTCTGGGAAATCTTCATCTACATGGATTCAGCGGCATAAGGATGTGTAAATGACGACATGCAGTGAGACGTGATACTAACTCGTGAGTGTCTGTCAACACCTTACCGTGTGCGGTAATTTATTATTGAGATAGTATTTTTATATCATTAATCACATGTATGGAGTGATTGTGATGAGATTGTGTGAACTGTGTATTCGAGAGATT
Source organism: Littorina saxatilis (assembly GCF_037325665.1). Lineage (NCBI taxonomy): Eukaryota > Metazoa > Mollusca > Gastropoda > Littorinimorpha > Littorinidae > Littorina > Littorina saxatilis. The sequence continues at coordinate 58,915,974 of NC_090253.1, read as the reverse complement.
GATTGGTATTGATGTTTTGAGGTGAAGAATTGTGTTGTAATTTGTGAGGAATTAATAAGTCTGTATCCTCCCAAATTCTGTGTTTGAAGTGTGTAGTGCGAAGAGTGAAGAGTCAGTTTAATAAGATAGGGCAGAACACGAATACAAAACAGTCCTTTATTCGCACCATAATCCACTTCATGACACACAGTCTGGCGGTGACCTTCCGTTTGACCTTCTGCTGCTGATATAAAATAGTCACCGAGACAGACTTCTTTATTTCAAATTCTTTGTCAGTACTTGGGAGTTGTGACACAATGTTCTACGTGAAGTGTTGCTTGGCGTTATATGATGTCTTCTCTACCTTATCTCACTGATGACGTCAGAGATGTCACTTTGGCATGCAGTGTCAGGAAGAGAAGTCTTGATCTGTTCAGTCGACGTCGATTGTCATAAAGGGTACCCATATTTGAGCGCCAGTCACGTGATCCCTGTACAAGAAATCTTTGTTACCTAAGGTGATGCAGATGATCAAGCGGAAGGCCTTGAATGGCATATCAAGTTTGCATGAAAAGACACGGGAATTTATGCTTTAATTTAGGTGCAAAATGTGTCGCAATACTTGTTTGGCTTAGTTTCTATGCACACAGTGTGTGGGGTACTAGTTGGGTGTTAATCTACTGAACAAAAAAGGAAAATGTGTGCACGCGAGAGAGTGTATGTGTGTGTGTGTGTGTGTGTGTGTGTGTGTGTGTGTGTGTGTGTGTGTGTGTGTGTGTGTGTGTCGGGAGATCAAGTATCTTTCTTTTGGCTGTTGTTTTAAACTACGTTGGTAACGTAGTTGTTTTCCACGGAACAAAGAGTAAAGAATAATCCTATCCGGAACAATTTTGTCGTTTTTTTGTATACCAACCGGAACCAAAACATTTTCCTCTGTATCTTGCAATTATTATCATCAGAGGTACTAAAGAACATATGTGAACGTTCTCATAATGCCATTTTATTTCGCCTTCAGTACGGCCAATAACAAGATAAGCCTTAGTTTGTCTGTTTCACAGCTTTGCGTACAACCGGAACGTCTACATTTCCTACCGGAACGTCCTCACTGAAGAAACGCTCCAAACCTTAACATGGTCTCAATCAAATAATCAAATCACAAGCCAGTCTAAACCTCGCTGATTGCTTTTGTTGCAATGAAAGCATATTTTCAGCATTGGTCTCACACCACATGGCAATCTCTGTGGTCTACACAACTTGATTCACGACAAAAACACCCAAACGTGTCAAAAACAGAAATTTTCGTCACATAAAGCGAGCTTGTTGACAATCAAGACCCCCAAACAACATTTCTATAACATGTAAAAGTAGTCTAGCCATCCTGTGACACGATGCGCCAGATATTGTGAGAAGGGTCTGACTGACCAACCTACCTTCGCGCGCGATCAAGCGCAAGTGACAAAATTGCGACTATCTACAACCGGAACACGTCGCTCCGTACGAGAATGGTGCGGAACAGTTCCCCACCCGTGACAAGGCATAAGGATGACACCGGGGTTGAGCATCTTTGCCCTTTGCGAATGCTGGAATGAGTGTTGTTGTTGTTGTTGTTGTTGTTGTTGTTGTTGTTGTTGTTGTTGTTGTTGTTGTTGTTGTTGTTGTTGTTGTTGTTGATCTACCCTTCCAGCTGTATTCGTCAGACTCTTTTGGGCACATATGCTGTTGTCGCACCTGTTGTTCTTTAGTTATTTGTGCCTGCACTTGCCACAAGAGGTCACAAGAGGTCAACTATTATCACTATCCTGCCTCCGTCGCTATAGCATAACGTTCACAATTCCAAGAAAAAGGCAGAAACAATTAGCTCCAACCACCTGTTGATAGGTAACGGATACAGAATTCATCTGACACTGGTGTTCATTACCCAGTGCTCTCCCCCTCTTCAGCTATCTGAGCCAACACCTGCTTCAAGAGACGCTCGTCCCGGCCTCGCCCCCGTCTCTCCAGCAGCATGTTGATGGTGTAGAGGAAGGGGTTGAGGGCGGAGTTGAGCGGCAGCACCAGGATGGCCAGACCAACGCTGACCTCCCCTGGTATGGCCACGCCCCTGGCGGCCAGCAGGCCCAGCAGACCAATGGGGAACCAGCACAGGAAGTCTGACAGCGCCACACTAAACAGACGGCGTGCAATCCTCATGTCCGCGGATTTTCTCGAGGTGTCAGTCACTGCCAGGCTGTTGGTTTAAACAAAACTGTATTCAGTTTTAGTATCGTGACATGCAACATATGACATAGGGGTAACAAAACTGTATTCAGTTTTAGTAGCGTGACATGCAACATATGACATAGGGGTAACAAACTCAAGTTTTAGTATCGTGACATGCAACATATGACATAGGGGTAACAAAACTGTATTCAGTTTTAGTAGCGTGACATGCAACATATGACATAGGGGTAACAAACTCAAGTTTTAGTATCGTGACATGCAACATATGACATAGGGGTAACAAAACTGTATTCAGTTTTAGTAGCGTGACATGCAACATATGACATAGGGGTAACAAACTCAAGTTTTAGTAGCGTGACATGCAACATATGACATAGGGGTAACAAACTCAAGTTTTAGTAGCGTGACATGCAACATATGACATAGGGGTAACAAACTCAAGTTTTAGTATCGTGACATGCAACATATGACATAGGGGTAACAAACTCAAGTTTTAGTAGCGTGACATGCAACATATGACATAGGGGTAACAAACTCAAGTTTTAGTAGCGTGACATGCAACATATGACATAGGGGTAACAAACTCAAGTTTTAGTAGCGTGACATGCAACATATGACATAGGGGTAACAAACTCAAGTTTTAGTATCGTGACATGCAACATATGACATAGGGGTAACAAACTCAAGTTTTAGTATCGTGACATGCAACATATGACATAGGGGTAACAAACTCAAGTTTTAGTATCGTGACATGCAACATATGACATAGGGGTAACAAACTCAAGTTTTAGTAGCGTGACATGCAACATATGACATAGGGGTAACAAACTCAAGTTTTAGTATCGTGACATGCAACATATGACATAGGGGTAACAAACTCAAGTTTTAGTATCGTGACATGCAACATATGACATAGGGGTAACAAACTCAAGTTTTAGTAGCGTGACATGCAACATATGACATAGGGGTAACAAACTCAAGTTTTAGTATCGTGACATGCAACATATGACATAGGGGTAACAAACTCAAGCAAAAAGCTTATATTAACGAATACAAGCAACGCTGTTGGTTCAAACGCAATGTCATTCATATTTGCACATCATATATCACAGCAACAGACATAAAAGGGAGATTAACAAGTTTGACATTTATTTCACATACCCTGCCTTGATTTTTGGTACAACGAGATGTTAACAAACAAGAGTTGACTTTCACCTTCTTTCCAGCTTCAATAGAAATCTAAACAACAAGAACAGTTTGTTTGCTTAACGCCCAGCCGACCACGAAGGGCCATATCAGGGCGGTGCTGCTTTGACATATAACGTGCGCCACACACAAGACAGAAGTCGCAGCACAGGCTTCATGTCTCACCCAGTCACATTATTCTGACACCGGACCAACCAGTCCTAGCACTAACCCCATAATGCCAGACGCCAGGCGGAGCAGCCACTAGATTGCCAATTTTAAAGTCTTAGGTATGACCCGGCCGGGGTTCGAACACACGACCTCCCGATCAGGGGGCGGACGCCTTACCACTAGGTCACCGTGCCGGTAACAACCAGAACAGTGACTGTGGGTGAAGTAAACAACAAGAACAGTGACTGTGGGTGAAGTAAACAACAAGAACAGTGACTGTGGGTGAAGTAAACAACACGAACAGTGACTGTGGGTGAAGTAAACAACCAGAACAGTGACTGTGGGTGAAGTAAACAACACGAACAGTGACTGTGGGTGAAGTAAACAACCAGAACAGTGACTGTGGGTGAAGTAAACAACACGAACAGTGACTGTGGGTGAAGTAAACAACCAGAACAGTGACTGTGGGTGAAGTAAACAACACGAACAGTGACTGTGGGTGAAGTAAACAACCAGAACAGTGACTGTGGGTGAAGTAAACAACACGAACAGTGACTGTGGGTGAAGTAAACAACAAGAACAGTGACTGTGGGTGAAGTCAACAACAAGAACAGTGACTGTGGGTGAAGTAAACAACACGAACAGTGACTGTGGGTGAAGTAAACAACAAGAACAGTGACTGTGGGTGAAGTAAACAACCAGAACAGTGACTGTGGGTGAAGTAAACAACCAGAACAGTGATTGTGGGTGGAGTTAACAACAAGAACAGTGACTGTGGGTGAAGTAAACAACACGAACAGTGACTGTGGGTGAAGTAAACAACCAGAACAGTGACTGTGGGTGAAGTAAACAACAAGAACAGTGACTGTGGGTGAAGTAAACAACCAGAACAGTGACTGTAGGTGAAGTAAACAACAAGAACAGTGACTGTGGGTGAAGTAAACAACCAGAACAGTGACTGTGGGTGAAGTAAACAACCAGAACAGTGACTGTGGGTGAAGTAAACAACCAGAACAGTGACTGTGGGTGAAGTAAACAACCAGAACAGTGACTGTGGGTGAAGTAAACAACCAGAACAGTGACTGTGGGTGAAGTAAACAACCAGAACAGTGACTGTGGGTGAAGTAAACAACCAGAACAGTGACTGTGGGTGAAGTAAACAACCAGAACAGTGACTGTGGGTGAAGTAAACAACAAGAACAGTGACTGTGGGTGAAGTAAACAACCTGAACAGTGACTGTGGGTGAAGTAAACAACCAGAACAGTGACTGTGGGTGAAGTAAACAACCAGAACAGTGACTGTGGGTGAAGTAAACAACAAGAACAGTGACTGTGGGTGAAGTAAACAACAAGAACAGTGACTGTGGGTGAAGTAAACAACCAGAACAGTGACTGTGGGTGAAGTAAACAACCAGAACAGTGACTGTGGGTGGAGTAAACAACAAGAACAGTGACTGTGGGTGAAGTAAACAACACGAACAGTGACTGTGGGTGGAGTAAACAGAGTTGAAAAACAAAAGAAGTCTTTCTTTATTTATTTGGTGTTTAACGTCGTTTTCAACCATTCAAGGTTATATCGCGACGGGGGAAGGGGGGGAGATGGGATAGGGGAAAGGGGGGAGATGGGATAGAGCCACTTGTTAATTGTTTCTTGTTCACAAAAGCACTAATAAAAAAAATTGCTCCAGGGGCTTGCAACGTAGTACAATATATGACCTTACTGGGAGAATGCATGTTTCCAGTACAAAGGACGTAACATTTCTTACATACTGCTTGACTAAAATCTTTACAAACATTGACTATATTCTATACAAGAAACACTTAACAAGGGTAAAAGGAGAAACAGAACCTGTTAGTCGCCTCTTACGAAATGCTGGTTAGCATCGGGTAAATTCTTTCTCGTCCCAACCAATATGGGACTCCCCCTAACCCGCGGGGGGTAACAAAAGAAGTCGTTACTCACCAACACAAGGACTATTGCATATAGCTTCAATAGAAGTTGAAGAAGATAGAAGATTATACAAATAACAATTAGACTAGTAATGTCTATCCCCGCAGTGACATACCCATTGTATTGATATTGTAATTATAATGTATGTATTGCAACGTTGTCAATAGACCATCATACCAACGCGTGAACTTTTCTCATTGTTTATTTGTCACTTAATGTCAGTATATATTGCTTGAGTTCCTGTCGTAGTTGTACAATTAGGTTTGTAGCATGACACTCAACTCTATCATGTTTATTTGGATGCATCCTTCCAGTGCAAAATCATTATGTCAATGAGCGCTTCTGGGGTGATAACGCGAGACAACTCATGTGATCTTGCCGCGAGGTTCCGCCTGTCACCATTGTCTTTTTACCGTATAAAATGCACGACTTACACACGAACTGTTACCAACGCGACATGCTATTTGGGACCAATGCACGTTTTTTCCCTTTCTCGTGTGATCTTGCCGCGAGGTTCCGCCTGTTACCAGCCGAAAGAAAGAAGGGGCATAACCTCACCAGAACCGCCCATTACCATAGGTTAGTGCAGACTTTCACATATCATAAGCGGTTCTGTATCTACGTTATATGCAAAACATCCCCAGCCTTGTTGCTTTCTATGCACACTGGAAATATTTTGCACCATTGATTTCACTGTGCAAATTGCATTTATTTAGCATTTTTTTAAATATTGTATATAACTTCAGATGCTCTAAATGCATGTTAAATCCTTAACAGGTCAATGGTTTTATATGAAACCAGTTGTAAGGATGCTTATAGTCGTAATGCAGATAAAATACTAAACAAATATGTAATTTGTATGACTTCCACTGCAAGGATGCTTATAGTCGTAATACGGATGCTCATAGTTGTAATATGGATGCTTATAGTTGTAATATGGATGCTTATAGTTGTAATATGGATGCTTATAATTGTAATACGGATGCTTATAGTTGTAATACGGATGCTTATAGTTGTAATACAGATGCTTATAGTTGTAATACGGATGCTTATAGTTGTAATACGGATGCTAATAGTTGTAATATCGATGCTTATAGTTGTAATACGGATGCTTATAGTTGTAATACGGATGCTTATAGTTGTAATGTGGATGTTAATAGTTGTAATACGGATGCTTATAGTTGTAATACGGATGCTTACAGTTGTAATACGGATGCTAATAGTTGTAATACGGATGCTCATAGTAGTAATATGGATGCTCATAATTGCAATACGGATGCTCATAGTTGTAATATGGATGCTCATAGTCGTAATACGGATGCTCATAGTTGTAAAATGGATGCACATAGTTGTGATATGGACCCTTATAGTTGTAATATGGATGCTTATAGTTGTAATATGGATCCTTATAGTTGTAATATGGATCCTTATAGTCGTTATATGGATGCTCATAGTTGCAATACGTATGCTCATAGTCGTAATGCATGTGAAATCCTCAACATATCTGCGGTCCACTGATCCACACGATAAGGAAGGTGACTTCAATGCAACTGACCTCTCTCTGACTGACATTTCTAACAGGGGTATTAGTACTTGCTTGACCTTTTACAGCACATGACAAATAATTTCTATTTAGATGTAAATATGTGACCATACTTAGTATAAGCTTAGCTTGTTGTGTGGTCCCAATTGTCCCTGATGTACTCTATATATTTATATATATATGTGACCCTCCACCACGAAATGAGTCGCATGTCACCTTTTCATGATTTTCATATTTTTACATTTTCTTAAAGAGTTTTTTATTCTCTATCCAGTGGTAAAAACCGTTTTAGAAAAGAGCGAAAACTGTTTGCGTTATAAGCCTGTGACTGAGGTGACCCTCACACTGTTACCAGACACTCCCCGGACTTATATTAAGCCTAGCGCAGAACCGCGTGAAGTGACATGCGACTCATTTCGTGGTGGAGGGTTACATATATGCAACCACATGTTCTCGGAATACAATCTTGTTTAAACCAACTGACCTGTCCATACTGTTGGCAGTGATGGCGGCATAGATGGAGGCCTGGCCTATGGCGATGAGCATGAAGAGGATAAAGTTGAGGACGATGATGACACCAAAGGCGTACTTCTGGCCGGGAAATTCCCCACGAGTGACGGGCAGCGGGATGCAGATCCCCGTGCTTCTGTAGAATGACCAGTGTGACGTCACTGGCAGCAGGGGCACGGCGGCCATCACCATGGCGACGAGCCAGACGGCGGTGCACGTGAGATGCGCGGAGCGAGTGTTAAAGCGCAGTGTACTCAGCGGGAAGCGCAGCGCCAGGAAGCGGTCCAGCGTGATCAGGCAGATGATGAAGGCAGACACCTACAGATAACAAAATATACGTTACATACTACATACGTAAAAGAGACCACCCATTAGATTACTGAAGCGTATACTCGCACGTGTTTATATCCTGTTAATGAGGTCGTGTCAAGCTAGTCTGACAGGGATCTAATTTTCCGTTGCTCATAATGAAAAAATCACCGAGACGAACGACCTTATGGGAACCCTTTTGCGCTTGCACTTACATACACATCGCAATCACAAACCCTCACAAAGAGGCGTACACAAAAAATGCCAACACTAACCTCATTTGACATCAACGACAGATACCCCGCTACGCCACACCCGGCGCTGTGCCTCCACCCCACGTCCTCCCAGAGGTATTCATCCCGGTACAGGCGGTCAGCCACCCCGATCACCGCCAGGTACACCCCCATCAGAAAGTCGGAGAGGGACAGGTGGGTGACGAAGACGCTGAAGCCCGACTTGCTGCTCTTGAGGCAGAGCGTTCTGACCACGAAGCAGCCCAGGTTTCCCAGCAGGGCCAGGGCGGCGAAGATGGAGAGGAAGACTCGATACAGGTCAGAGCGGAGCAAGGACTCACACGACGATACCTCAAGACGAGACAAGACAAGACAAGACAAGACAAGACAAGACAAATTCTGTATCATCGATCGTAATGGCATAATTATAAGCAAACAGTTGTTTTTTTACGTCAAGCCCTCGCCCATAAGAGGGACTTATCTAGTGATAATACGTTTTATAAATGTTAAGAAAACATTAAAAAAAAATAAAAGCACACAAACAAACGAAACAATAACGAACACAAACACACACAAAACACAAACGCAAAACAAAACAAAAACCCTGAGCAACCAACCAACAAACAAAACAAAAAAAACATCCATACAAACTAGCATCAATCATTAGTATCCGGTCTTAGTGCGTCAAGAAAAGATTTTCATACAAACAAGCAAAAACACGTAAAATGTCGAGAGAGAAATAATTCTCCGTGAATTGAGCAATAGCATAAAAGGAACAACTGCGTTGCACGTATTATTAAACATTAAACACATTTACATGTGACAGGGGAGGCTACCGCTCCTTTCACAGCAGACTCTGCACCCGAGTTGTTGGCCTTTAAAAGTCAACACCGGTGTATTGTAGAATTCTGTTTGTGATAGGGTCTGGTGGTTTCCGATTGTCTGTATGTTCTTGGAAACCTTCGGGTTTGCATAACAGTTTTTATAGGGCTTTCTTAGCCCTAACATTTTCAATCCTGTTTGATTGCACTTCGCTTCCCGAGGTGATCGTAGTGTTTCGGCACAGGGTTACATACAAAAGACATGCCATGACAGAATTCATGAAGTACATTTATCTACTGAAACGTGTGAAAGGTAGAATCAAACAATGTACCAGAAATGTTCACCTCGTCAAAAGGAGCCCTGCAGTTGGCCAGGTTGAAGCCAGGGGGCAACGTGGCCTGACAGCACAGCTTGTAGTTGTCAGCGGCCACAGACTGCAGCCGGTCAAGCCCAAAAAGTAGGTCACGCGGAAAGTAGGTCATGGGACAACCAACTAAGTCGAGGACTTGGAGAGAGGGCAGTGTGTGCAGGCCTTGTCCCGTGACGTCATCCACTCCGCAGTGAGAGAGATTGAGTGTGAGCAGGCCGGGGAAGATGGACAACATCTCTGTGTTCAGTGTGGGCATATTCACGCCAGACACGTGCAGCGTTCTCACGGCAGGGAAAGAAAGGCCTTGTGAGTGCGAGTCAAACAAAGACTGGAGCGGGTTTTTAGACAGAAACAGGTGCTGAAGATTGAGCATTCCGCGAAGCAGATCCGCGCTGACGTCATACAAGCGGTTGTGGCTGAGGTCAAGGCTGCGGAGGTTAGGGAAGGTCAGATTGCCGACACTCTGAAGGCCGCAACTCGACACGCTAAGGTGGATCAGGAGGTTGTGCTCAGTCACCCGTGACGGCGTCAGACCGCTGCCGCTGGCGTCAAGGTATCTTATGTTTGGGTGAAGCAGGTCTGCCGGGAAAGGAGCGTGACAGGCGACACTCAGTCCGTGGCACGTGCACCCTGGTGGGCAGGTGATATCACAGAACAGCTCGTCATCATGCTGTGGACACTGGTACACGCCGTCACACACGTGTGTTGGGTGCACGCAGACACTGGTGGCGCGGCAACGATACAGACCACGACACGTCACTCTCTCACACCCCTCCTCATCCTCTCTACCGGGGCAGTCGTTCACGCCGTTACAGAGAAGGAAGAGGGGCAGGCAGTAGCCGTCGTCCGCACACTGGAAGTGTGTTTCATGGCACGGCGAGGAGCTGTTCGCGTCCACCGACTGAGGCAATGGAGTGAAGACGAAAGGGGACTGTCGAACCGCCGTGGGGTGGAGAGGGAAGAAGCTGACGAGTGCGGGGGGAGGGGAAGGGCGGATGCTGCCCCCAACAATGTAACGACACTGTTCTTCATCCCACCCGTCCAGACAGTCCTGCTGGCCGTTGCACATCGCTGACGGCGGCACACACTGCGACAGAGAATACTGCATGGTTTGTTGCGTGTTACCGGGCCTACACATCAAACCTTCAACCTACTGACAGCTCCATCACACAGCGCTGTCTGAGGCACACACTGCGACAGAGAATACTTCATGGTTGACCTTCAACCTACTGACAGCTCCATCACACAGCGCTGTCTGAGGCACACACTGCGACAGAGAATACTTCATGGTTGACCTTCAACCTACTGACAGCTCCATCACACAGCGCTGTCTGAGGCACACACTGCGACAGAGAATACTTCATGGTTGACCTTCAACCTACTGACAGCTCCATCACACAGCGCTGTCTGAGGCACACACTGCGACAGAGAATACTTCATGGTTGACCTTCAACCTACTGACAGCTCCATCACACAGCGCTGTCTGAGGCACACACTGCGACAGAGAATACTTCATGGTTGACCTTCAACCTACTGACAGCTCCATCACACAGCGCTGTCTGAGGCACACACTGCGACAGAGAATACTTCATGGTTGACCTTCAACCTACTGACAGCTCCATCACACAGCGCTGTCTGAGGCACACAATGCGACACAGAATACTTCATGGTTGACCTTCAACCTACTGACAGCTCCATCACACAGCGCTGTCTGAGGCACACAATGCGACACAGAATACTTCATGGTTGACCTTCAACCTACTGACAGCTCCATCACACAGCGCTGTCTGAGGCACACAATGCGACACAGAATACTTCATGGTTGACCTTCAACCTACTGACAGCTCCATCACACAGCGCTGTCTGAGGCACACAATGCGACACAGAATACTTCATGGTTGACCTTCAACCTACTGACAGCTCCATCACACAGCGCTGTCTGAGACACACACTGCGACAGAGAATACTTCATGATTTGCTGTGTGATACTAGGCTTACACGTCAAACATTCAACCTACTAACAGCTCCATCTAGCAGCGCTGTCTGAGGCACACTTTGCGACACATATCAATTAAATAGAGAATACTGCATCGTGTGATACCGGGTTAACACTTTAAACTTATTGAAAACTCAATCGCTTTCAATCGACTCACTTGCGAACTTCGAACCATTTCACTCGACGCGGCAATCACTCATCCGCATTAACTAACAATGTAGTCCGAGGTACATGGGTGGGTGTAGAGCTCTCTCTTTCTCTCTCTCTCTCTCTCTCTCTCTCTCTCTCTCTCTCTCTCTCTCTCTCTCTCTCTCTCTCTCTCTCTCTCTCTCTCTCTCTCTCTCTCTCTCCTCTCTCTCTCTCTCTCTCTCTCTCTCTCTTTTCTCTCTCTCTCTCTTTCTGTACCTGGGTGGATGTAGCACACTGTAGCGGGGTGGAGCCGGAACACGGAGCGAAGACACAAGTCTCATCACTGCTGTCCGCACACTGCTGCCGGTGGTCACACACCAGGCTGTACGGCACGCGCTGGGTTCCCGTGCTGCACGTGAACATGGCAGGCAGTGACGTCATAGGGAGTGACGTCACGGGGACCGGACATGACGCTTGCGAGGGCACTCCCCAAGTCTTGCTTTCGGCGAAACCATGGCGACCAGCCCAACACGCGCTCTGCACGTCACAGGCCATGAAAGCATGTGTCAGGTGACCTCCTGGACACGTGACATACGGAACAGGAAGCGACGCGTTTTCCTGAAATGGCATATGGATACTTGACCTCTTCCGGTCTTGCCTATTTGCTTTGTGCTGTTCTTGATGTTTGGGTGGAGTATCTAGTTCGCACAAGAAATCCATGGAATGTTCGGGATAATCACATGGCTTTCGAAGCCAGGCAGAAAAGTCATCAATAACGCTACAGTATGCTCCACTCGTCTTTTCTGCTTTGACGAAGAAAGCCACTGATCTGTCTGTCCACATATTCGTGTGCCTGTACCTGTTGGTACAGTACAAAAGGGTACATCAAGTTGGTTTAAACAAAATTTTATTCAGAATTTCTTCGCATGAACATTTGGAAACACACAGCTAGGACACGCACTCAAGCAAATGCTTATATCACGTGACCAGAACAATACTAAATTACACACATTTTCGTAATGGTGGACATAACAACAATAAACCAGAAGAACAAATTGAAAGAATGGGGATGGGGATCTAAATAGGAACAAAAAAATCTACAGAAGATAAAAACAAGTCGCGTAAGGCGAAAATACAATATTTAGTCAAGTAGCTGTCGAACTCACAGAATGAAACTGAACGCAATGCCATTTTTCAGCAAGACCGTATACTCGTAGCATCGTCAGTCCACCGCTCATGGCAAAGGCAGTGAAATTGACAAGAAGAGCGCGGTAGTAGTTGCGCTAAGAAGGATAGCACGCTTTTCTGTACCTCTCTTTGTTTTAACTTTCTGAGCGTGTTTTGAATCCAAACATATCATATCTATATGTTTTTGGAATCAGGAACCGACAAGGAATAAGATGAAAGTGTTTTTAAATTGATTTCGACAATTTAATTGTGATAATGATTTTTATATATTTAATTTTCAGAGCTTGTTTTTAATCCGAATATAACATTTTATTATGTTTTTGGAATCAGCAAATGATGGAGATAAAGATAAACGTAAATTTGGATCGTTTTATAAATTTTTATTTTTTTTTACAATTTTCAGATTTTTAATGACCAAAGTCATTAATTAATTTTTAAGCCACCAAGCTGAAATGCAATACCGAAGTCCGGGCTTCGTCGAAGATTACTTGACCAAAATTTCAACCAATTTGGTTGAAAAATGAGGGCGTGACAGTGCCGCCTCAACTTTCACGAAAAGCCGGATATGACGTCATCAAAGACATTTATCAAAAAAAATAAAAAAAAACGTTCGGGGATTTCATACCCAGGAACTCTCATGTCAAATTTCATAAAGATCGGTCCAGTAGTTTAGTCTGAATCGCTCTACACACACACACAGACACACACACACACGCACACACACACGCACATACACCACGACCCTCGTTTCGATTACCCCTCGATGTTAAAATATTTAGTCAAAACTTGACTAAATATAAAAACAAGTCGCGTAAGGCGAAAATACAATATTTAGTCAAGTAGCTGTCGAACTCACAGAATGAAACTGAACGCAATGCCATTTTTCAGCAAGACCGTATACTCGTAGCATCGTCAGTCCACCGCTCATGGCAAAGGCAGTGAAATTGACAAGAAGAGCGGGGTAGTAGTTGCGCTAAGAAGGATAGCACGCTTTTCTGTACCTCTCTTTGTTTTAACTTTCTGAGCGTGTTTTGAATCCAAACATATCATATCTATGTGTTTTTGGAATCAGGAACCGACAAGGAATAAGATGAAAGTGTTTTTAAATTGATTTCGACAATTTAATTGTGATAATGATTTTTATATATTTAATTTTCAGAGCTTGTTTTTAATCCGAATATAACATATTTATATGTTTTTGGAATCAGCAAATGATGGAGAATAAGATAAACGTAAATTTGGATCGTTTTATAAATTTTTAATTTTTTTTACAATTTTCAGATTTTTAATGACCAAAGTCATTAATAAATTTTTCAGCCACCAAGCTGAAATGCAATACCGAAGTCCGGGCTTCGTCGAAGATTACTTGACCAAAATTTCAACCAATTTGGTTGAAAAATGAGGGCGTGACAGTGCCGCCTCAACTTTCAGGAAAAGCCGGATATGACGTCATCAAAGACATTTATCAAAAAAATGAAAAAAAGGTATGGGGATTTCATACCCAGGAACTCTCATGTCAAATTTCATAAAGATCGGTCCAGTAGTTTAGTCTGAATCGCTCTACACACACACACAGACACACACACACACGCACACACACACGCACGTTCACCACGACCCTCGTTTCGATTCCCCCTCGATGTTAAAATATTTAGTCAAAACTTGACTAAATATAACAAGTCACGTAAGGCGAAAATACAATATTTAGTCAAGTAGCTGTCGAACTCACAGAATGAAACTGAACGCAATGCCATTTTTCAGCAAGACCGTATACTCGTAGCATCGTCAGTCCACCGCTCATGGCAAAGGCAGTGAAATTGACAAGAAGAGCGGGGTAGTAGTTGCGCTAAGAAGGATAGCACGCTTTTCTGTACCTCTCTTTGTTTTAACTTTCTGAGCGTGTTTTTAATCCAAACATAGCATATCTATATGTTTTTGGAATCAGAAACCGACAAGGAATAAGATGAAAGTGTTTTTAAATTGATTTGGACAATTTAATTTTGATAATAATTTTTATATATTTAATTTTCAGAGCTTGTTTTTAATCCGAATATAACATATTTATATGTTTTTGGAATCAGCAAATGATGGAGAATAAGATGAACGTAAATTTGGATCGTTTTATAAATTTTTATTTTTTTTTTACAATTTTCAGATTTTTAATTACCAAAGTCATTAATTAATTTTTAAGCCACCAAGCTGAAATGCAATACCGAAGTCCGGGCTTCGTCGAAGATTACTTGACCAAAATTTCAACCAATTTGGTTGAAAAATGAGGGCGTGACAGTGCCGCCTCAACTTTCACGAAAAGCCGGATATGACGTCATCAAAGACATTTATCAAAAAAATGAAAAAGATGTATGGGGATTTCATACCCAGGAACTCCCATGTCAAATTTCATTAAGATCGGTCCAGTAGTTTAGTCTGAATCGCTCTACACACACAGACACACACACACACGCACACACACACGCACATACACCACGACCCTCGTTTCGATTCCCCCTCGATGTTAAAATATTTAGTCAAAACTTGACTAAATATAAAAAAGAAAAGGGAGGGGGAGGGGGAAGAAAGTACTAACAACCACAAGGAGAGACTCGGACGAAAGCGCATAGGAAGAGAGCATCAAGTCTAAGACATGCAACACGTAAATTCAAGTAAATTCAAGTAAATTCAAGTTCACTAAAGATGTATGAGGAGCAGACAAGTAGCGTTACATGTAAATGTTCAGACCGGATGCCGGAAAATGTCGGTGGCAGTGCTGGTGATCTCATGATTATTTGGTTAAAATATTGTTGCTCAGTTGGTAGAGCACTGGACTTGTGATCGGAAGGTCGCAGGTTCGAATTCGGGCCGGGACGGACACGGGTCAACTTTATGTGCAGACCCAGAGACGGAAGCCATGTCCCACCCCCGTGTCATCACAATGGCACGTAAAAGACCTTGGTCATTCTGCCATAAGTGCAGGTGGCTGAATACACATAAACACGCAGACACCTGGGTAGCGCGATTCCGTTGCTGCTAGCTTTCCACTGGGAGGAAGCGACCCGAATTTCCCAGCGATGGGACAATAAAGTAATGAAAATGAAATGAAAATGAAAAATGAAAAAATGTTTTATGCGATAATTAATTGGTACATAAGACAATTAACATATCGTCACGCTCATAAGAAAAATACCTATCTCAGTGTTAGGCATTTCTGTAGAGAAACTACAGGGGAAGCTACTGGAATGTTATCTATCATGTGTTAGGGAGTACAAACTCTCTGACCACCGGAAATCATTGCCACGGTAATGTAAGCAAAACTGCCGATCTCGTTTCTAGAGTTAGGCACTTTTTCTTTATGAGACAGGAAGATTTGTTTTGAGAATGTGAAGGTATGCGAAAGTTCTTTGTGGGTTGTTATTGCCCGTCTGTTACGCGTGATTGTTCTGAAAAGTGACTATTACATGATTGTTCTGAAAGTCTACTATTTATTTCATCGTAATCGTGTAAGCCCTCATACGTGATTGTTCTGAAAGCTTACTAATTTACATGATTGTTCTGAAACTCTACTAAAGGTAAACTTGCTTCACCCGTGAAATGTAGTCAGATATGGAACAATATATATACCCCTGCCCAACGAAGTGTGTTTGAGTTGATCCGTCTTCTGTGTGCGCGACAGCTTCAGATGTGTGTTTGAGTTGATCCGTCTCTCCACTCCCTTTTTTTTAGGTGTAGGGGGTGGGGGAGGTTTGTTCATATCAACTGACACTTTATCAAACCATTTGAATAATTCATATACAAAATTCTGGTGGTTGCTGTGTAATAAAAAAACAAGTGTCACTGAAAACAGAGATGTGCTAATAAATGTAGCTTTCATGTGTGTGTATGTGTGGTGTGTGTGTGCGCATGTACTCAGTGCACTGGCGTCGGAAACTGGGGGGGGGGGGGGCAGCTGCTGTTCCTGGAGGGGGGGGGGCAAACATGTCTTTTTGTCCCCCCCCCCTCAATATTTAGGATGACAAAAATATTCACAGAGAGAGAGAGAGGAGAGAGAGAGAGAGAGAGTGTGAGAGAGAGAGAGAGTGAAAGAGAGAGAGAGAGAGAGAGAGAGAGAGAGAGAGAGAGGGAGAGAGAGAGAGAGAGAGTTGATAAACAAAATAACCCCCCCCCCCCCCACACACACACACAAAAGAAGTATATTGTCTCGCGTGCAAGAACTTTATAGCCCAGACTCCCCACCCATCTTGCAACCCCGGCCATCTCCTCACGTCTCTCATCCCCTCTCCACTTGAATTTTTAGTTCATAAAAAAAAAGTTTCATTTGTGAAAATTATTTGTTGTGCCTTTCGTCTTTAAAGGGGCAAAAATTAGCTTCCATTTTCCCTCTTTGCCTTGCCTTTCGATCCATTTTGGTGACCTAGCCACCTAAGCATGGCAAAGAGGGAAAATCAAAAGTTTCTATGTGTCCCTTTAAACCAGTAATTAGAATTTTGAGTTGGGAATACTCAAGAAGAATCATTACATTTTTGAAGATTATAAATAATTTTTGTCTTTGGACATTTAATTTGAATTTTGAGTTGAGAACACTAAAGAAGACATGTTCAATATATGAAACGTATTACTTGTTGAGTTTGTATTCATTGGGCGGGGGTATAAATATCAATTTCACTTAAGATTTAGTATCATTGTATCAAAATATTGTTCCATATACATACAGACATACACACAGACAAATGGACAAAGTGAATCCAGTATACCCCCCTCCAACTTCGTTGGGCTGGGGTATACATAATTATTGTTCCATATCTGACAACATTTCACGGGTGAAGCAAGTTTACCGTTAGTAGAGTTTCAGAACAATCATGTAAATTAGTAAGCTTTCAGAACAATCACGTATGAGGGCTTACATGTTTCGATGAAATAAATAGTAGACTTTCAGAACAATCATGTAATAGTCACTTTTCAGAACAATCACGCGTAACACCCGTCTGCCTTACGCCTGTGACCAGGGGCCAGTTTCATAAGATAGCAGGGAACCGACTGACAGTCGATCGACTGCCCAGTCGATGGACTGTGGTTGATCGGCGTGTCACCGAAAAGCGCGTTTCATGAGCGAATCACCGTCACCCGCGGACAACCGCAGTCGACCGACTGTACATACAGTAATCCGAATGGCCAAGTCGAGGGCTAAATTTAGCAACATTACCACTTCCGTTTGCTCATTTGCACGTGGAAATGGCCGATTTCGAAGAAAAAACAAGTCTCGGTCCGCTCAAAATAACTATGACCGAGACTTTCAGTAATTCCTTCGCGTGACGTCAAACCCTCTTACGCCATAATGTGACGTCTTCAAGACATAACCCTGACTTGTCTCCTGGATTACTGCGTCATGATAGATACATTTCGAAGAACAATCACAAGGTTTGGCTCACAATCCAAAAAAGTGTGAGCATTCTGCCATTGACTGTGCGGATAATTACATTTATTTTCGGTTTACCGCAGTAAGCCGAACACAGTGTTGGGGGGAGAGCATCACCGTGTTTGGCCGACTTCCGGTGAGACGACCCGCAGTCGACCGACTGAAATTTTGTTCGTGAAACCCGATGACGTCGGATTACTGTGGTTCTCTCGGACAACTGCAGTTGGTCGACTGTGTTTCTGGCTTATGAAACTGGCCCCAGGTTTTTCGAAAATATCTCGCACGCACATCTACACATATTTTGCAATACCGATAAGAACATGATAAGTACGTCAAAAGTATACCTAATTTTATTTACATCTAATTCAATCATTTTTTTCCTCTGGTTAATTATTTCTTCATAAAGACTACTTAGATGACTCAAATGTTTCTCCCTTACCAGGACCCGTATTCTTGAAAAAGCTGCAATATTTTGTCCTACAAATTCAAAATGTCGTTTAACTACCGCCCAGTATTTATTTTTACTGCCCAGTAATTATTTATTTTTCCCCGGTATTCATGTGAGTTTGGCGGAAGGTCGGCAGCTACCAGTGTTGGTTATTTTTAGAATAGGATATTCCCCATGCTTGCTCTTCTCTGCGTACGCGTTACCGGCGTTTTTGCCGGCGTGTCAGTATAAAAGTCAATAGCAACAACCCAAACAAACTGAATAAAATAAAAACACGGGGAGACATTTATTTAATTTTTTTTAACCTCAGTTGCCTGCAGGTGGCTGCTATCGTTATTTTTGTGTGCCTTCTCTCTCACCTTTTTTTTCAAGCGGGAAGCATCCTTCTTCATTGGTCTTTTTCTTTTTTCAATCAAATGTTTACCTGTTTGAATTAACAAACTTTATCAATAAACTAATTCATGGTAACAAAAGATTTGTAAAAAGAAACTAATTCCTGCCTAAAATTAATTTTTTAAATCAATTTTGATATTACAACGTACTCTCTTGCACATGAAGAAAATCAACAAAAATAAACAAATGACAAACAGTTTAAAAAAAATACGGCCAGATGGCGATTTGAACTCGACTTAATCGCGTATCAGGCGAATACTATAACCGATCGGCCATGTAATCAAGTGAACAATTCTTGACACTGTAATGCATTACAGAAGACGCTAGTACGCTTTCGCTTACCTTTAGAGAAAGGGAGAATGTACGTTCTGGCTCACCGATTCCGACAGACCCTAAATATTAACCAAAAATAGGCTTCTGGACTAAACTTTTACTAAAATGAAACATGCGACAAAATCAGAAAAATACTGCATAAATCCATACAAAAAAAATACAGTAAAGTAAGGTTGTTTTGAACCAATCCCGGGTCTGTCGGAATCAGTAACCCAGAACGTACATTCTCCCTTTCTCTTATACAACCACGGAAATTACAAGCCGTTGCAGGTGTTCAAGCTAAATAATCGTCTCGTATCGAAAACAAAAGCAGACGACAAATTTAGTCAGTTGGAGTTGTCTCCCGTACTCCTGTAGCATGCACTGTGCGCTGCATCTCTGTGGCTGCACCAGACGGTTCGGGAATTCCCAACAAAAGAAAAGATCAATACGGCACTGGCAACTTCAGTGTCAGCTGAACACGAGAGCGTTCGGTCTTTTAGAAGATTTGTATCTTGAAATGAAAATTAACGAATATCGCGCTGTCCGAAGGAATGGAGTACATATCGGACAATGACCACGCTCAGGCTAAAACGGATAGGACATCTGACCGACATGCGGCAATGTGAATCGGACATTTGGGGATTTTCATCGTTATATGTCCGATGTCCGACGCCTAACGACATCCCTGCCTACATTATTCTGATTGATCACAACCAAACCTACTATCATTGGACACATCCAAATGCAAGCGTCTGTTCTTGAAAATTTCCCACTGATCTAAAAATAAAACCAGTGCAATTTCCTCTGTCGCGCTTTGCCACAGAAACTCACGGTTTGGCCTGTATTTCTGATTTGTGCGCAAAAGCTTTCTTTCTTTTTTCTTTTTTTTAACATAACAATGTTTAATGTCACTGTATGTTTAAAAGACCATGGTCATATTTGTAAAAAAAATGTTAAATTAGAAAATAAATAACATTTTGTTTTATGATTTTTCCTACACCTGTGCTGAAAATAAGACATAAAAATGTTGGTATATAAGTCGCTCAAATACAAGAAGGAATGAATGGCTCGGTTTGAGTTTGTTGCAGTTGACCCTGCACAATACAATCTATGATGTTTTTGGTAACAATTTTGCCGTGACGTATTTCACAACTTCCTGTGTTACACAAACTCAGTGATGACCAATTTTGCCTGTACC
Organism: Littorina saxatilis; assembly: GCF_037325665.1. Lineage (NCBI taxonomy): Eukaryota > Metazoa > Mollusca > Gastropoda > Littorinimorpha > Littorinidae > Littorina > Littorina saxatilis. Next base: position 58,895,607 of record NC_090253.1, on the reverse strand, counting down.
AGAAACAAGCCAGCTCCGAAATTCTCAAGAATTCTAGGATTCTAAAAATAGTACCGTTCACGCGTGAACGGTAGGTCTTGCTGGTAAACCGGCGGCTTGGGTCACTCTGTTCCAACGCTTCGCTTCACTACGCTTCAATATTTAGGCTGCCTTTTCAGGCGGCCACCGAGTGCACTTTATGCAAATGACTTGTGTAATATTGTTCCACCACGATTGGTTCTGGTGTATCACGTGGTTCATGAATATTAAAACTTGTTTATTGAATCAAGCTTTGACAAGTGTACTTGGTGGCTGCTTTGAAACTCAACAAAGCCTACTCCCCTTTCACAAACACTTCCCCGTCATAGCGGGTTTTCCCGATTGACAAAAATTCTTATTACACACTCAGACTATTTGGAGTCGCGTTTGTCCTCCAGTGTCCAATTGCATAAGAATATTCTGGTGATGAATAAACGCGCTTTGTGTCATTAGCATCTAAAGATTTCTTGTTTACAATAGTTGTGTTGATCTGATGAAGCGCGGAACTGATCTTAGGGTTGTCATGGTGAAACACTCGCTTCTGAAACAGTGCTTCCTTGTAGTTATCATGCGATATGCTCGACTTTACAACCTGTTTGCTTACACCCTTTGCTTTTTTAACCACCCCTTTCTCACTTGCAACACTGTACATCTTTGCACGCAATCCAACATACTCCTTAATTATCTTCCCATTCATTTCATCTTTCATCTTTCCAATAACCTTCTTGTTAACATTTGAGTGCAATGGTGATTCTTTAGGGTAGTCGCAAGTGTCATAAAAAGAATCTTTTCCTTTTACTGCAGGACTTTCAGCTTCTAGATCTTTGTAAATGTCATCCGCTGGAATGTCAAGTAAGAATGAATCTGTGTCTGTGTAAAGTACTCTCGATTTGGGATATCTTGGTTTCAAATAATCATACAAAAACTCAAGCATCAACAGTTTTGACAACTCTAGCACAGTAAAGCCTATGAATACTGGTTTGTCAAGCTTGACTACAAGTTTTTTCATTAAGATACCATACAGCTGTTCATGAAAGTATTTAAAGTCTTGATACTGTGGTTTGGATGTCAGCTTGATGGCCTCATTTTCTCTTGTAACAAGTCTAACATCCTTTCTCTTGTGTGGGTTTTCCATTGTCTTACCAAAGCAACTGTTGTTCATCAGTTTAAAAAAGTCTTTCTCTGATGCATCAGCGGCTTTGGTTCTCAGTTCTGTGTTTTTCATGATGTAAGGTTTCATAAACTGTTCTTGATCAAATAAAATTATACGATGAACAGCCTTCAAAATTAATCCATGTCTAATGTAAAACTGTAACAGTCTGTAGTGACACACATACTTCTTTTTGTGAAACAGATTGGGCACCAGCTTTGGAGGTTCTCTTGGGTTTACTTTTAACCTCTCAGCCGCCAAAGGATAATCATTATGTAGATCATGAAGTGATAGTGGATAGTCTAAGTCAACTTCTAGTATCCATCCCTTTCGACTGTCTGGGCCTGCTTTTAATATTGTCAGCACAACACATTGTGAAAATGGTCCTGAATAGATCTTAAAGTTCCGAAGTGGAAGCGTCTGACACATTGCCCAACCATACAAATTGTTTGCATCTAGATACATGATGTAATTAGAAGGTTTCATAGGATCAAAGTCGTCCAAGTATTTGTTGTTGGCTTTGCAGTAATTGTGTGAAGCCATACTGATTCCTCCACGTAGTCCATTTTCAATCATCTGAAGTGTAGGTAGATCTGATAGCAAGTCAATCTTTACTCCTGTAAATCTAAGAAATGCATCCCAGCTCATGCCTGGTGCAGATATGTAATGTGAAGGATCTAGATTGTAGTGCTTCATACATGTTCTTCTGTAATTCTCAAATATATCTGCAAGTAAACAAACATCAGCCAACAAATATTGATCATGATAATCACCCATTGTATTACATCCTAATTTATTCCATGCAGTCTTAGCGTGTTCATAGTCTTCGTCACTTATACCTTTACCCTTCAGCCGTGAGAAGTAAGCATCCTTTGGTGGTAACTCATCTTCATCAAACCTCTCCCACGAATCCATGTATTCATATGGATAGACTCCCTTTCTAACTAAGTCACTGTCAAAGTACTTACATGTGATTGGGAAAGCAGTTAGTGATGAAGATAAAGACTCAAGTGTTCCCATCAGATGTTGAGCAGAATCGTAGAAGTATAAACTATTCAGAGTAAAGGCCATGTACTTTTCTGAAGACTGCGCAATGCATCTTGCTTTGTATTCATCAGTTACTGCCTGCATGATCAGATGTGAATCATAACCGCGCAAGTTATGGAAGAAGATTGGAAGCTTCCAAGTCTTAGGATCAAACTTTAATTGTAGATTACATTTGCTGTGTGCTGCTCCTCGGAACTGCCCACTTACATGATCATGATCTCTTACTATTGGATTGTCTGTGTTTGGTGTTAGACTTTGTTCGCATATCCAACACTGTGTGGTAGAGTTAAACTGTTCTTGGTCTTCAGGTTTCATAACAATGTCTGAAAGATTCAGTTGTTTGGAGCAGTCATTTCGCACTTGGTTCATTTGCTGTAAGAAGTTCTTTGCTGCATTAGGTCCTCTGTACAATTGCGGTTTAGAATGTTTACCATCTGAACTAACAACAATAAATGCATATGAACAGACTTGATGATTACTTAGAGTTACTGTTTTAGGTAGGTCTTTTGGTAAAGGTCCTTCATATGGCACAATGATAGATTCAAAGTCAGCATAAACAACATAAGGATTTTTCTGTAGTTTGCATACATTCTTAAAATACACTTTGCTGTCTGGCGGTGGTGTTGTTAACTTCACAACCGCATCATCAACGCTCTTACAATGTTGCTTGTGTATAAGTGCTGCATGAATTGATGGAATACGCAAGAGACATCGCCTACAAAAGTCTTGTTTACTATTGTGATTGCTTGTGCTCGCCATCAGTCTACTCATTGTACGAATCAAAGTGTAATGATATGTTACACCATCAGTCATTAGTAACATGTCAACATGGTTAGTATCACAATCACCAATCGTTGGTGAGTTCTTTGATATTCTGACTGGTTTCAGTTCATCTTCCTCATCCCACGTGTAAACATTTACGGTGATGGGTTTGTTTTGCTGTTCAAATTTGTCAATGCTTGTAATGCTGACAGGAAATTCAATACCAGTAAAGTTTAGTTTATTTCTGTATGCATGATAGTTAGACACTCTTTCTGCATTTTTCTTTACACTGTACAGTCTTGCCAGAACACACCACATAAAACATTTGTCATCATCATTCTTTATGTTCAGCACAGCACGTTTTTTGACAAGAGCAGGAGGTAAAGGTATGTAACTTCTACCTCTGATGGGGGCAAATTTACTTAGCTTCAATTCTATTTTTATAATTTCACCTTCTGACCATCCGGATCCTTTCATCTTTGCATCCTCTGCAGCTTGCTCAAACCGTTTCATCATTTCATCTGCCCAGTTTCCATTCAATTCTGCCATAGAATTAAGTGCTAGTTGTCTGGTTGAAACATGAACTTCTAGCACCTCATCACTGACTGTTTTGTATTTTATTAAACTGACTATCTGCACTTTTACTGGAGGTTCAATCAACAAATTGTTTGGAATTTGTTCAATGGCGTCTTGCACACTGGACTGCACATTTTGAGGATCCGTTACTTGTAATTCAACGGTGTCAAATACTGTCGATAAAGATTCTAATACAGAGTCTTCCATCGCTGTGAGTTTGATTTTATAACTCAAAATAAAAATATAAATTAAAAAAATGAAGTTGCTTAGAATTCTTTCTCAGAGCTTCCATTTTTGTTAACACTATAAAATCTGAAATAAAAAATCATTTAACATTTGTACCACGTGGAACTAATTGTAATTCCTCTTTTACAAAGGCTCTTTGCGGTGCTGGTTCTCTCAAGTAATATATAGGTGGATTTGTCTCTACTACTCTCTTGATTTCATGAATGTCAATACTCCAGATTGGATCCGTTGCACGCTTCCTGCTGTCACCCTCAGCTTCACCGGGTGCATATAAATATCTGACTTTCTGATTGAAAGGTAGTAATGCCACTGGTGTTGTTGACTTTGGAGCAACAGGTATTGTTTTCTGTTTGATTGCATCAACTGGTCTTAACCCTGTAGCTTTAAATACCTCCAGATTCATTGCTCTAAGTACTGATGGTAATCTTTTGACCCATTCAGTGTTACGCAATTTACTTTCTGTGTCCAAAAATTCCTGATGGTACTGATATGAAAACAGTTTTTCTGCCAACTGTTTGTTAAAGCTCTCAACAATAGCCTGTGACCTGTGGTTTCCTGGAATACCTCTCTTCACTGTAACATGATGTTTTAACAGAAGCTGGTTGACAGCTCCTTTAAACTCCTTACCATCATCGCACTGAATCATTCTGGGATACTTTAGTGGTCCACGTCTGTAAATTTCTTGCAGGGCAACAGCTGTAGCTATAGCACTTTTCTCTGTCAACGGTTCAGCATCTTTGTATCTTGTTGCAACATCAACTACAGTCAGTGCATACTTATATTTCTTCCTTCTGACTGTGTCATGCGGTAAATACAGCAGGTCTATTTGATGAGTGTCATTCGGTTTAATGTTAACAAAGTGTGGTCGTGTAATTTTTCTTGGTGCAGGTAAATAGATCTGCCAAACTGCCTGCTTTGACAACCATTTCTTTGCTGTATCTTGAGAAACACCTGCTGCGTCACTGAGCTTGTCAATAGCAGTTCTTCCTTTCCAGTATCCTTTTGGGGAATAATATATTTTAGATAACAAAGCATCACTCATGGTTTTTTAAATGACAGAATATTAAGATTTGACAGCACGCGCAATAAAGTAAACAACAGCCATACCAATAACAATGAAAACAATCTCGCCCACCTTCTGCTCTTCTGAAGGCTGATAAAAGTCACCCAGTTTTGGAGGAGCACTTGTCTTCATTTTCTTTCCAGTTACAAGATAGTATTCTTGAATGGCTGCATCAACATTGGCAAAGGTTTTGTTTGCATGTCCTTGCTGCCTGAGTTTATCATTCATAAAGTCTAACTGCGCAATTCGTTTCTTCTCGTATTCATCCTGTGCTTTCGCCAGTTGTTCCATGGCTTTGTTGTGCCTTTCCCTCTCTTCACCATTTTGCAGTTTAGAAAACAAATAGTTGCTGCCAGAAAATGCAAGCGCATTTACAATCGCACCTCCCACCATCATAACCAAGCTAGCCATTTTATTGTCTTACATGTTTATATTTTCTGGAATAATTCCTTGCTTCACCAGGAAGTCTTTTGTTGCAAAGGAAGCTGTCACAACACCAATTAGTTTAGCACCGTCTTCGAAGTCTAACTTTCCCAAGTCGGCTGGTTTCATTCTGAGGAGACTTTTACCCAGCATTGTGTAACCTACACTCAAGCCTCCAATCACTGCAGCGTGATAAACTAGATTAACTATTGTCTTTTCAGAACTCATTTTTATGTTATCAAAATTAAAATATTAAAATTATTCCATATGAAATGAATCCACTGCAGGTACTACTGTGGGCTTTTTTATTGTTTGTACTGCTTTGTTTGTTGGTTTTGGTGTTTCTGATTTTGGTGTTTCTGACACTTTATATTTGCCTTGCCAAAGTTTGTAAAGCAAGTATCCACCTCCTCCAACAACAGCTGCTACAGCTACTTTTCTGTATGATAGAAATGAAGATTTTAATTCTTGATCAGTTTGTGTGACCTTAGTCACTTCAGGAATGTTTGGTGTCTGCTCAACTTCAGACATAATGTTCTGCTTTGCCTTTTGATTTAACTTTTTTTGTCTGTTCCATTCGGCTAGTTTTTTTCCTGCTTCTACTCTACCAGGTTTCTTTGTCACTGTGTTCACTTCTGGTATTTTCGTCTGCTCCACTGTCTGCTTCAACTGATCCGTCATCTTTTTTATTCTGAAAATTAATGTGTTTGAAAGTAATTAATCCAGCAACAAATGGTACTAATAAAGCACCAAATCGATAATACAGGCCACAGGCAAGAGATTCGAGGGACTTGGAAACAACAGGGTCATGAGTTAGATCATGTGTTAAGTCTTCCTCCGAGTCGAGAGGTGTAAAATGTCCAAAAATCTTTGTGTACAAACCTATAACAGTCTGTCCAATACTTCTAACCATCTTAGAACCAAGCACTGATTCATACCGTCCATGATACTTTTCTATATCTTCTGAGGAAAGATGTTGTACTTCTTCCACAGTTAACTGCTGCCCAAGGTAGTGTTTTGTTTTTCCACAAACAGCAAGTGAATACAATCTTTCTTTTTTATCAGGTATAGTCCTACTGTCACAGATTTCAATATCTGTAGCAGTCTGCATCAGCAATTCATCACAGTTCATTTTATTTTGATGCAGAATAAAATTAAAATCTAGTAATTAAACTTGAGTAAGAACTTAGGTAGGAACTTAACAAGAACTTAGGTAGGAACTTGAGTAAGAACTTAGGTAGGAACTTGACAAGAACTTAGTAAGAACTTGACAAGAACTTGACAAGAACTTAGTACAAACTTGTCAAGAACTTAGTACAAACTTGTCAAGAACTTGAGTAAGAACTTGACAAGAACTTAGCAAGGATTTCTACAAACATACATACTGAACTGGTTGATCAGTTTTTAAAACCAGTTTCGAGTGCTTAGAAGATTTCAGATTATTCTTTATTCTTTCTCTCTCCTGTTTGTTTTCAATGACATCATTTTCTCGAAGACACTCTTCAAAACTGTCACGGTCCTTTGAATAGAACAATGTTATTGTTTTGAGTTGCTCTCTAAAGTCTTTCAGAACTGCATTGTATTTTTGTGTTAATATCCAAACTGATATTAATGCATGTCGTCCACTGAATGCAAGCTTTGCTAGTGCACTTTTCTTTCTAACAATGTCACGTTCTGCTGCACAGTCATCAATAATAAACAGTGTTGGCGTGTTCTGAAAAAGATCGAAATAATGCTCCAAGCAAACATTTAGACGATCAGAAGGATTTACAATAAATATATTTTGATCAGACCATATGAATTTTCTCTCCTTGTATGTTCTGTTATGCTTTATGGTTGGACAGAATATGACTATGTGTTCAAAGTGATTTATGTAAACAGTCTGTAATAAATCCAAAACATATCTTGTTTTGCCGCAACCTGTTGCCCCACAAATCAAAGAACAGTGTGGATCTTTTGGAAGAAAATCTAGATACTTCATTTTAACACGTTCAATAAACAATATCCTGTAATCTGCTTTCAGAGATGTTTAACTGCGCATCTGACACAACAAACACGTAGATCTTAACTGATTTACTACTACTCCCTACTTCCTTTTCAATTTGTATTGTGATTCCTTCTGATCCGTTTTCAATTCGCCTTCCACTTCCATGCAGTTTGTTGTCGTCAGTTGTTCTGAGATCCAGCCATAACGCATATTTATTTGTCAAGAAATCTTCTACGCCAACACCGTGTAAATGTAGATCTTTAGCCACAAGATCAGATGTTGGGTCTTTCAATCTTCCTCCAGTAAAGTACTTTCTTGCTTCATCATAGTGTTGGTATGGCAGCATGCCAGATGCAAATATTTGGTTTGGCTGCCCTTCAATTGTGCAATATACTCTATTGATTAGTGGATTGTAAAACTTTTCTATTTGCCTTTCATATGAATCTTTTGGTTCCTCAAACAACATAAGTATTCCCTTCATTGACCTAGCTGGTGTATTCAAGTTAATGTTCCAGATTGGATCAGCCTGGCTTTTTGAAAGTGTACTGTGATTCAACACTCTTTCATAATAGATAGGCAGCTTAGAACTGTACTGATTTTCTATAAGTCTAGCCAGTTCAGGATGGTTTACAACATCAAACTCTAAAGAAATTCCAGACACCTTATACTTTGCTTCCGGGTCTTCTGAAAGCATAACACGATCATAACTATTGAAAGTCAGGTCGTATGACAGCCTGTCACGCAATGCTCCTTGATAGAAGGGAGGATGTGAATTTATGAGTTCAAAGTCAAGTGGAATACAAAATTTGTTTCCAAAAGCAACATTGACAGCGTTATCTTTTTTGTTGTCAGCTTTATCTCCGGCTCCTATTCTAACTTTTATCCCATTGTCTGACTGAATCCCTTGAAACACTCTGTTTTTCTTTTCATTGTCAGTCAACCAATTATCTGCATAAACTAAAAATACATCTGCATTATTCAATGACATCACTTCCCGCCCTTCCAGTTTGACAGTAATCTTCCTCACAATTGCTCTTCCTACATTATAAGCCAAAGTCCTATTTGCATCTGAGCCAGATTCTAATTCTAATTTGAATGATAGTCTTACAGTGCCTGGTACAATAACATCGTTCTTACCTAGATTAGGAAACCTAACAGTAAGTATTTCATTCTGATCAATAGTAGAAGGATTATTTGTGACTATAACTGTTTGCCTTATTCCTTTTACCCCGAGAGGTTCTTTCAGCCTTCTGTAAGGATCAAGAACAGAACCGAACGATTGTGCCATCTTTTTTTTATTTTCAAAATAAAAAATAAGTTACAAATGGCAGAAGGTGGATTTGAAGATTTATTTGAGCCAGCGGACGACATGAGCGAAGCAATCCCTTTGGTTCCCTACCATCATTCACTGCATTATGAGGTGGCACGACATGAACTTCTGGAAGGTAAAGTTAGAGATTTCTACAAAAGTTTAGGAGAAGAACCTGATGTTTTAGATCCAAACCAGTTCAAAATGGAAGCAAATCATTTATATACAACTAGCGATAAAGGAGAAAAAGTCCAACTTACATATAAATCTAATCCTGCTAAGTTTCTATCAAAAGTTTCACTAAAACAAAAACTTACTGCTAATCGACTTAGGCAATTAGATATTGTGCCTAGCACACGGTCATCACCTTCCCATGTTGTTTCCTTACTTCAAAAAGCAGAACTAGGACTACCAACTGCTACTCAAATAGAATCTGTTCCATTGCAAGATCTTAATAAACTTGCAGATGAGGCTGATCAACTTATACAAGAGATAGAGACTTCTTTTTCTGAGGAAACTTCACTGAAGACTCCACATGAACTATTACCTATGAGAGAAATAGAAGCCCTTAATCAATCACTACAAACCATCAGAGGTGAAATAGCAAATAATCTGTCAAAACTAGGTCAGCTGGATGAAGATATAAACAAAGAGAAACAAAAACTTGCTGATGCTGATGATTTGAACCTAGAACAAGAAGTAAAAAACAGAATTTCTAAGCGTTTAAAAGATTTGCAGGAGGAGAAAGCCATAAGGTTAGAAGTTCTAAGTAACAATAGAGAACAACTGAGAACACAGGTCAGCAGAATAAAAAATACAATTCAAAGAATCCTTTACGAAGACACAACTCTTGCTGAAAGAATTAGAACGCTTTTCAGAGAGCAGGGAATCACAATAGCTAGTATACTAACTGCGTTAGGATTTGCAATAAGCACATTAGTGTTAACACTCACAGGTGGCACTGTCACACCACCACCTCCACCTTCACCTTCATCTCCATCTGATCCGGGATGGGTAAAGAAACAACTCAAACACATTGCAGAACTATTAAAGAAACTAGCAGCAAAAGCTTTGGATGCACTTCCAGGAATCATTGGTTCAATTGTTAGCTGGCTGTTATCTTTTGCAGGTAAAGTTGTTGGTTTCATGGCTGAACATCTCTGGACTCTAATAGTTTTAATTGCAGGTGTTCTGCTAACGAGAATAAAGCAAAAGTAAGCCTACACCCACTCCACCAATTACTAGAGCAGTCTTCTGCGATTCATGATCATCACTAATACTAACAGCTTGATCATCCCTAGTGACAGAATGATCTTCACCTGCAGCGTGATCTTCACTTGTCACGCTTTGTTTCTGTTCATTGTGATATGGCTGTAACATCGTTCTGATTTCTGAATTCAGTTCTTCACCCTTTCCAAGCGGCTGGGTGTCACTAGCAATAATGATTTCATTGTTATAATTTGTTATTGTTCCAATCTGCAGCTGGAGATCAGAAGGTAACATGTAAAGGCCGTTACCAACAGCAAAGTCAACTTTTGATCTTGCATAACGGAGAGAGTCTTGATACCTTTTGATGCTGGAAGGCAGATCAACTGCAGAGTTTATGACATCTTCTAAATTTGATAACAACTGTTTCTGTGCACCAAACCCTGTGCTTGTTCTCATTATGTTTGATCGTGTCTGTGCCTGCGAGCCTAGCAAGCACCACGCATATGTTCGGATAGATTCATTGATCCTTTCAACACCTGATCCAGTGAAACCTTTGCCGGTGTCTAATATAAAAGTAGTCCATGCATTGTGGTGCTCTTGTTCTATTGATCCTAACTGTACCTGCACATTTGAAGAAAAAGATGTATGACCTGGCCAGTAATCAAAATTATACCTCCTGTGGACACCCCATAAATATAGTGTTCCCATGCCATGGTTTTTGTCTTGCTTTTGCCTAAAGTCGGTCTTAAAATCTATATTGAATTCATTGCAGAGACGCTCATACACTTTCATGTTTATCCTATTGTTGAATGGGTTCCAGCTCTTTTCATGCGGCATTGGTGCCTGAAGTTCAGACAAGATTCTCCTGCACTGATAGTAAACGTGAAATGTGTACACACACTTTGTCAGTAAGTTTGAATTATTCATGTGGTCTGCATAGGACACTCCACATCCTGTGGTTGCACAGAATATTGCAAAGTTTAACTGATTCTGATAGAACTGCATTGGGTGAGAGTTCCACATCTTTGGAACACTATCATTTTTGATTGGGGGATTTAGGTAAGAATGGAATGGGTCAGGCACTTTAACGCGAATGGATTCTGTTTCTGTTACAGCAAAGTCCAACTCATGGAAAGAAATAGTCTTTGGATTGTAATATGGTCCAGTTTTGTATTTAATGTCTTTGTTGAATTTATACTGAATCATTTTTGTTGTTGAATAAAAAATGTTTATCACACTAACAAATGTGAAGACTAGTGTGCCAGTTAAACTTGCAAACCCTATCAACAATCAAAATGGAGGAATGAAAGTTGCACTGCATGAAATTATGTACAAGGTTACTTGGTATAATATCAGTAAAAAAAAGGCTAACAACTGGGTTAGAATTAATGGTAAAACACATTCTGTAGAAGATGGTTACTATGACTTCTGCACTTTAGAGAAAGAATTGTTTGCTCCAGTAGGTATTACAGCGAGTTTAAATCATGCAAGTCTCATTGCTACTCTTACTATGCCCAAAACTAGAGAAGTAAACGTTGAGTTTCCAACCAAACTCCTTGATATGCTTGGAATTACAAAAATATACAAGGGAACACGTCCCATTGACATGGATGTTAACAGTGTACTGTTTGTTCACATGAGAGAGCTTAACACATCCTATAATCTGTTTAATGATCAGCGTTCTGATCTGCTTAGGATTCTTCCACCGAGTGATGCCTCTTTTTGTAAAATGCACGTGCCAACATTTAAGACACTTCAGTTCAAGGACTTGGAGGAAGGGTGTCATGAATTCCTACACATTGATCTGAAAAATCAAAGTGGACAACCAGTTGATTGTTTGTTTAACATTACATTGGAAATAGTTCCATAAAATATTGAGTATTAAAATGTCGAGTGGACCTACAATAGCTTATCCTGTTGCATGTTCAACTATAGAGTTGAAAGATTTAGCAGACGCTATCGACTTTGAGAGCAATGCTGAAGTTGGTGCAGTGTATGCATTCGAGTTTACAGACACCGGTTATTACAAGAGAAAGGAAATCGACGATGAAAAGAAACCAAGATTCCTCAAACTAGGTCAAATCCGTGATGTTAATGTACCTGATCCAATTGTCGATGACATATACTACATGTGGAAACATCAGAATAAAAAATGGGTACTTAGTCCTGTTATAAAAAAGATTGACTGGGAAATGAAGTTTGAATTTGTGAGTCCATACACTCTTGTTGGAAAAGACGACACATTCCGTAAGTCAATCAATGCTAAACCACTAATTGTTAGCCTTGTTCCTGCGTTTAACAGCAGGGGAGAAGTTGCAGTTAAACCTTTCCATAAGAACAACTATCTCATTCACAGAAAACAAAGTGTTGAAAAGGACGCTGACACCATTGTCGATTTTATACCCAAGCTTCCAATAGGGCAGAATGCAACTATGATATTTGATATAGTTGTCAGGAAAAGGGAAGAAACCACAAACACTGTTCTAATGAGAGGAATAAATCTCAACTGGAGACCATTAAATGTTGAAGAAGTCAGAGTATTTATTGCTGTTCAAAAGGATTCTAACACAATAAAAAAACAGACGTCAAACCAAAATGTTGTTGTTAACGCAGATATAAATAATTTAACAGAAATAAGAAGTATTAATCTTACTTATCTTGATTTGATTGCTTTCTACTATACAGATAAGGTGTTAAGCAATGAACAGCTTCAAAGCTTAGCAGAAACACTGGCCAGTGAGAATTAAGATAAATATTTTATATTTTGCATTAAAAAGATGACTAGCAGTGTGAAGCTTTATCCTAATATTGATGAAAGTGCAGCAGAAAGTCAACAATTCAGACTGGCACACATTAGTAATATACAAAAACAACTAGAAGATGAATTAGAAAAATATTCTCGCGCTAGACGTAAGTACTCAACAACTTACAACAGCCTTTCTAATGCCAGCACTGGTTCTACTATCCTTGCATCAGCTGCAGGTGTAACGGGAACAATTCTGTTAGCTACCGGAGTAGGGACTCCAGTTTCTCTAATCCTAGGTGGTGTGGCAGCAGCAGTTGGTGGTTTATCATTTATAGCATCAGCTATAATGAAAAAAATTGTGAAAAAGCTTGAAAAACACGAATCCATTTCCACTCTTGCATCATCAAAATTGTCTAGCCTAAAACTGTCTATCAGTAAAGCACTTGAAGATTCAAAAGTTTCTGACGAAGAATTCAAACAGATACAAACAGACTTTGATGACTACAAAAGTAAGAAAGCAAGTATTCAAACAAAAACACGAGCTGAATATAACAAGCCAATCGATATAGAAGATCTGAAAAAGCAGTTTTTAAAAAAGGGGATTCAAATAGGACGGGAAGAAAAAGTAAAAATAGAATCACTTGTAAAGAGTTAACTATTCGTTTAGACAGTCACATTGCATGTATCAGATATAATTCTAACAGTGAAAGAACATATGAAGTAAAGTTTGTAAATGAGAGAGCGTATTGAGCTTAAGAATGTTGTATAAGAGAAAGGGGGAATGTACGTTCTGGGTTACTGATTCCGACAGACCCGGAATTGGTTCAAAACAACCTTACTTTACTGTATTTTTTTTTTGTATGGATTTATGCAGTATTTTTCTGATTTTGTCGCATGTTTCATTTTAGTAAAAGTTTAGTCCAGAAGCCTATTTTGCGTTAATATTTAGGGTCTGTCGGAATCGGTGAGCCAGAACGTACATTCCCCCTTTCTCTCCTTTATCACATTCAGTCAGCGAGTTCTGATTAAAAAGAAGTCACAAAACATTCAAAAACCTTTCGTGTAAAGCCACCTAGAAAAAACACTGGGGATATTGTGATCTTGAAGAAAAAGGTACTCGACCATGTGGACATTTACACACTGAAATCTTCTGTTTTCGCACAGTCGCCAGTCGCATTGGGTGGGCCCCTTTGAGGCTGAGGGCCCGGCACCGTCTTCACCTGGCTGCGACCCATGAAAACGACACCATCACGTTTTCGCACAGTGAAACTTGTCGGGATAATACCTAAGAAAATAAGCTCTTACTGATCGCTTCCTTAGTTAACCCAAAAGATACTGCGCTGTAAGTAATGCTACCGCGTGGGGAGGACTGGCTTCACTTTGCAAAGGAAATGTTTTGAAAGCTTAATTACAATTTGCAAAGAAAGAGCACTCTTTGTGTAGGTAGGAATGAGTTACTTCCCCCGAGTTACTTCCCTTGTGTGTCTAGTTGATAGTGTTACTACACAGAGAACGGTGTCCGTAGTGCCGACAGGCCGCGCCTCTGAACTTCTTTTTGTCTCCAGCATCGGAGAGAAACGGCGCTCTGAAGCTCGTTCCCTCACTTTTTTTAATGAATGACCATACTTGTGATGCGTTTTTGAGCAAACCGTGCCCTGTGCGTCGACATTAAGGCACAGTGGATTCCCGAGATTCTTCAGATTCAGATGATGTGAGTCGTGTACGACCATAATTTAGGAGAAAGATTCAACAAAAAAAAGCATGGGTCGTACTCTTTACCACCTCTTTGCAGGGTATGGGTCTTACACGACTCACGCTGCCCCAATAGGGATAAACTCTTTACCACCTCTTTGCAGGGTATGGGTCTTACACGACTCACGCCACCCAAATAGGGATAAATAACATAAAATCTGCCTTTAATTCCATATGGGTCGCCCACGACCCACATCATCCGGACTGCCCACTTAAAAATATTTCTTTGTTTACAGAGATAATCCTTGAGAAAGTGGTCGATTGGCGGTGAAGGTTAAACAAACAGCTCACATGAAGGGAAGTACAGAGGGCGTGTCGTGGAGTCCTATGAACACGGGCCCAGGTGAACGTCTCTGGCGCAGAACCTCTTCAACTGCCTCCCACTCCCCCCGGGTGTTGAGCGAGGCCAGGTAACCGCCACGTCGTTTGCACTCAAGGTTCGAATCCCTCCACGACCGTCTACTTCCGTGCGCGAAGTGGTATTCGTAGCACCTGAGATAGACATAGACATAGACATAGACATAGACACAGACATAGACATAGACATAGACATAGACATTGACATAGACATTGACATAGACATAGACATTGACATAGACATAGACATAGACATAGACACAGACATAGACATAGACATAGACATTGACATAGACATTGACATAGACATAGACATTGACATAGACATAGACATAGACATTGACATAGACATAGACATTGACATAGACATAGACATTGACATAGACATAGACATAGACATAGACATAGACATTGACATAGACATAGACATAGACATTGACATAGACATAGACATAGATATAGACCACTTTATTATCTCAACGAGGAGAAACTCAGGTGTGGTGTATACAGCATTACAATAAACAACATAAAACGTAAGAACATAAATAAAATATCGAGGCGCAAATAGTCCACTCATAATAGACAAGATTAGGACGACAATATCAAAACAAATCTCTCTCTCTCTCTCTCTCTCTCTCTCTCTCTCTCTCCCTCTCTCTCTCTCTCTCCCTCTCTCTCTCTCTCTCTCTCTCTCTCTCTCTCTCTCTCTCTCTCTCTCTCTCTCTCTCTCTCTCTCTCTCTCTCTCTCTCTCTGTTGGTTAAAAAAGAAATTAGCCATTTCGTCGAAAGAGTAGAAACAGAATACGATAATTGCGTTGTATTAAAATTAGGAAAAGAGTTGCTGGGGTTAGAGAGTGATGTATTACTGCTAGGGACATATCTACCACCAGCCAACTCTGCCTATTACAACGAAACTGAAATTTCAAAGGGTGTGTCTATTATGGAAGAATGTATTTTGGATCTTATAGAAAACGTTAGTGATTTGCCCTTTATTTTGTTTGGAGATTTGAATGCAAGAACAGGTTCTCGGAATGCACGTGAAATGCAGTGTTTTTATGATGCAGATTACTTCAGTGTGTTCCCGTCACAGAACACTGAAGTCGAGGAAGGAGACGATTGTTTTGAAGTATGCGTGCGTGTGTCGAAAGATAAAGAGTAGGATGTTCTTGTTTTTATATTTAGTCAAGTTTTGACTAAATATTTTAACATCGAGGGGGAATCGAAACGAGGGTCGTGGTGTATGTGTGTGTGTGTGTGTGCGTGCGTGCGTGTAGAGCGATTCAGACCAAACTACTGGGCCGATCTTTATGAAATTTTATATGAGAGTTCCTGGGATTGATATCCCCGAACGTTTTTCTCTTTTTTTCGATAAATGTCTTTGATGACGTCATATCCGGCTTTTCGTGAAAGTTGAGGCGGCACTGTCACGCTCTCATTTTTCAACCAAATTGGTTGAAATTTTGGTCAAGTAGTCTTCGACGAAGCCCGGACTTCGGTATTGCATTTCAGCGTGATGGCTTAAAAATTAATTAATGACTTTGGTCATTAAAAATCTGAAAATTGTAAAAAAAAATAAAGATTTATAAAACGATCCAAATTTACGTTTATCTTATTCTCCATCATTTGCTGATTCCAAAAACATATAAATATGTTATATTCGGATTAAAAACAAGCTCTGAAAATTAAATATATAAAAATTATTATCAAAATTAAATTGTCCAAATCAATTTAAAAACACTTTCATCTTATTCCTTGTCGGTTCCTGATTCCAAAAACATATAGATATGATATGTTTGGATTAAAAACACGCTCAGAAAGTTAAAACAAAGAGAGGTACAGAAAAGCGTGCTATCCTTCTTAGCGCAACTACTACCCCGCTCTTCTTGTCAATTTCACTGCCTTTGCCATGAGCGGTGGACTGACGATGCTACGATTATACGGTCTTGCTGAAAAATGGCAGCTACTTGACTAAATATTGTATTTTCGCCTTACGCGACTTGTTGTTTACTATGTGCATTTGTATGCTGGTACTTGAGATGTGCTCATCTCCATGAAAAGGGCCCAAGGCCTACTCATTAAAACATTCAGACTTCAGACTTCAGACTTCAGACTTCTCTCTCTCTCTCTCTCTCTCCCTCTCTCAAGTCGTTGGTGGTTGTTGAAAGCAGAACTTATTGATGAAGTGAGAGTGGGAAATGTTATTGGGGCCGAATGTGGGGGGGGGGATGTATGTGGAATGTGGGTGGAGGGGGTTGTTATTGTAACAAAATACACGGTATACGCGTATCTTTTGAGATACAAAAAGGAAACAATCATTCATTTAGGGATAAATAAGAAATGATTGAAGAGGTGATCATCTTGGTACAGCTGGTAGAACAAAAATCCTCCCACACACCTGCCATCCAGTGTTAGCCGACCTGGACCGCAGTGACCTGTGTAGTAACAGTCCGCCTCGTCCTCCCCTCCCTCACAGTCCCTCTCCACGTTACACCGGAAGGCAGACCAATCTGCCAGCGAGCAGTTCCACAGGCCGCCATTGACACGCGAGGGTTGACGGGATACCTGACATCGACGAGAAGAGCGTTGGCATGGGATCTTAAAGGCATATGTACGCGCTCCCGTGTTTACAAAGTGTAGTTTGCCCATAATCGATGTCAAACGCACCATAAGACCATATAATAACGATATGTCACCATGCGCGGACCATAATACATGCATTACAGCTTGTTCTAGCCTCTGAAAAAGTGAGGATGTCAACAAAGCCGCGGTGTTAGCTCCCTTGCATCAACGTTACATGTGTTGCCAAATCTATAAATAGGACGATCCAGATCAAAATGAAAATTAACATATCTCAACATTGAAGGGGTCCTAGACCACAATATTTTGCAGGGAACTTAATTTAGCATGTCTCCAGCTGTTGGTAAAGCAATTAGCGTGTATAGTCATCGAGTACATATGCCTTTAAGGCTCTCCAATGGAGCTTGAAGTTGACTTAGGCCTAAAAAAAAAATAGGTGTGGTTACAGTAACCCGACCTACCCTATTTTTAGGGGCCGACCCTATAACTTTTTATTACATTTGTCCCAAAAAACCCACAAAAAACAAGAAAACGAGTGCAGAAAACGCAATGAAAGCGAAAGCGCTCGAGTCGCACACTTATTTCCCCGTCAAGTAGGTTTAATTTGTACACATTAGAAAAAAAAGTTAAAAAAAAAAAAAGTCATTGCCTACCTTCCTACCCTATTTTTTTTTGGCTATGTTACCGTAACCACACCTATTTTTTGTTGGCCTTAGCGAAATCTTTGTGACCAAAAATGTTGTACCAAAGCTTCTTGCAGGGATCTTCGTGTAATAGACTTCGCGAAGTGGACTTCGCCTGATAAATAACAGGCGTAAGGAGTGTCAGAAGAACGGTAGCGTCTTTGTAAAATTGGCACCAGCTCTCCTGGTTTATGTGTGTATTTTTGGGGGGGGAGGGACGCTGCATTTGTGTGTGTGGTGGATGGGGGGAGCAAAACACCGGTATTCAACATACTTTCACTTCTGGCTAAACAAAGATAGGCTTTAATGTTTACTGTAGCCATTCCCTGGAACACCAATGAGCGCTTCTGAGGTAATAACGCGAGACAACTCATGTGATCTTGCCGCGAGGTTCAGCCTGTTACCATTGTCTTTTTACCGTACAAAATGCACGACTTACACACGACATGCTATTTGGGACCAATGCACGGGTTTTTTTCCTTTCTCGTGTGATCTTGCCGCAAGGTTCCGCCTGTTACCAGCCGAAAGAAAGAAGGGGCATAACCTCACCAGAACCGCCCATTCTGCTGGCAAAGCAAAACAAAGCGATGGGTCTATGCTTTCTACTATTCGGTAGGCAGAGCAAGTTCAACAGCCCTGGTAAGCAATTGGCCATGGAGGAAGGGGGGGGGGGGGTAGGCTGATACGCGCCTTTGGCCAAAAGCGGCGGTGCAGGACCCACGCGGTGCTTAACTGTTGCACCACGTGACCCACGCTTCACACTCTAAATCGTGTTCCACATGAGAACACCCTTTTTTTTTTTGTAACCATACATTTTTTTAACAAAGTTTGATATAGTACATAACTCTACTAGCAAATGGTAACACGTCTTTTAAAAACACAAGTGTTCAAATGATACATTTTGCTTGTGCTATATTACACTGTGTGTAAAACTGGTTACAGGAAGGGTGTTCAAACGTGGACTACTTCAGTTTAGAGTCCATGGCGGAATCAAGGTGAGATGTAGTAGTTAATATTCAAAGGTCACAACGCTTTTGACAAATGAACCGTGGTGAATTCCAGCTACTTGACCTAATTAAACTCGAGATTAACCTTGCGCACCAGTCTCAAATAGCTGTAACTGCTGAAAACAACAGTCATCTTGTTGTTTAGATGCTAAAGGGGACGATAAACAATAATAACAACCTTGCGCATCTTTCTCAAATTCCCACGGAAAGGCGAGGTCTGTTTCGTTACACCAAGTGGTGTGAAAGATGTTGAAGCAATGCTTCCTTGGTTGTCAGTAGGCGAGAGAGCGTGGCTGGGATCAACATGCAGAAGAGTCCTTGTATGTATTCTTTCTGTTTCAGTGGCTTGAGTACCAATGGCGGTAATTGTGAATACCAATACCATGGTGATCGTAAGGTGTAGGAATCTAACAGGAGTTTTCTTGATGGGTTCTGATTGTGAAAACATGTTGTGCTCAGTGCGCTCTTGTGACCTCGTACCTTTCACTGTGTACTCTTAGTGCGCACGTGATCAAGTGTATGTGATTGAAAATACGTTCACATGATGTACCTGTCCTTGGTTTTGGAGACACGGTCCTCCCATGTAAACGATTCGAGTCACTATTCTAGCTGGAGTGGAAGTGTTGTTATTATTGTGTGTGTGCGTGCGTGTGTGTTCCTGTGGGTGTGTATGTCAATACAGACATGTATGTGTGTGTGCATTTATATCAATATTCATCAATATGTGTGTGTGTGTGTGTGTGTGTGTGTGTTTGTGTGTGTGTGTGTTTGTGTGTGTGTGTGTGTGTGTGTGTGTGTGCGTGCGTGTGCGTTCCTGCGGGTGTGTGTGTCAATACAGACATGTGTGTGTCTGTTTATATATATATTCATCAATGTGTGTTTGTGTGTGTGTGTGTGTGTGTCTGTATATGTGTGTGTATGTGTGTCTGTGTGTGTGTGTGTGTGTGTGGGTGTGTGTTTGTATTAGAGTGTGTGTTAGCGTGTGCGTGTGTGTTTGCGTGTGTGTGTGTGTATGTGTGTGTGTGTGTGTGTGTGTGTTTGTCACTTTGTTTGTGTGTGTGTGTGTGTGTGTGTGCGTTTGTGTGCGTGTGTGTATTTTGTACGTGTTTGCGCGCATGCATTCGTGCGTGTGTGATTGCGTGTTGGTTCGCCGCCGCGTGTGTGTTTTCATAAAAACGTGTGTGCGTGTTCATGTTAATATTTACCACAGTGTGTGTGTGTGTGTGTGTGTGTGTGTGTGTGTGTGTGTGTGTGTGTGTGTGTGTGTGTGTGTGTACATATAAATATTTATCACATGCGTGCGTGCGTTTTGTACCTATGTGATGTTATTGCGTGTTTGCTCGCGTCCGCGTGTGTGTGTTCATAAACACTTGTGCGCGTGTTCATGTTAATATGTATCAAAGTGTGTGTGTGTGTGTGTGTGTGTGTGTGTGTGTGTGTGTGTGTGTGTGTGTGTGTGTGTGTGTGTGTGTGCGTATGTGCACGCGCATACGTGTGTGTGTGTGTGCGTGTGTGTGTGTTCCATCAGAGAATGTTCAAAGCTTGTATACTTCATTCTATAGATTATATACAACTGTTCTGATGTACTCTCCTGGGGTTTTCTTTCCTCGTAACCATTTCCTTCCAGCATTTTATGTTTTCCCCACGCTTTATTTTTATTTTTGTTCAGTGTTGTGTTTGAAAACTTTCTCTTTGTTAATATTTATGAAAAGACTTTTTAGAATTGCCACAAAACCTCAGGAGACCATTTTACACTGCAAAATCAAACGTAGGTGAAGAAAAGGATCGAATTAACAAGAAAGCGATTACTTTTTTACGTCGACGCGCGACGTAGGGTATTATTTCCTGTTCCTTCTTAACATCGATTTTAGCGCCTGACAATAACACGCACGCTATTTGTCACGGGGGAAAAGGAATGTGCTCTCATCTGATATCATTCTGCGTTAAAACAAAACAACCAACAAGCGTAAGAACAATCCTTTCAAAGGACGAACAAAAGAGGAAGATAAATGAATGGAACAGAAAAGTGAGGAGAGAAGAACAAATGATCAACTAACGAATCACGATCACAATCACGTTGAAAGTTACACGGGCAAACAGACACAAAGACATGCACAGAGTTATAACAACGCAAGTACATCGCGCGAACACTCACACACACACACACACACACACACACACACACACACACACTCACACACACACACACACACACACACACACACTCACACACACACACACTCACACACACACATACACACACACACACACACACACACACACACACACACACACACACACACACACACACACACACACACACACACACACACACACACTCACACTCTCACACACACACACACTCACACTCTCACACACACACACACACACACACACACACACACACACTCACACACATACACACACACACACACACACACACTCACACACACACACACACACACACACACACTCACACTCACACACACACACACACACACACACTCACACACACTCACCCACACACACACACACACACACACACACACTCACACTCTCACACACAAACACACACACACACACACACACTCACACACACACACACACTCACACACACACACACACACACACACACACACACACACACACTAACACACACACACACACACACACACACTCACACACACACACACACACACACACACACATTATCATCATTTAGCATCAGTAATTAACTCTTATAAAAACAGGAGACCATCAACACCAAAACAAAGTTTTCCTTTAAATTCACGCTTTGCAATTCTGTCGGAAGATAGCAATTCCTATCGTTGGCGTTTAAACTTACGCTTCTCTGAGAAATGATGCATTTCAGCCAATATCCTATCACAAGAACTCTGATTGTCGTTTCACTTTCGGCTGTTTTTTACGCGGATGTTGTTAGCATTTTCATGAGGCCAAAAGAACTGGTTTTATCACACAACGAAGCTGTTGCTGCAAATTCCATCAGTGCTGTCGATGTGGAGAATATCCTGGAAATCGTTGAAGTGTCGTCAAGTCAAGGCAAGGCATTATTGGTTACATTTTGTTTTTCGCTGTTTTAAGGTATTCTTGTGCTGATAACAGTCCTATTAATGCTGCGTCGCCCAAAACAAATAACGGTTTTGGGTGTTACGAAAAAAAGAACAGGGCCGGAGTGCTATGTTAATTATGAGCAGTTCTTCCACACCCATTTAACAAATATGACACTACCAGCATGTTTCCGCATATTGAGCCAGAATTTTTTGTTTTGGCAAATCGATGTTGCAGTTCCGGAGCAAATTATCAAAATTTCTTTGCGAATTTGTGTTCAAACGTGTTTTTCCCATAATATAACAATGCACAGCTCGAAAATATGGCCAAGAACAAATCTATGATACTTCGAAGAAAGAAGAATAACAACATTCGTGTCCAATACGACTTGCAATTTACCGTGTGCGCTGTAAAATCTCCCTACCTCCAAAGCAGATGAAAAGCAGACATCTTCATTTTCTTCCAAGGGAGAAATCGTTGGTCATAAAGTCTTGCAGGACCCAAACATACTTCTGCACGCTTTCTTTTCTTTTCATTATTCAGTTACTTCGCAAAAATGAAATGTCATTGATTTTCTCAACTTGTCAAATCAGTCAAAACGACCGCAGAACACAGAACTGGGCAATGACACTGATTGAAATACGAAAGATCTTCGACGACCAAAGTTCAAATGACGTCATGTGGTCACACTTATCTCGAGAACTAAGCGTCGCTCAGAACCAGCGCCTTTCCATTATATATCTTGCGTTGTGTTCTTGTAAGTTAATTCAGCGCTGGCTCTATGAGGAATGGAAAATGAAAATCTTTCAAATCTCACCAAGACAAGTCAAGACATCATCAGTCACATCTTGTTTTCGTTGAACATTCAAGTTGTGATGAGAACTGGAACAAGATCATGATAAAGATGAACTCACCAGAAACATGGACAATGAAGCATGAACACGAAAACGTTAGATTTGTTGTTGTTGTTGATATCAGTACTTGCTCTGTGGGAAATGTCCCATGAATCGTTTTACTATCGCCGAGTCATCACTGGTCACATCTTGTTCTCGTTGTTTCAAGCTATGTCAGTACCGTTACGCCTTGTCTTGTGTCGTTGTAGGTTCTATCAGTGACGGCACAGTAATCAATGTCCTGGTACTCGTTTTACTATCGCCGAGTCATCACTGGTCACATCTTGTTCTCGTTGTTTCAAGTTATGTGAGTGCTGTTACGCCTTGTTTGTTGTAAGTTCTACAAGTGATGGCTCTGTGAATTGTTCAAAAATCGCCAAGTCAAGGCACGATATCGCTGGTCATAATTATCTTGTTCTCGTTCTTGTAAGTTATATCAGTGAGGGCTCTGTGAATAGTTCAAATATCGCCAAGTCCAGGCACGATATCGCTGGTCATATGTTGTTTTCGTTATTGTAAGTTCTATCAGTGCCGTCACGCTTTGTCTTGTGTTGTAAGTCCTGTCAGTGCCGTCACGCCTTGTCTTGTGTTGTTGTAAGTCCTGTCAGTGCCGTCACGTTTTGTCTTGTGTTGTAAGTCCTGTCAGTGCCGTCACGCTTTGTCTTGTGTTGTAAGTTCTATCAGTGCCGTCACGCCTTGTCTTGTGTTGTAAGTCCTGTCAGTGCCGTCACGCCTTGTCTTGTGTTGTAAGTTCTATCTGTGCCGTCACGCTTTGTCTTGTGTTGTAAGTTCTATCAGTGCCGTCACGCCTTGTCTTGTGTTGTTGTAAGTTCTATCAGTGCCGTCACGCCTTGTCTTGTGTTGTTGTAAGTTCTATCAGTGCCGTCACGCCTTGTCTTGTGTTGTTGTAAGTTCTATCAGTGCCGTCACGCTTTGTCTTGTGTTGTAAGTTCTATCAGTGCCGTCACGCCTTGTCTTGTGTTGTTGTAAGTTCTATCAGTGCCGTCACGCCTTGTCTTGTGTTGTTGTAAGTTCTATCAGTGCCGTCACGCCTTGTCTTGTGTTGTTGTAAGTTCTATCAGTGCCGTCACGCTTTGTCTTGTGTTGTAAGTTCTATCAGTGCCGTCACGCTTTGTCTTGTGTTGTTGTAAGTTATATCAGTGCCGTCACGCTTTGTCTTGTGTTGTAAGTTCTATCAGTGCCGTCACGCCTTGTCTTGTGTTGTTGTAAGTTATATCAGTGCCGTCACGCTTTGTCTTGTGTTGTAAGTTCTATCAGTGCCGTCACGCCTTGTCTTGTGTTGTTGTAAGTTCTATCAGTGCCGTCACGCTTTGTCTTGTGTTGTTGTAAGTTCTATCAGTGCCGTCACGCTTTGTCTTGTGTTGTAAGTTCTATCAGTGCCGTCACGCCTTGTCTTGTGTTGTTGTAAGTTCTATCAGTGCCGTCACGCTTTGTCTTGTGTTGTAAGTTCTATCAGTGCCGTCACGCCTTGTCTTGTGTTGTTGTAAGTTATATCAGTGCCGTCACGCTTTGTCTTGTGTTGTAAGTTCTATCAGTGCCGTCACGCCTTGTCTTGTGTTGTTGTAAGTTCTATCAGTGCCGTCACGCTTTGTTTTGTGTTGTTGTAAGTTCTATCAGTGCCGTCACGCCTTGTCTTGTGTTGTTGTAAGTTATATCAGTGCCGTCACGCCTTGTCTTGTGTTGTTGTAAGTTATATCAGTGCCGTCACGCCTTGTCTTGTGTTGTTGTAAGTTCTATCAGTGCCGTCACGCCTTGTCTTGTGTTGTAAGTCCTGTCAGTGCCGTCACGCCTTGTCTTGTGTTGTAAGTCCTGTCAGTGCCGTCACGCCTTGTCTTGTGTTGTTGTAAGTTCTATCAGTGCCGTCACGCCTTGTCTTGTGTTGTAAGTTCTATCAGTGCCGTCACGCTTTGTCTTGTGTTGTAAGTCCTGTCAGTGCCGTCACGCCTTGTCTTGTGTTGCAAGTTCTATCAGTGCCGTCACGCCTTGTCTTGTGTTGTTGCAAGTTCTATCAGTGCCGTCACGCCTTGTCTTGTGTTGTTGTAAGTTCTATCAGTGCCGTCACGCCTTGTCTTGTGTTGTTGTAAGTTCTATAAGTGCCGTCACGCCTTGTCTTGTGTTGTTGTAAGTTCTATCAGTGCCGTCACGCCTTGTCTTGTGTTGTTGTAAGTTCTATCAGTGCCGTCACGCCTTGTCTTGTGTTGTTGTAAGTTATATCAGTGCCGTCACGCTTTGTCTTGTGTTGTTGTAAGTTCTATCAGTGCCGTCACGCCTTGTCTTGTGTTGTTGTAAGTCCTGTCAGTGCCGTCACGCCTTGTCTTGTGTTGTTGTAAGTCCTGTCAGTGCCGTCACGCCTTGTCTTGTGTTGTAAGTCCTGTCAGTGCCGTCACGCTTTGTCTTGTGTTGTAAGTCCTGTCAGTGCCGTCACGCCTTGTCTTGTGTTGTTGTAAGTCCTGTCAGTGCCGTCACGCCTTGTCTTGTGTTGTTGTAAGTTCTATCAGTGCCGTCACGCCTTGTCTTGTGTTGTTGTAAGTCCTGTCAGTGCCGTCACGCCTTGTCTTGTGTTGTTGTAAGTCCTGTCAGTGCCGTCACGCCTTGTCTTGTGTTGTTGTAAGTTCTATCAGTGCCGTCACGCCTTGTCTTGTGTTGTAAGTCCTGTCAGTGCCGTCACGCCTTGTCTTGTGTTGTTGTAAGTCCTGTCAGTGCCGTCACGCCTTGTCTTGTGTTGTTGTAAGTTCTATCAGTGCCGTCACGCCTTGTCTTGTGTTGTAAGTCCTATCAGTGCCGTCACGCCTTGTCTTGTGTTGTTGTAAGTTCTATCAGTGTCGTCACGCCTTGTCTTGTGTTGTAAGTCCTATCAGTGCCGTCACGCCTTGTCTTGTGTTGTTGTAAGTTCTATCAGTGCCGTCACGCCTTGTCTTGTGTTGTTGTAAGTTCTATAAGTGCCGTCACGCCTTGTCTTGTGTTGTAAGTCCTATCAGTGCCGTCACGCCTTGTCTTGTGTTGTAAGTCCTGTCAGTGCCGTCACGCCTTGTCTTGTGTTGTTGTAAGTTCTATCAGTGCCGTCACGCCTTGTCTTGTGTTGTAAGTTCTATCAGTGCCGTCACGCCTTGTCTTGTGTTGTTGTAAGTTCTATCAGTGCCGTCACGCCTTGTCTTGTGTTGTAAGTCCTGTCAGTGCCGTCACGCCTTGTCTTGTGTTGTTGCAAGTTCTATCAGTGCCGTCACGCCTTGTCTTGTGTTGTTGTAAGTTCTATCAGTGCCGTCACGCCTTGTCTTGTGTTGTTGTAAGTTCTATCAGTGCCGTCACGCCTTGTCTTGTGTTGTAAGTCCTATCAGTGCCGTCACGCCTTGTCTTGTGTTGTAAGTCCTATCAGTGCCGTCACGCCTTGTCTTGTGTTGTTGTAAGTCCTGTCAGTGCCGTCACGCCTTGTCTTGTGTTGTTGTAAGTCCTGTCAGTGCCGTCACGCCTTGTCTTGTGTTGTTGTAAGTTCTATCAGTGCCGTCACGCCTTGTCTTGTGTTGTAAGTTCTATCAGTGCCGTCACGCCTTGTCTTGTGTTGTTGTAAGTTCTATCAGTGTCGTCACGCCTTGTCTTGTGTTGTAAGTCCTATCAGTGCCGTCACGCCTTGTCTTGTGTTGTTGTAAGTTCTATCAGTGCCGTCACGCCTTGTCTTGTGGTGTAAGTTCTATCAGTGCCGTCACGCCTTGTCTTGTGTTGTTGTAAGTTCTATCAGTGCCGTCACGCCTTGTCTTGTGTTGTAAGTCCTATCAGTGCCGTCACGCCTTGTCTTGTGTTGTAAGTCCTGTCAGTGCCGTCACGCCTTGTCTTGTGTTGTTGTAAGTTCTATCAGTGCCGTCACGCCTTGTCTTGTGTTGTAAGTTCTATCAGTGCCGTCACGCCTTGTCTTGTGTTGTTGTAAGTTCTATCAGTGCCGTCACGCCTTGTCTTGTGTTGTTGTAAGTTCTATCAGTGCCGTCACGCCTTGTCTTGTGTTGTAAGTCCTGTCAGTGCCGTCACGCCTTGTCTTGTGTTGTTGCAAGTTCTATCAGTGCCGTCACGCCTTGTCTTGTGTTGTTGTAAGTTCTATCAGTGCCGTCACGCCTTGTCTTGTGTTGTTGTAAGTTCTATCAGTGCCGTCACGCCTTGTCTTGTGTTGTAAGTCCTATCAGTGCCGTCACGCCTTGTCTTGTGTTGTAAGTCCTATCAGTGCCGTCACGCCTTGTCTTGTGTTGTTGTAAGTTCTATCAGTGCCGTCACGCCTTGTCTTGTGTTGTTGTAAGTTCTATCAGTGCCGTCACGCCTTGTCTTGTGTTGTAAGTCCTGTCAGTGCCGTCACGCCTTGTCTTGTGTTGTTGTAAGTTCTATCAGTGCCGTCACGCCTTGTCTTGTGTTGTAAGTCCTATCAGTGCCGTCACGCCTTGTCTTGTGTTGTAAGTTCTATCAGTGCCGTCACGCCTTGTCTTGTGTTGTTGTAAGTTCTATCAGTGCCGTCACGCCTTGTCTTGTGTTGTTGTAAGTTCTATCAGTGCCGTCACGCCTTGTCTTGTGTTGTAAGTCCTGTCAGTGCCGTCACGCCTTGTCTTGTGTTGTTGCAAGTTCTATCAGTGCCGTCACGCCTTGTCTTGTGTTGTTGCAAGTTATATCAGCTCTGGCACTGACAGCAATGTCCTGGGAATCGTTCCAGTGTCGCCAAGTCAAAGTTACATCTTGATTTTCGTCGTTTTAAATTTTGTCAGTGCTGTCGCTGATAAATCTTGTTTTGTGTTGTTGTAAGTTCTACAAATGCTGGCTCTGTGAATAGTTCCAATAACGCCAAGTCAAGGCAAAGCACCACTGGTTAGGCTACATCTTGTGTGTCGTCGTTTTAAATTGTGTCAGGGTGTTCGCTGGCAGATCTTGCTTTGTATTGCTGTAAGTTCTACCAGTACTGGCTCTGTGGGCAATGTCCTGAGAATCGTTCAAGTATCGCCAAGTACTCTGGAAACCCGTCACACTGCCAATGGCTGCTGGGCCGATGCCACTGAGCATCTTAGCACAAGGCTTTATTACAGAATGAAAGAGTGTGTACAGTGTAATAATGGCGGTATTGGAGATGAATTTCATTATGTGTTTAATTGAAGTTTCTTTAGTGAACTGAGAAAAAATGTATTCCAATGCAGTATTGCAATAACCCTAATGTGATTAAGTTTCAACTTTGGTTTCTCACAACACAGAAATAAATTTTGTTGAGCTTCATTCACAAATGTATTTTAAAAGAATTCTAATCGGTGTGTGTTTGTTTTCTTGATTTTGTCGTTGTTGTTTTCGTTGTTGTTTTTTTTGTTACCAGAACGAGCTTATCTATATGTATGTTGAAATGGTTTGCGTTTCTTTCTTTTTCTTTGATTTCTTGTTTTGTTCTTTCATGTATCCCCATGGGGTTTATTGAATAAAAAGTCCTTTGCCTTGCTATGCGTTATTTCCCAAGGATTCCAGTTTCTGAAAGGTCAGGGTATTGATTCTGTGGAAAATGTTGAGCTTTAGTCGGCCTCTGACTACGCATTGCCCAAAGAAGGGAAACGTAATGTTCAATCGATACATTGAAACTTGTACGAAGAAAATCATGTCCTTGTTTTCCAGGCTACATCCAGACACGCGGATTTGACGAGGGCAAGACAACCCCGTCGGCAACAGATGCCTGGCTGGCACTTTATCCACCCTCAGACCACGTGACTCTTGTGAGCGTGCACAAAGTTGACCTCGATGTGGATTACTGCTCTGAGGCTGTGGAAGTGTACGCTGGAGGAAAATCGCTGAGGAACAGAGAGTGGAGGTGGAGGGTGTGTCGTAAGTCTCCCCCCACCCCCACCCTTCTGGACACGCGGGAAATCCATGTGCACCTTTCCTCTCCCAACAGAGACGAGAACAAGGGATTCCGACTGATGTACTCCTATCACCCGGTGAGGAAAGAACAAAAATTGGGATCAGTATTTAAACGGCACTGGGGTCTGTATTTTGTGCTGTTGAATCTGACATTGATCAGTCTGTGACGGGCGCTGTGGCGGGGTGGTAAGACGTCGGCCTCGTAATCGGAAGGTCGAGGGTTCGAATCCCGGCCGCGGCCGCCTGGTGGGTTAAGAGTGGAGATTTTTCCGATCTCCCAGGTCAACTTGTGTGCAGACCTGCTAGTGACTTATCCCCCTTCGTGTGTACACGCAAGCACAAGACCAAGTGCGCACGGAAAAGATCCTGTAATCCATGTCAGAGTTCGGTGGGTTATGGAAACACGAAAATACCCAGCATGCTTCCTCCGAAAGCGGCGTGTGGCTGCCTAAATGGCGGGGTAAAAACGGTCATACATGTAAAATTCCACTCGTGTAAAAACACGAGTGTACATGGGAGTTTCAGCCCACGAACGCAGAAGAAGAAGAAGAAGATCAGTCTGTTATATGCTCAGAGATCTGTTCTTGGTATTGAATCTAACATTGATCAGTCTGTTATATGCTCAAAGATCTGTTCTGTGTCTTACATCTGACATTGATCCGTCTGTTATATGCTCGTGGATCTGTTCTTTTATTGAATCTGACATTGTTCAGTCTGTTATATGCTCAGGGGT
This sequence comes from Littorina saxatilis, assembly GCF_037325665.1. Classification (NCBI taxonomy): domain Eukaryota; kingdom Metazoa; phylum Mollusca; class Gastropoda; order Littorinimorpha; family Littorinidae; genus Littorina; species Littorina saxatilis. Next base: position 58,866,117 of record NC_090253.1, on the reverse strand, counting down.
CTATTCTTGGTCTTGAATCTGTCATTGATCTGTCTGTTTTATGCTCAGGGGTCTATTCTTGGTCTTGAATCTGTCATTGATCTGTCTGTTGTATGCTCAGGGGTCTATTCTTGGTCTTGAATCTGTCATTGATCAGTCTGTTATATGCTCATGGGTCTGTTATTGGTCTTGATCAAGGCATTGCGTGTCACTCTTAAGTGGTGGTGCTGATGATTATGAAAGATAGCTAGACCTGGCTGTTGTTGTCGTTGTCGTTGCTGTTGTTTTTGTTGTTGTCGTTGTTCTTGTTATATTGTGTTTTTGTTGTTGTTGTTGTTGTTGTTTTGCTGGCATTGTTGTTGTTGTTGTTGTTGTTGTTATTGCTGCTGATGATGATGATGAGGAGGAGGAAATGAAATGCATTTTAAGAGATGCGCAGAGCATGCTATTAGTTATTCCTGTTTCTTGAGACAATCGAGCTCAAAGAGTTAAGCGGAGCGAAACAACCTTTCTATGGCAGCTATCCCGTCAGCCATCGCGAGTTAATGGTGGCCTGTGGAACTGCTCCGTGCCAGAGTGGCCGACCTTTGATGATCACTTCCGGTGTAACGTGGAGAGGGAGTGTGAGGGAGGGGAGGACGAGGCGGACTGTTCCTACATCGGTCACTGCGGTCAAGGTCGTCTAACATTGGACGATAGGTGTGTGTGTGTGTGTGTGTGTGTGTGTGTGTGTGTGTGTGTGTGTGTGTGTGTGTGTGTGTGTGTGTGTGTGTGTGTGTGTGTGTGTTCGAAAACTTTATTACAGAGGGATTATAGGCACTTCAGCTAACATTTGGCACTCCACAAAATCAGACTGAGAGGATGAGAGAGAGAGACGTGAGTTACAGTGATAGCAACAGACGTGCTTGAAAGTCGCGCACTCCGGAGTTGAACCTGTCTTCAGTAAGGTGAGGGGGAGAGAAGGGGAGGGGACACAAAACGACCAAACCGTTCTAATTCTAATGATGACAACAAAAAGAAATTATTGTCTAACGATTTCATACAATGTCTTTTGAATCTGATGTCAAAGCACTTTTTAAACATCGTTGCAAGTAGACATTATCATCGTTTCCAGTGAATTGTGTCTTTCAAAAGCCTTCACCACCCTTTTCTGTCTGTCGCCCAGATGTTACAGCTACATGCGTTCAGAAGAAGAGATATCGTGGTTCGACGCCAACCAGCGCTGTGTGATGCAGGGTGGACACCTGGTCAGTCTGAACACGCCCCGTGAGTGGGACACCGTCACCCGTCTCCTGCAGGCTCGCCGGGACCCGAGGATAGTCTTCGTCGGTCTGAAGGCTGCTCTCTCTGCGCTGCCCAATCTGTGAGTGTTGGTCTGAAGGCTGCTCTCTCTGCGCTGCCCAATCTGTGAGTGTTGGTCTGAAGGCTGCTCTCTCTGCGCTGCCTAATCTGTGAGTGTTGGCTTGAAGACTGCTCTCTCTGCGCTGCCTAATCTGTGAGTGTTGGTCTGAAGGCTGCTCTCTCTGCACTGCCCAATCTGTGAGTGTTGTTCTGAAGGCTGCTCTCTCTGCACTGCCCTATCTGTGAGTGTTGGTCTGAAGGCTGCTCTCTCTGTACTGCCCTATCTGTGAGTGTTGGTCTGAAGACTGCTCTCTCTGCACTGCCCTATCTGTGAGTGTTGGTCTGAAGGCTGCTCTCTCTGTACTGCGCTATCTGTGAGTGTTGGTCTGAAGGCTGCTCTCTCTGTACTGCCGTGTCTGTGAGTGTTGGTCTGAAGGCTGCTCTCTCTGTACTGCCGTATCTGTGAGTGTTGGTCTGAAGGCTGCTCTCTCTGCATTGCCCTATCTGTGAGTGTTGGAATAAACTTGCCTGCAAGTTTCTTGGTTACCACATATAGTTCTCTAAGGTTTTCCTGTCCTGCAGCCTCCTCTGCTTGACTGGCCAGGCTGTTAATGTGGTCCCTCTTGTCTGTCCTGATACTTGTCTTCACTTCTTTGTCAGCAGCAGTGTACTCCTCTTGCCAGAGTTTCTTAGTGTGTTGCCACTGGCTCTCGATGTCTGTCTCAGCATCTTCATACAGCTCTTGCAGCGGCTGGAACCTGGTGGAAAGGCTGAGCTGGAATGCTGTCTGTACACCTCTGTCTCTGAGCAGTCCCACGTTGTATCTTGTGCGCACTGTGGTTGGAGTGGTGTGCTTCTTCAGTCGAAGTTGTGTGCTTCTTCAGTCGAAGTTTTGCTGTCATCACTAGAAGGTGGTGATCTGATGACACGTCAGCACCTCGCACCACACGTACATCTCGAAATAATCATCTAAATGCACGCCGTGGATCGTGTAACTCTGCATTTGCGCCACCGCAACTTTTTATCGCTTCACGCCGACGAAGAGGCAAGCTGCGAGGTAGGTCTCTCGAATGATAAATTAAATTGTTAGAATGCTAGGCACTCAGCATGTTCTCAAGTGTTGCATTTCACATACTTATATCCTTAGCTATATTTCTGTATATATTTTTTGATGCTTTGATGGCCCTGGTGATCGTGACGATCTGTTTTTCTTCTCGTTTCCCCATGTTTTGGGCATATTTTCAGTTTCTGCGTCAAATGCAACAAAACGGAGATTACTGGTTATTCTTGGACATGTTCACTGATAACTTTAATGTTTTATGAATCTCCACGTGTAGTTTCTCTGTATATAGTTCCATATATACTTTGCAAGAAGCAGATAAAAACAGAGTGTCAACAACTCTCTGTAATTCGCCACCGCATCAATTCAATGTTAGATGTAACTCGTCACCGCATTTTTTGTTATTCGCCACCGCACTATGCAAATTGTTATTTTCAAACGCAACAACATCGTGGAGGCATTTAAACCTTTATTTTTGTCACAAAACTGACAGCAATTGATAGGAGCATTTTAACTTTAGTGCTGCAAGTTTTAAACTCAGGGGCGTTGCGTGATCTTGCCTATGCAAAGGATTTAAAGGCACCATGAGTTGACAAATCAAACTGTAGTATTTCTTCTTCTTCTTCTTCTTCTTCTTCTTCTTCTTCTTCTTCTTCTTCTTCTTCTTCTTCTTCTTCTTCTTCTTCTTCTTCTTCTTCTTCTTCTTCTTCTTCTTCTTCTTCTTCTTCTTCTTCTTCTTCTTCTTCTTCTTCTTCTTCTTCTTCTTCTTCTTCTTCTTCTTCTTCTTCTTCTTCTTCTTCTTCTTCTTCTTCTTCTTCTTCTTCTTCTTCTTCTTCTTCTTCTTCTTCTTCTTCTTCTTCTTCTTCTTCTTCTTCTTCTTCTTCTTCTTCTTCTTCTTCTTCTTCTTCTTCTTCTTCTTCTTCTTCTTCTTCTTCTTCTTCTTCTTCTTCTTCTTCTTCTTCTTCTTCTTCTTCTTCTTCTTCTTCTTCTTCTTCTTCTTCTTCTTCTTCTTCTTCTTCTTCTTCTTCTTCTTCTTCTTCTTCTTCTTCTTCTTCTTCTTCTTCTTCTTCTTCTTCTTCTTCTTCTTCTTCTTCTTCTTCTTCTTCTTCTTCTTCTTCTTCTTCTTCTTCTTCTTCTTCTTCTTCTTCTTCTTCTTCTTCTTCTTCTTCTTCTTCTTCTTCTTCTTCTTCTTCTTCTTCTTCTTCTTCTTCTTCTTCTTCTTCTTCTTCTTCTTCTTCTTCTTCTTCTTCTTCTTCTTCTTCTTCTTCTTCTTCTTCTTCTTCTTCTTCTTCTTCTTCTTCTTCTTCTTCTTCTTCTTCTTCTTCTTCTTCTTCTTCTTCTTCTTCTTCTTCTTCTTCTTCTTCTTCTTCTTCTTCTTCTTCTTCTTCTTCTTCTTCTTCTTCTTCTTCTTCTTCTTCTTCTTCTTCTTCTTCTTCTTCTTCTTCTTCTTCTTCTTCTTCTTCTTCTTCTTCTTCTTCTTCTTCTTCTTCTTCTTCTTCTTCTTCTTCTTCTTCTTCTTCTTCTTCTTCTTCTTCTTCTTCTTCTTCTTCTTCTTCTTCTTCTTCTTCTTCTTCTTCTTCTTCTTCTTCTTCTTCTTCTTCTTCTTCTTCTTCTTCTTCTTCTTCTTCTTCTTCTTCTTCTTCTTCTTCTTCTTCTTCTTCTTCTTCTTCTTCTTCTTCTTCTTCTTCTTCTTCTTCTTCTTCTTCTTCTTCTTCTTCTTCTTCTTCTTCTTCTTCTTCTTCTTCTTCTTCTTCTTCTTCTTCTTCTTCTTCTTCTTCTTCTTCTTCTTCTTCTTCTTCTTCTTCTTCTTCTTCTTCTTCTTCTTCTTCTTCTTCTTCTTCTTCTTCTTCTTCTTCTTCTTCTTCTTCTTCTTCTTCTTCTTCTTCTTCTTCTTCTTCTTCTTCTTCTTCTTCTTCTTCTTCTTCTTCTTCTTCTTCTTCTTCTTCTTCTTCTTCTTCTTCTTCTTCTTCTTCTTCTTCTTCTTCTTCTTCTTCTTCTTCTTCTTCTTCTTCTTCTTCTTCTTCTTCTTCTTCTTCTTCTTCTTCTTCTTCTTCTTCTTCTTCTTCTTCTTCTTCTTCTTCTTCTTCTTCTTCTTCTTCTTCTTCTTCTTCTTCTTCTTCTTCTTCTTCTTCTTCTTCTTCTTCTTCTTCTTCTTCTTCTTCTTCTTCTTCTTCTTCTTCTTCTTCTTCTTCTTCTTCTTCTTCTTCTTCTTCTTCTTCTTCTTCTTCTTCTTCTTCTTCTTCTTCTTCTTCTTCTTCTTCTTCTTCTTCTTCTTCTTCTTCTTCTTCTTCTTCTTCTTCTTCTTCTTCTTCTTCTTCTTCTACTTCTTCTTCTTCTTCTTCTTTATGAAAAGTATGCTTATCTGTACTTGAGTGTATAACCCACATGTACTGGAATGTGCTTTTATATATATATATATGACCCCCCCAAAAAAATCCCTGGGACTGTGAGATTCAAGAGGTTTAGGGTATGATGACATCAATAGGAAATATAACAGTGCTTACCGTAAGAGTGAAAAAAAAATACTATATTTACAAGTGGGAAATGCATCGATGACTGCTAGTGATGATCTGTACAGATTACGCAGCAAAATAAAGACACATCAGAACATGAAGACCAACGTTTTCACCAATGAGATTTCACTTCTAGGAAGGCACGCTGATGAAAAGTTTGTCCTCATGTTCTCTTATGCATTCATTTACATTCGGAAGATTGACTACACATACAAGAATGTACAAAAACGTTCCGCATGGTTTGAACATTACTTAGTGTAAGGTGACGAATGGCAGGATGGATAGCGTACTGCCCCTATGATCCGCTTGATTTCCTTGGCCTCGGGTTCAATCCCTTGCTGGGACAGTTCATAAAGTGAATTTGGGTTTACGCTATGCATTAAAAGCTTGTCGTCAGTGGTTTTCTTCCGGGTCCTACCAGTTTGTTTTCCTCCACCATTTCAAAAATGTAAATTAATTGTGCCCATCTGCAAAAATTAAAAAAAATTTATCTTTCCAAATTCTGATTTCCTAATTGCAGCTTTAATCCTTCGTACCACATGGTGAGTGTGTGTTGTACGATTGTCACCATGTGAGCGTACGTGTTGAAACAAAGCGCCGCACTTTGAGCTCGTAATGAGAAATCGCGCGTATTAAATTTAATTATTATTATTATTATTAGTTACTGGCACGCTGCTCAGATCAGCCCCCCCTCCCCCGCACACAAACACAACTGATTTTATATCAGTGAAACTAACCCCTGTATGCATTTTTTTCTCTCAATTTATTTATTTAATTTATTTATTCTGTTTTTACAACCCACTGCCAAAACATTTCAATTTTGTTTGTAGTGGACATGTTTCTTCATCCCCTGACCATGATCATTTTCATTTCTGATGTCTGATTTCTTTGTCTCCTCCATTTTATTTTTTTAAAGGCATATGCTTGTTGCAGTACACTCCACAATCTTAATCAATGTTTATGTCACACAGGATTGGAACCAAATTGTGGGGCCAAATACCACATAATTCTAAAATTCTTAAAGGCATACTAACGCACTCCCGTGTTTACAAAGTGTAGTTTGCCCACAATCGATGTCAAACGCACCATAAGACCATATAATGACGATACGTCACCATGCGCGGACCATAATACATGCATTACAGCTTGTTCTAGCCTCTGAAAAAGTGAGGATGTCAACAAAGCCGCGGTGTTCTCTCCCTTGCATCAACGTTACATGTGTTGCCAAATCTATAAATAGGACGATCCAGATCAAAATGAAAATTCAAATATCTCAACATTTAAGGGGTCCTAGACCACAATATTTTGCAGGGAACTTAATTTAGTCTGTCTCCAGCTGTTGGTAAAGCAATTAGCGTGTATAGTCATCGAGTACATATGGCTTTAAGCTTCGTTGGTGTTTATGTGTGTGAAATAATTCTAAAATTCAGTCATTCCTATTACCAGCGACAACACAAAAACTCATCAGTTTGACGCTGGAAGAGAAAAGAACGCCTCTGACAGACGTGACGTTTTTCGGGAAAGAAGAATGACGAAGAATGTGGGAGTGAAACGCCGCCAGGTGCGTCTCAGAAACGTGTTCTACAAAAGCTGAACTATACACTGAACTGAACAACTCCAAATCAATATTTTCAATTGGAAGTGACAGAATCACTGAACTCTTCAACATATTATGCAATTCATTAGACAAGTTGCGGTGGCGAATAACATCCAAGACGTGAAATTGCGGTGGCGAATTACACCAAGCATCGGCGGCGTATAACATGAAGTCTAATTGTTTGTGTTTTCTTTTGCCGCGTGCGTCACCCAAAGACAAAATTGTGCAACATCATTCATCAAGAATACAAAGGACATGTTTAGCTCACAGGATATCATCACGGGAATGCATCAACTAGTGCTGTTTCGTTGAAGTTACGAAGGAAGAGACAAATCGTGCAATTTTTACTACAATTCCAGCAGAAATCGGACTTCTGAACTGCCGAAACCTGACATTTCGACTAAAAAAGCACGTGCCTTAGACCTTGAGTATATACTTCTTTAAAATGTACTAATGAAGAATCTAGATGATGCCTGAAAGTCCTACAAATTTTCATTTTCTGTGAGAGACCTACCTTGCAGCTTGCCTCTTCGTCGGCGTGAAGCGATAAAAAGTTGCGGTGGCGCAAATGCAGAGTTACACGATCCACGGCGTGAAATGTCTGACTGATGGAGATGTGGTCGATCTGGTTCTCCGTGATGTGATCTGGAGACCTCCATGTGGCTTTGTGGATCTTCTTGTGAGGGAAGATGCTTCCTCCTATCACCAGCTGATTCGTGGAGCACAGGTCTGCAAAGCGTTCACCGTTTTCATTCATCTGTCCTAGTCCATGCGTCCCCATGACCTTCTCATAACCTGTGTTGGGCTGAGGTGCACGAAGATCGAAGCGGGTGACAACCATTGGGTGGTAACTTTGTGAGAGTTGTCACCTTCTTGGGGGCGAACCGACTTGGGTCTCTCCCTCCCACTTGGTCGCGGTGCACGAAGCCGTCTCGGTCATTTACCCTACCGTGTCGGAGGTTATAAATAGATTCGGGAAAGTGACTTCAGTGGCCTTAGTGCGCATGCGCTGATCATGGTGTTTACCGTGGAGCCATCGGGAATCCAAGGGAAATAAAAGAAAACTTGACTATAATTATCAGAAAAGGGACGGGCAGTGCCCAAAAATAAATGATACAATATTTGTAAATGTGGATAAGCACGGAGGCGAAAAACTAACGTGTGACTGTTTTTGAGCGCTTTTAGGGCACATCAATTAGGGTTGGGGTTGGGTGAAGAGGGAGATGCAAAACAAAAAAAAACTACTGTGAATTTTGGTTATTTTTTTCAAAATTCTGTTTGTTTTATAAAGTTATATCTGAGGTTTCACAGATTTTCAATGTGCACTGATACACTGGCCTCGAATGAATCCCTCGGTAATGCTTTTAGGTCTACGACCGAACCAAAATCATCCTGTTTCTTAATGTTTTGAGCAATGGGTCTTTTTTTTCTTTACATTTTAATTCAGCTTCATTCTACTCAGAAGAAATTCTTTCAATGTGATGACAAAAACATTAGATAGACGTTTGCTCGGAGAACGTTTGTCAACACAGCAACATTTAAAAAAAAAAGGAGGACGATATAGATTGTTAAATAAAAGGATCTGTGCTTTAGCATTCTGTCTCATCGTCATTGTTAACTGTTGCACTTCACACACACACACACACACACACACACACACACACACACACACACACACACACACACACACACACACACACACACACACACACACACACACACACACACACACTTTTGCTCCAGTTACAATCATGTACTTCGTAAGGCTTTATTCAAGTTTGTCTCTTGTTCTTAAACATCCGAATTCAAAGCACACGTCTGAGCTGAGAATATATACATGAATGTCTGCCGCCATTCAATGTGAAATAATGTTGATTTGTGATCCAAACACTTCCGAAGAATGCTGGTTCGTGTGTCTTCAGTCAACCGGCGCCGCATCATCACAACTCCACCCCTGCCTGCCTGCAAAAATACAAACATAGATGGTGACACACACAAAATTCAACCCAATTTTTGTTTTTATAATTTCTACATCCGTTGACCGAATTAGTTATCATTTGGTGTTTATTAACTACAGCTTATGCATGACGAAGGTCAACAAAGTTGTGAGTTTACATGTTAAATGGAGGGGTACTTTGGAACACTTTTGAAAGAAGCTAAAAAATCGGACCATGAAACCTACAAACAGGAAACTTCGTGGAATGGTGATGAACAAAGTGAAATTCATGCACAACAACCATGAAGATATTCGCCGAACACGATTGACTGGAAAAATGACCCCTTCATGGTGGAGTCACACTTGCGCAAAATTAACCGATGACAGGAACGCAATCCTCTGTGGGGATGCCCTCCTCCTGCCTGTAATGGCTGTACTCAAGTCACTGATTGTCTAAGGTTGTTTATGGTATACTACGTCCTTCAAATAACCCCAAAAATATCAATCTTGAAGAATTAAATCGGGTTCGTTAGTCTACCGCTCCATTTAAAACCTCGAACTGTTGAGTCCATCCCCGAATTTGGATTCTTTTTCGAAAGACAACCAAAGTCAGACCATTTCACCTACAAAATAGCATCTTTCGGGACTAGTCATGCCGAAGCTGAAATTAATGTACACTAAGTATGAAGTATACGAAATACCTTTACTATCTTGCAGACACCTCAGTTAGCTATCATGCATGCAACTGACTCAAGAAGTCTCACTGGGGATTTGGAAACTGTGTCGTCTTCAGCCGATTAATAAATTACAATATATCAGTAAACACACACACACACACACTCACACACACTCACACACACACACACACACACACACACACTCACACACACACACACACACACACATCTTTTTTTTCTTTATTTGGTGTTTAACGTCGTTTTCAACCACGAAGGTTATATCGCGACGGGGAAAAGGGGGGGGGGGGGGGGGGGGAAGAGATGGGATAGAGCCACTTGTTAATAAAAAAAATTGCTCCAGGGGCTTGCAACGTACTACAATATATTACCTTACTGGGAGAATGCAAGTTTCCAGTACAAAGGACTTGGCATTTCTTACATACTGCTTCAAGTGACTAAAATCTTTACAAACATTGACTATATTCTATACAAGAAACACTTAACAAGGGTAAAAGGAGAAACAGAATCCGTTAGTCGCCTCTTACGACATGCTGGGGAGCATCGGGTAAATTCTTCCCCCTAACACAGAATTACAGTCAACATTGCAAAGAATAAAGATGAATTTTCTTATGCATAATGCCAAAGAAGGCAAATTAGTTTGATTTTTGAATTTAAACGAATGATGCGCTACATACCTTGTTCATATCCTGTTCTGCAATGTGGGCTGGCGTATATGTTTAATTAGCCCATTGTACATATCCTAGCGGTAAAAACTGTAAGAGATCAAAATCAGATAACATTAGGAAAATGATACCGCTTGCAGAAACAAAACACAAGAATGCATACTTCTTTCATTTTAGCCAGTCTGAAAAATTCATGTTCGCCAGTGTAAAAACTTACATGACATTTCCACGAACAGCTTCTATACAAAAGTATGCCCTAGCATTGGGAACTTCGTGGGACTCGAGAAAGGAAAAGAAATAATAGCTTAGAAACTATTCGGTGTTGTGTTGTTATCGTGCAATTGAATAGATGAAAAATCCATGCGTCCTTAAAAGGCACAGTCCTTTCCATGCAAACGATTTGGTTCAACCCAAACCTGGCGATGCTTTTACGTAGAATAAGACTTCCCCTTTCCCAAGACACATGACAAAATTCAACAGCCTAAATCAGTGAATGCTTTGTGTGCACAACAAATTGTTATCCTTTATTTTTTTTTTGCGAATTCACTTCATTAACAAAAAACTTGTAAAAAAACAACAAATTCACCAAATTCCAGTTGAGCAGAACTGCTTTCACAAGAAGGACTGGGCCTTTAAAGGTACGTTCCTCATCATATTACCCAGTATATCAGACACCATATTGTCATGTTTGTCCAGGTTTTTACATGGAAAAAATAAAACTTTATTTTAACATGGGCACATACGTCTGACTTCTTTTGGTGGAGATTGGAGGATGTGCGATTCATTTCCTACTAGGCACTGGTGTCAACATGTGAAATTCATGAAGCGAAATGTTTTCACTATACACAGAACATAACCAGGCTATCAAATGTGTGGTCTATGTTCAAGTCAGAATGATGCCCTCATTTTTTTTTAATTTGAGAGATCTGTGATGTCTGACATTTTGGTTCAAAATGTAAGGAATTTATACTTAAGCTCTAATGAGTAAAATGTGTCTTGTCAAAAACCAAAAGCATATTCCTTCCTCTACATGCAAGACTTTCTTTTATCTGTGCATCTTCATTTAGTACAGCAAACAAACAAAAACATCACACTCTGCATAGCGAAACAACTTGCAAAGAAAACCTCACAATCTTTACTGGGAGAAAGCCCCTGACTGTTGCAATGTTTTATGCATTAAAAAACCCACTGAAACTGTGTGTTTGAATTCTTCAGTTTGATCAGCTATATGTGTTTAAAAAGTTACCTTGATCATTCTGACATGCTGTGGCTCAAATCACATCTCAGACAATGTTGTAGACTCCATAGATCTATAGACGTTGAGGCGCATGGAAGAACTGCATTCTGTGGAAACACAAAACATATACACAGAGGAAGAACAAGTCACAACAATTTTTAGCAGCAGCAACAGTATATATGATTTTATTAGTGTGGTGTTCGTGATCTAATGAGTTGGGGGGGGGGGGGGTGGACGGGGTGGGGTGGGGGGGGGGGGGGGTTGGATGTGAGAAGGCTAGTTGGGGAACCGGGGGAGGTTTGATATTAGTCAGCATTGTCATTTAAATGTAATGACTGGTACAATGTTTAATGTATTTGGAAGACAACAACACTGCAATGTATAATGTGAACCAACTTCTGCATGACAAAGATCAGGTAAACAAAAAAAAGTTACCTGTTTCATTCTGGAAACCTTTTGGTCCCATCACATCTCAGGCGTAAACTATATGGACACATACTGTAGTGATTAAAACAAAAACAGGCATTTTAATGGACAAAACGAATTATGTGGATAGGAAAAACAGTGAGAAGAACAGGCGCAGCAAAAAAGTCAATAATCTTACTCCAAATAACACTATCACAGATTCAGTAACTGAACCCCAGTTAAGTGTTAGTGATTCAAATGACTGAATTTAAAACAGGGAGAGAGAGATTGTGAATATATGTGTGTGTGTGTGTGTGTGTGTGTGTGTGTGTGTGTGTGTGTGTGTGTGTGTGTGTGTGTGTGTGTGTGTGTGTGTGTGTGTGTGTGTGTGTGTGTGTGTGTGTACAGAGTAAATGCAGAGCCATTGATTGGAAACAAAACCTTGTTACTGTTAAATATCAACAGTTATACAACATAAGAGGCAATGGAAAAGTTGGATATGGATATGAAAATATATGTTGCAGGTGGAAGAGGGGAGGGGGAGAGGGTCTTTGTTGCTTGCAGTTAATAAGCAACTAAGGCCAGCTGTTGTTCTGGGTGTAACCTTGTAATGTTTAAGCAAACATGTTTGTGGATCACCTTCTGCATTTAGATCTGTTTGAGTATTTGCAAACAAAGTTACCTTGATCATTGTGGCATCCTCTTGATCCCATCATATCTGAGACTATGGCCTGTAGACTCCATGGTCAGACGCTGGAGTGATAACAAGGTCATTCTGAAAAATTGAACATAATTATGCAGAGAGGGGGCAAGGATAGGGGGGTGGGGGCAGGGTTGAAGGTTGGTTACAGTGCTAGTTGGACATGATATGAGAGTGTTATGGGGTGAGGATGGTGCTGATATTAATAAGCAAAATCAGTTAAAGCTCACAACTATCTTGATCTTCACAGACATGAATTGCATAATGAATCCACAAGCATGTACCTTTATTTTTGCCCTTGAGTTATAGGTGGAAGGAAATGTTGAGTGGTAAACACAAGTTGTATTGATCACTGGGTCAGCCTGTGGTCAGTCCCCTTTGATCTGCAGATTGCATCAGCATAAACAAACACAACGTCATCATCGTAAACAGCCTGAATGGTCAATCATGAATCTAAGAATACAAACACTGGATCTAATTTGAGAGTCTGCAAACGAGTCAGTTTGAAGATTCAATGAAAATCTGGCAGTCAATGAAGCAGATAGATCTGGCCTTGCGCTTGTGTTTGCAAGCAGATACATGTTTCAACATCCCTTATCTTAACGTTATCATTCAACAGGTTGATATTTTGCCTGACGATTTTCCTGCCGATGAGCTAAACAAACAATGAAAATCACAGAAGTGGTCAGATTTTGAAGACGAAATTCAGTCATACAAACAAACTCAACAGAAAGAATCTAGCTAACTACTGTACAGCTTTCGACAAAATCAACGCATTTGCATGCCTTAGTCATTCCTGCTTTGATTCCAATAATTCTACATGATCGTACTGCACAAAAAATACGAAAACGAGCTGATCGAAATGAGTAACACTGCCTCACCTGCTATGATTGTACTGTGAAAGCGAAGGTCGTCTGCGATTCGAGATTTCAAAGTCGAACAGCGGCGTTTCTGCACTCTCAGCGGTTATCTTGCTTGGAAATGTGAAAAGCATGACTTGAAATCGAACGGAAGGCACCATTCTACCTTTTCGTTCGGGCGTTGTTTTTGTAAAATCTCCAAAAATGTCATTTCGAAAAAGGCGGTCGCCATTTTTTTGGGTGCCAACTTCTTTGAGTGGGGCTGCTAGCTAGCTGGTCCAAACGGGAGCCTCCCATTCGGTACGCAACCCTGTGAAAAAAGCTTCGTGCACCCCGACCGGGAGGGAGCGGACCGACTTGGGCAGATCTCCCATTGGTTGTCACCCACTTTGGCTTCGTGCACCTCAGCCCAGGTCGCCCATGAGGATGGTGATGTCTTTTGCTCCTCTTCTGTTTAATACAGCCTGCAGTTGATGGTAACATTCATCCTTCTTCTCCTCCGTGTTATTGGTGGGAGCATAACATTGGATGACGTTCAGTTTGATTTTGCTCTTCTTTGTGGCTGTAATAATGCGTGGACTGACAGGTTCCCAGCCGATGAGCGCACGCTGTGCTTCCGGTGATAGCATCAGGGCCACGCCTTCAGTGTGTGGGGCGCCCTCCTCTGTGTGTCCAGAGTATATCAGCGTCTCTCCAGATGTTAGCCTCAGCTGGCCTGCGTGCACCTTGTCTTACACAGTCCAATGAGAGAGATGTTGTAGTTCCTCATCTCCTGAGCTACCTGGACGGTCCGCCCTGTTTTGTACATCGTCTTCATGTTCCATGTAGCAATTATTGTGGTTTTCCTGCGGGTTAGAAGGGGAGTCGGCCTTGCAGCTTCCTTTCGGCTTTCACTGCACTGCGTCATAAGCCTTCTTTGTGAAGGACCTTCCTCTCCCAGGTCAGGTTGATTTTGATTCGTCGTCAATGCTTCTGTGACGTGTGTTTTTTTTCTAGACAGGGGTGTTGGCGCTACGCAAACCTCTGAACGAGGTGGTCCAAATTTGTCTGACCTCTATCCTGTTCAGCATGGGTGATCCTCCCAGGAGCTTAAGCTCCCGCTGGCATAGCTCTCCGGGTTACTGAGGCACGCAAGCCATCACACCACGACAAGGAATGGACCATGTGATGGTTCAGAGGGAGAGCGCGACACAAAATGTCCAGCGTTTTATCCCAATGGCCCACAGGGTAAAGGCAGAAGTGCCTTTGTTTGTCGTTTTATCCCAATGGCCCACAGGGTAAAGGCAGAAGTGCCTTTGTTTGTCGTTTTATCCCAATGGCCCACAGGGTAAAGGCAGAAGTGCCTTTGTTTGTTGTTTTTTTTACATTCAGTCAAGTAATGACTGAATGTTTGAACGAGAGCGGAGAGCTAGGTTGTCTCCCGATGTAGACATTATTGGGGCTATGGCGTTGCGTGATTATTTTTAAAAACATAACGTGAAAACCGAGTACAACCTACACAGAAATGAAGTTTGAACATGGTGAGGCAAGCAAAAGCAGAATATTTAACAAATTGTTTTCTGATAAGAGAGATACCGCTACAATCTGACGAGCAAAGATAAATCGCGAAAGAAATCGACCAATGTTCCATCACAAATAACTCTAAACGATTTTAATCGAAACTTTATTTCGCTCGCAGAGAAACTGTAGGCCTGTCTCACACAGAATGAGTCCCTTGATACTGATGTCTCTCTGGAAAAATTAAAAAATATATTTTGTGGACAAAGTTGGCTCAAAACGAAACGTTTCATATTCCAACCATTACTGTCCACGAGGTTGGAAAACTCATAGAACAGATGGCGAATAAAAAGTCAATGGGTCCCGATAAAATTCCTTCTTTACCATACATAATTGTTTCCCTGACTTATGTTTACAACCTTAGCATACAACAAAACGTTTTCCCCTCTATTCTAAAATGTGCTAAGGTAGTACCACTCCCCAAAAACAAGGATCTTACAAACCCTAACAACTTTTGACCAATCTCCCTCTTACCTGTTTTATCTAAACCATTGGAGAAGCATATTCATAAATACTCGCTGGACTCTACAAAACGAATGAATAATATTTGTTTCATCCATTTCAGTCTGGATTTCGCTCCAAGCATTCCTGCCACACCGCTCTCAGCTCTTTATGTGAAACTTGGTTATCAGCTATTAATGAGGCCGAAGTAACGGGAGCGTTATTCCTGGACTTCAAAAAAGCCGTAGACCACGGGGTCGGCCCGCTATTGCGCGGGGCCGCTATTGCGCGAATCTTTAGGGTTAGGGTTAGGGTTAGATTCGCGCAATAGCGGACCCGCGCAATAGCGGACCCGCGCAATAGCGGCCCAGCCCCTAGACCACTCCCTATTATTAAAAAAAAGTAAATGTTTTTTAAAAGACGACTCTGCTTGTGAGTTTTTCGAATCATATCTTTCAAAACGGACACAATATGTCTTTATTAACTGTAGTGTAATAATAATAATAATAATAATAATAATAATAATAATAATAATAATAATAATAATAATAAAGATTACTTATATGGCGCGTAAAACTCGTGGTGACAAGCCCAGAGCGCTTTACCCTTACATAATCATAATACAAACAAGGAAAGAGAACTAAATCCGAATAAATTCAAACATGGTCACACACACACCCACATACGCACGCACACACACACACGCACACGCACACACACACACGCACACACACACACACGCGCGCGTGCACACACACACACACACAATCTTTCTTTCGTCATTGTCAATGTTCAGGTAACCCGCAATGTCATTCCATGTACGCATACGTTATACTAGTACAACACACACAGGCACATACGCATCTTCACGAACGCCACACTTTAGTAGATAATACACGTGGCAGCACCAATGACTCACCGATCATGGGATCTCCTTCAGAGGTCTAACTTAAACATGTGTGTTTTGAGGGCTGTTCTAAAGGCAGATGGTGACTGGGAATCCCTAATGCTCCGGGGGATTTTCTCCCAGACAAGAGGTCCCTGGTACTTGAAGGATCTCTCAAATCCATAGTTAGTTGATTTTCTGTTTCTTTTTGGTTTACTAAGTACATTGGTATCTGTTGCAGAGCGAAGAGAGGAGAGGTTTGAATATTTTGATAACATCTCAGAGAGATAAGCAGGTCCTGTACCATGAAAGAAAGAGAAACAAATGCAATTTTGTATTGAATACGACTTCTTACAGGCAGCCAGTGAAGAGATCTCAAAACAGGTGTAATGTGGTGTCTTTTAGGGGTCTTTGTGATTAGTCTGGCGGAGTTGTTCTGTACTTTCTGCAGTTTTTGAGTCACTTGAGAAAAAGTGACTCTATGTAATCGGTCAGTGTTAGTCTGTCCGGCCGGCCGTCTGGCCGGCCGTCCGTAGACACCACCTTAACGTTGGACTTTTCTCGGAAACTATCAAAGCGATCGGGCTCATATTTTGTTTAGTCGTGACCTCCAATGACCTCTACACTTTAACGATGGTTTCGTTGACCTTTGACCTTTTTCAAGGTCACAGGTCAGCGTCAAAGGAAAAATTAGACATTTTATATCTTTGACAAAGTTCATCGGATGTGATTGAAACTTTGTAGGATTATTCTTTACATCAAAGTATTTACATCTGTAGCCTTTTACGAACGTTATCAGAAAAACAAGGGAGATAACTAGCCTTTTCTGTTCGGCAACACACAAGTTAACGTTGGGCTTTTCTCGGAAACTATAAAAGTGACCGGGCTCAAATTGTATGTGAACGTGACTCATTGTGTTGTGAATAGCAATTTCTTCCTGTCCATCTGATGCCTCATATAATATTCAGAACTGCGAAAGTGACTCGATCGAGCGTTTGCTCTTCTTGTTCAATGAGATATTCAAAAGAACCAGAAAGAAGGGCATTTCCGTAATCTAGCCTTGAAAGAACGAGAGAGCAAATGAGGGTTTTTGTAGCATCGGAAGAAAGGCAGTGGCGGATGGAGCTAATTTTTCTCAGTTCATAGTAGGCATTTCTACAGACAGTGGAGACTTGTTGTTTGAAGCAGAGAGTTTTGTCGAAGATGACACCGAGGTTTCGTACTTGAGAAGCCAACTGAATATCAGTTCCAGCTATACAACAACTGTACAACTTTGTCGACTGATTTTGTCAAAAGTGGTGTGCCTCAAGGTTCTGTATTAGGACCTATATTGTTGGCTCACGTAAGTGTAGCCTATGCGATGCTAACTTTTGTCTGTCTGTGCGTGCGTGCGTGCGTGCGTGCGTGCGTGCATGCGTATGTATGTATGTAATGTATGTATGTCTGTGGTAGAAACTTTAACATTTGACTGAACACCGAAATACTAATTTTACCTGGTTATTATTTAAGCAACAGCTTCAAAGTATTGAAGCAATGATCAACATTTCGTCGGCACGTAAGTAGTTAAAGTGTGTATCCAAAGAAAACGGGTGGTGGGGTTTTTTTTGGTTTTTTTTTTTGGGGGGGGGGTAAAAACAGGTGACTGGTTTGTGTCGTGTGTGGTATGTAGACCAGGTCAGGGGTCAAGGTTAGGTCAGATCACGTGAAGGATTGTGGTATAGATACAGTTATCACCGAGCTGCAGTTTGCCGATTCGGAGAAGACGATTTTACATTGTTTAGTTTCGTAGCTCCAGAAAAATAGATAAAGAAGATACCAAAGGAGATTTCCTACAGGTTAATCTGCACAGCGTGTTTCCAGTGTCTGCACGATGAAGTGCAGCGCTGTCGAAAGCGCAGTGTCGATCTGGCCATCTCAGGCAGTCGTGTCCCCGTAAGTAGGCTACAGACAGACAGATCTAGATCAAGTTTCTCGCATTCTTGCACCGTGTCACCTATGCTTACTGTGTGTGTGTGTATGTGTGACGGAGTGATTGAGTTTGTGTTACTGTTTGTTGATTTCTTACGTGAGCCTTGAAGGCTTCGCCTCTTGTTTTGTATTTACATAAACGATTTACCTCTGCATGTGTCAGATGAGAAAGTAAGATGTGAGGGTGGTTTTTTTGCGGATGATTGCGGTTCACACCAGTCAGAAATCTTTAGAATCCGTCAACCATTCTCTTCAAAGAAAAATAGAAGAAACAAGAAATTCCTCCGAGGTAGGAAAAACAGCCCCGTTGGTCAAAGGGAAATAACCATTCTCACTGCCACCAACTGAGAAGGTTATTTCCCTTTGACCATTAATATGTGCCTCTATAAGTCCTTGTAGAATCTTAATCCACCAATAACTCCCTAACCGTGTGTTTGACTGGTCCCAATTTTTGTAAGGACCGTCTCAGGAATGTATAGAACCTGTTCACCAAGTTTGGTGACGATCGGCCCGTTCATTCTTGAGATCTATGTGCGAACACAAACACACACCCAAACAAACAAACAAACACATCGAGCGAATCCTATACACACCCCTATACCGGGGGTGTAATAACAGAGTGGTGCATCGCTAATACAATGATTATTTCCCCCATTAAAATCAAAAGTATGGTGATTACAATCAGACAAAGACACCAATTAAGACATCTACAACAGTTAATTGGTTCAATTCAAGTGCAACAAGTTAAAGAGCATAAATTATTAGGTTTTACTGTTGATCAAGAATTAAAATGGCAAACTACCTTGAGTAAAATTGGCAAATTAGTATCTAAGAATTTGTATTTATTGTCTAAATTAAGGCATTTTGCCGATTTGGAGGCACTCGACAGCACGTTTCGCCCTGCAGTCCGGACTGACGATCTAATAGCGAACGACAAGAAGAAGGAGGCAGCCAAGTCAGGGGCGGACGAGTGGGGGGTTTCTGGGGTTTCCGGACCCCTCCCCCCCCCCCCCCCCAGCCAAAAAAACATTAAATAAAATTTGTGTTTTTTGGGGTTGTTGTTGTTGTTTGGGGGTATTAATCAGTGACAAAATCTGCTGCCTGAAACTGGTAATGATCATCCTCAGAATGCACCAGCTTGCACCATTTTGCATCCTTTTTTTCCACATTTTCCGGGGGGGCATGCCCCCGGACCCCCCTAGCAAGCTAGGCGCTTCGCGCCTTCACACCCATATCTTCACAATATACTTTTGGAACCCCCCCCCCCCCTTAAAATGAACGAATCCGCCCCTGCAAGTTGTTTTATTACGCCAACATAATGTCTCATGTAAACTTTGCTTCAACACTTTGGGATAACTGCAGTGATGTTTATTTAAAACGACTACATTTTCTTCATCGTCGTGCCGCAAAAACGTTAATCTCTTTTGTCATCAAATGTCTTGGATTTGTATATATGTGCAATGCGTTCAATGCAACAGTGTTGCAATGTCAACACTATATTTCATATCATTAAACTGTTTTCCCCTTTTGTAGTGTGTATAAGAAAATATGATTTTTGTTTTTTTATCATTATTAATATTATATGCGTCTGTAATACGTATTTGTATAAAGGACAGGTTGTGAGATAAGTCTTTGCCTCAAACCTCTATACAAAGTAATAAAGTTCAGATTCAGTTTCAGTCGACTGAATGGTTAATCACGCCTCGGCGTTCATGTTTATATATTTGTTATATTTGTTTTGCTTTGTCATTTATTCGAATTTTGCATTATCTAGATGTAAGGGCTGGTTGTAAATTAAAAAAAAGCGTGGCCTTTAACTTCCATCCTTGTAAAATAAAGTTCCAGCATCATCATCATCGTCGTCATCAATGTCGTCATCATCACCATCATCATCGTCGTCATCATCAGCGTCATCGTCAGCGTCATCATTATCATCATAATCATCATCATCATCATCATCATCATCCATCTCCTTGTGTGGAGGTACCGAGGCACGTGGCAGTGGGCGGACGGTTCCACGGCTTTCTACATACGTGCCTCTGGACAAACCGGTCCCACGTGCGGTTACTTAACGTCTCGTGTGTACGATGAAATCAACCTGAATCATGTCTGCAATCGACGCAAGGTCGCCGACTACCTCTGCGAGCTGGCTGACAATGCGAACATGCTCGGAGGAATGGCCAAATACTTGAAGCGTGCCATTGAAGTGGCTTCTCTATCCGAAATGGCGTTGAACGTCTCCTACGTGACGTGTCCAGGAGGTCACCTGACGCACGTTTTCATGGCTTGTGACGAACAAAGCGCGTGCTGGGCTGATCACCGTGGGTACGTTGAAAGCGTTGCTTGGGGAGTTCCTCCGCGTGTGTCATGTCCCGTCTCCATGACGCCACTCTTTATGACGTCACTGCCTGCCATGTTCACGTGCAGCACGGGGTCCCAGCGCGTGCCGTACAGCTTGGTGTGTGACCACCGGCAGCAGTGTGCGGACGGCAGTGATGAGACTTTCTGTGTCTTCGCTCCGTGTTCCGGCTCCACCCCGCTACAGTGTGCTACATCCACCCAGGTACAGAGGGAGAGAGAGGGGGAGAGTGAGAGAGAGAGAGAGAGAGAGAAAAGAGAGAGAGAAAGGGAGAGAGAGAGGGGGAGAGAGAGGGAGAGAAACTTTCTGTCTTTGCTCCGTGTTCCGGCTCCACCCTGCTACAGTGTGCTACATCCACCCAGGTACTGAAAGAGAGAGAGAGAGGGAGAGAGAGAGAGAGAGAGAGAGAGAGAGAGAGAGAGAGAAAGGGAGAGAGAGAGGGGGAGAGAGAGGGAGAGAAACTTTCTGTCTTTGCTCCGTGTTCCGGCTCCACCCTGCTACAGTGTGCTACATCCACCCAGGTACAGAGGGAGAGAGAGGGGGAGAGTGAGAGAGATAGAGAGGGGAGAGAGACTTTCTGTGTATTTTCTCCGTGTTCAGCCTCCACTCCGCTACACTTTGCTATGTCCTTCCAGGTATTGACAGACAGACATAGACAGACAGAAACAGAGACAGAGAGAGAGAATAAAGCATCAAAGTTGATGTTAGAAAACAGATTTTGACCGCAAGCTTGTCAAGCAAGATGAACTTTAACCTAGGAATTTGTGTTTTTTCTGCAGTGTGTGGAACGCGACGCGTACTGCAACCAACGACAACAATGCGTGGACGGCACAGACGAGGCAGACTGCCAGGCCATTTTGGTCTACCTTGAGATTGCCACAACGCCTCCCCCTGCGTCCGTCTACTTCGACAAGAGCGGCGGTGTTTATGGCAAAATCATGTTCCGCCTTGAAGCCATTCCTCCGGGGCGTGTAGCCGCGAACGGTTCGCTGCAGTGTGCTGACACGCACTTTCAGTGCCCGGAGAACGACTACTGTCTACCCGTCTACATGCGATGTAACGGGGTGGCGGACTGCACGGGTGGGGCGGACGAAGAGGGGTGTGAGAGGGCCAGCTGTCCCGGGTATTATCGCTGCAGGGGGTCTAGGATGTGCCTGCACGTGATGTCCGTGTGTGACGGTGTCACCCACTGTCCTCAAGAGGATGACGAGTTGTACTGTCACCCCGTGTCGTGTCCCGACAGCTGCACGTGTCACGCGCTGGCCTTCACGTGCAACACGACTATCCAGGCCGCACTGTCCTCTGACCTTCGCTATCTGGACGCTTCTGGCAGTGGCATGCGTGTTGGTCAATTGTCAAACAACACTATGCTCATTCACCTGGGTCTCAGCCGTTGTGGAGTAAAGAGTTTCGATGGTTTTACATTTCCTAACTTACGAAGTTTAGATCTGACCGATAATCTGATCAGTTCTGTCGATGTTTCTCATCTACGCTGGCTGGGAAACTTACAGGTGTTGATTCTTTCTGGGAATCCTGTGACGTCCCTCTTTCCTGGCAATCCCAACCTGACCTTGACCCTGCCTCAGATTGAACTGTTGGATGTGTCCGGAGTGGCACTCGAGGAAATAAATTTCAGCCATTTTGCTCCTTTTCCAAATTTACAAACTCTGAATCTTTCACACAGCAACGTACGTAGAATGCGTGGAAGCGAAAACGAGTCTCTTCCCAACATCCGGGTTCTTGATCTTCGTGGCTGTCACGTGACCAGTTTTCAGTATGACGTCATGTTAGATTTTGAGACGCTTGAGAGCGTGTACGCCGAGAGCTACAAGCTGTGCTGTCCGGTTGTCTTGCCAACGGGGTTCAATCCTACCGACTGCCAGGCACCCCAAGACCTTGTGTCCTCCTGTGATCGTCTGCTGTCATCGTCTGTTCACAGAGTTCTGCTGCCTCTCTGCAGCTGTTTGGCTTTACTGGGAAATGCGATCATTGTCATCAGTAACGTCCTTGCGTTCAGAAACGGCGTGGTGACTGCGACAGGTGTGTTTACCACGCATCTAGCTGTGGGCGATGCTGTGATGGGTGTGAGTGTCGCCGTGCTTGCTGTTGCAGACAGACTTCACCAGGGGAGCTATGTGTTGGCAGACACTGCCTGGAGACAAGGCGTTGCTTGTAGGATGATCTCCTTCCTCTTCTTGCTGTCATCCCAGCTGACTGTGTCCTTTGTTCTTCTGCTCATCATCGACAGGGTGCTTCCTTTGTCATCAAAAACTTACAGACTTTCCTTCAAACCAGTTTCTGCTCACGTGGTGTGCATGGTGATTTGGGCGTGGTGTCTGCTGGTGTCGATCCTACCCTTGCTGCCTGGCGCGACATCTGGCGAGCTGTTCAGTCAGACAGCGCTCTGCGTTCCACTGCCCGTCATCGTAGACCGGCTGATTCAGCTGGGGGAAGCAACCTTCTTCGTCTTCGTCCTTGTTTTCAACTGTGTCTTGACGTTGTTGACCGCTGTGGGTCTGACTTGTATTTACATCAGCCATCAGAACACGACACCCTTCAGTGACATCAAGAGCTGCCTGTATGGTTCACACAACAAGACGACAACCACAGGCAACAGCACTAATCCTGGTGTCGCTCTTCCTGTTTCCAGCAATGACAATGTTTCATCCATCACTACAGGCATTGGCAGAAGAACTGAAGACTCCGACACCACAGTGTCTTCTAGTTACACAATATCAAGCTACACTGCCAATTCCAACACAGACAGTCGCGACTTACTCATACAAGCAAGCACGGTCGTTGCAAATTCAAATACCATCCTCTCTGCTGATTCCAAAATTCGTGATTCAGCTGACACCGTAAATACTAGCACAGATACCGTACGACACCTGATTACCAACACGACAACCAATACGACAGCCAGCTCGACAAACACCACGGCATGCGCAAAGCACAACCGTTATGATTTAGACACTGATGTCGCTGCAGATATCAATACTTGTGATTCTCACAACACCACAAACACAACTGCAGCTGCCCATGGCCTACCAGGCACCACAATCAACATTTCAAGCACACGTAGCCCCATTCACAGTTCAAACAACATCATTTCTACAGGTAGCAACAGCCATGGCTTAACTAACTTCAGGACCACTAGCCCAGCCATCCAGAACGTCCCACGCCCTCGTGAAAACAACAAGAACACTAGCCAAGCCGTTTACGACGTATCAAGTTCTCCTGTGAACATCGGGAACACTAGCCCAGCCATTCAGAACGTTCCAATCTCATACACTAGTCCGACCGTTCATAACTGTCGAAGTGCTCACGACAGCAGCAATCCGACCAACACACATTCTCAAGACTCAGTCAGCGCTGTGGTCACAACCAACACCATCATAAGCATCCCAGCCTCCAGCCCTACAACTCAGACTCCCGCAGGCCAGGACGTCAGTCTCGCCAGGCGAGTCTTCTCCTCCTGTGTGCTGAGCGTGGTGTGCTGGCTGTCGCTGAGCCTCCTGACAGTGCTGGCGTGGCGAGGGTCCTCTCTGCCCGCTGGTGTGCACGTGCACATCGTGTTCCTGGCCCTGCCAATCACCTCGGCGCTCCGCCCCTTTCTGCACGCGCTGGGGGTGAGGGGGGAGAAGAGGAGGAGGGAGAGGGCGGAGAGGTGGATGGCCTACGTGGTGGCACAGCGACGTCAGAAAGGAAGACGTCCGAATTAATGACGTCATGTTGGAGACAGAAGCTTTGATCATTGATGAGAAGTTTGGTTTTGGGTTTTTGTTTCTTGTCGGTTGGTTCATCTTTTGTTGGTGGCGGTTGTGATGGTAATGGTGGTCGTGTTGCTGTTGTTGTTCTTGTTCTTGTTGTTGTTGTTGTTTCTATTGGGTCTTTTGATGGTGGTGTTGGTTGTGTATTTGTGGGTGTATGTTTTGGTTTTTTGTTTTTGTTTATGGTATGTATGGATTTGATATCTAAGCTGAACGGCTCTAGTATCCACTCATCTCTATTTAGTCTTCAGTTGAATTTGGGCGACGGCTTTTTTTCTCTTGAAGAGAACTTGCATATGAGAAGTTGTATTCACTTGAAAATCGGCCGGTGGTGGAAAAAGATAGTGCACAGAGAAGAGGAGACAATTGTAAGAAAACACTAAAAATACTATACTTTTTCTCCGAAATTCCGAATGTGCTTTGTTTGACGATGTGTGTGTGTGTTTGTGTGTGTGTGTGTGTGTGTGTGTGTGTGTGTGTGTGTGTGTGTGTGTGTGTGTGTGTGTGTGTGTGTGTATGTGTGTGTGCTTGTGTGTATGTCCGTGCATGCGTGCGTGTGCATGTGAGAGTGTGTGATAAAAAAAATCCCAGCTGTCATGTAATCTGTAAGCCTCGAACGGTACTTTATCAAGAAGAAGACCACTCCACACCAACCACTAGCCAAACCGAGACCAACGTCCCTGGTAGGCAGCGGGTCTAGTAGGGGAGGGAACCCTTATATGATATGCTTATCTTGATAAGAAAGAATAGTTTGCACTTCGGGGGACGTATGACGTCATTAATGTGCAAATTACTCGATTATGCGGACAGTTGGAAAGTTATAATTTTTGGGGAGCATTAACCAAAGTGTCCTGAGAACATGCCAGCAAAACCATTTGTTGTTGCAATTAGTGATGGGTTCAAGCATGTTTTTTGGTAGGGTCATTCCACTACAACGTCCAGGGCTAAAGAGGGCGACACAGGACCTTGCGGTGCCACAGAAGACTACATCACGCATGACGGAGTCACGAAGCTGGTCGAGCGGTCAATCTGCTGATCAATTGATTGACGTCATAATCCATTGGTTGACCGATTGATCGTCCCACCGTGCAGACACGCCCTGCTCCGATGACCTGTGGTCACACGTCTGCACGAGTGGGTGGTCAGTCTTCTTGTTGGTTTGATCAACGACCACCACCTGAAGAACATTTGATTCCTGCAGGTGAGAAGCGTACTATCTCAGATCTGGTCAATCTTCTTGTGGGTTTGATCAACGACCACCACCTGAAGAACATTTGATTCCTGCAGGTGAGAAGCGTACTATCTCAGATCTGGTCAATCTTCTTGTGGGTTTGATCAACGACCACCACCTGAAGAACATTTGATTCCTGCAGGTGAGAAGCGTACTATCTCAGATCTGGTCAGTCTTTTGCATGGGGTAAGTTCATCTCTCTACTTTAACACACACCAAAACTCAATGTCCTGAACGCTTCCTTTGCGAAGTGAGAATTTGGTCGTATATTGCCAATTGTTGGGTGTAGAACGATATTTAATTTATAAGTCTGTAAAACGGATACAGTTTTCGAAAGAGCTGTCTCAACAGGTTTCGGTATGTTATGTGTCCGTAATGCTCAAACAATGTTCCCTTATCTGGGCCATCAGCAGCAACTGCAACAGGTCATTCAGCCCAGTCCCAATCAGTCAGTATTGAGTATGTCCCCCTCTCGCCTGGTCAACTGCACGACATCTGGCTGGCATTGAGCGGATGAGGCGATTGACGGAGGCGATGTGGACATTGGGCCACACGTCCCTGATGGCCTGCTCCTGGGCTGCAGCGGTTGCGGGCCTTGGCTGCACGTTGTTCAGCTCCTTTGCAGGGCATCCCAAAAGTGTTCGATAGGGTTGAGATCAGGGCTATAGGCAGGCCACTGCATCACCCTGATGTTGTGATGCTGCAGAAAGTCGGCTGTAAGTCTGGCAGTGTGAGGCCTGCTGCCGAGTGAAGTTCCTGTGCTGGTTGAAAAAGGGAACCACAGCTGGCCTCAGCACCTGGTCAATGTAGCGCTCTGCTGTGACGCCATTGCCTCGTCCTGGGCCGATGTTTTGAAAGATGATGGGTCCCAGGACTTCATGCAAGCAGATGCCGCCCCATATCATCACACTAGGGCCTCCCCAGCGATCCCACTCCAAGATGTTGTTGGGAGCATATCTCTGGTAGTCTCGCCTCCAGATCCGGATGCGGCCGTCAGCGTTGCTGACACAAAACCGACTCTCATCTGTGAACAGAATATTCTGCCACTGTCGCCAGGTGCAGTTCAAGTGCTGCTGTGCGAATTGGTACCTGCCTAGTCTGGCGTGAGCGGTCAGTACAGGTGCTCTCTTGGCGGGACGTCTGCCGTGAAGGCCTCTGTCAACCAGCCGACGTCGAACTGTGCGGGAACTTACTGGCCTGTTGCGGTTGCCAGCAACGTCTATGGCTGTTGCTGCTGCAGTGTGGAACGGATCCCGTACGTGCTGTCGATAAATGGCACGATTTTCTCGTTCAGTGGTGACACGTGGTCTTCCACTCCTTGTCAAGTCATTCGTGGACCCAGTTTGCAAATATCGTTGCCAGAGACGGATGATGGTAGACGGATGGACGCCAAAAGCATTAGCAACCTCATACTGTGGCGTTCCCAGCGTCAGCTGGCCTATTGCTCTTTCACGGTCAGTGGCGTTCAATCTCGGCATAGCTGGTTTTTGGAATAGGGGAATGCCAGATAGCGTACAATACTGCCATTTATACGGCATGAACAGCGAGGCGTGCTGAGACCAAAAAAATCGGCATTCGGCACTTCTATTGTCTCTGCACGTGCAGCACAACCATTTCATCTTTCTCGCTCTGTGCAGATCTAGCATGTCATCTTTCTCGCTCTGTGCAGATCTAGCATGGCAAGTTCTGCACGTGCCTTTCTCACAGCGGCATCACTAGACACTGAGTCCGACGTGGACCAATTTTAACCATAGGCACATGATAATAAGACATAATCTTGAAAATATCGTTCTGAAAACAAATTGCGTTTCTTTTGCCTTTCAGTATATATAGTGTGTATTGCATATATGATTATTGTGTGAACAGTACATGTGGTGATTTGTGTCTGTATGTTTAATTAGTTTTATGTAGGTTGTACTTTTAATTGTTCTATTCTGTATATATATGTTCTTTTGTAAAGGGCCTAGAGCCATAGGTTAGGCACTTAAAAATGTCCAGTTATTATTATTATTATTATGTGACCAAGTGAGGGCGGGGATGTAGCTCAGTCGGTAGCGCGCTGGAATTGTATCCAGTTGGCCGCTGTCAGCGTGAGTTCGTCCCCACGTTCGGCGAGAGATTTATTTCTCAGAGTCAACCTTGTGCAGACTCTCCTCGGTGTCCGAACACCCCCCCCCCCCCCCCCCCCCCCCGTGTGTACACGCAAGCACAAGACCAAGTGCGCACGAAAAAGATCCTGTAATCCATGTCAGAGTTCGGTGGGTTATAGAAACACGAAAATACCCTGCATGCTTCCTCCGAAAACGGCGTATGGCTGCCTAAATGGCGGGGTAAAAAACGGTCATACACGTAAAATTCCACTCGTGCAAATAAAACCACGAGTGTACGTGGGAGTTTCAACCCACGAACGCAGAAGAAGAAGAAGAAGATGTGAGCAAGTGGAGGGTGGCTCTATCCCATGTAAAAGGTATGTGACCAAGTGGAGGGTGGCTCTATCCCATGTAAAAGGTATGTGACCAAGTGGAGGGTGGCTCCATCCCATGTAAAAGGTATGTGACCAAGTGGAGGGTGGCTCCATCCCATGTAAAAGGTATGTGACCAAGTGGAGGGTGGCTCCATCCCATGTAAAAGGTATGTGACCAAGTGGAGGGTGGCTCCATCCCATGTAAAAGGTATGTGACCAAGTGGAGGGTGGCTCCATCCCATGTAAAAGGTATGTGACCAAGTGGAGGGTGGCTCCATCCCATGTAAAAGGTATGTGACCAAGTGGAGGGTGGCTCCATCCCATGTAAAAGGTATGTGACCAAGTGGAGGGTGGCTCTATCCCATGTAAAAGGTATGTGACCAAGTGGAGGGTGGCTCTATCCCATGTAAAAGGTATGTGACCAAGTGGAGGGATGGTCTTGTCCCATGTAAAAGGTATGTGACCAAGTGGAGGGTGGCTCCATCCCATGTAAAAGGTATGTGACCAAGTGGCGGGTGGCTCTATCCCATGTAAAAGGTATGTGACCAAGTGGAGGGTGGCTCTATCCCATGTAAAAGGTATGTGACCAAGTGGCGGGTGGCTCTATCCCATGTAAAGGCCTGGCCAGATCTGAGATGTTAAGGACTTCCGTTACAGCGATTGTGCATACAGAGAGTAAAGAGCCTCAAAAACAACGATTTGTTTTCTTCTCTAGATGCTCTAATTTAAGAGTTGTGTAACAAGAGTTTGGGAAAGTACTTTGAACCCAGAGAAGACATAAGCGCGTGTCCGAAACTGAACTCTCTAAACTCAAAGCCTTTTAGCAGCCCGATATATGAACAAAAAGACACTTTAATTTAAATACATGTAACTAAACACTGACAAACTTCCAGCCTTACGTACGAAGAGAAAGAACACACAATGTGCACTGGGTGACATTTCTGAAGAGAACTCGTAATTTAGAACTGTATTTCCAAAGGATAAAGTTTTCACGTTTGGCCCTTTTTATATTTAGTCAAGTTTTGACTAAATATTTTAACATCGAGGGGGAATCGAAACGAGGGTCGTGGTGTATGTGCGTGTGTGTGTGCGTGTGTGCGTGTGTGTCTGTGTCTGTGTGTGTGTGTAGAGCGATTCAGACTAAACTACTGGACCGATCTTTATGAAATTTGACATGAGAGTTCCTGGGTATGAAATCCCCATACGTTTTTTTCATTTTTTTGATAAATGTCTTTGATGACGTCATATCCGGCTTTTCGTGAAAGTTGAGGCGGCACTGTCACGCCCTCATTTTTCAACTAAATTGGTTGAAATTTTGGTCAAGTAATCTTCGACGAAGCCCGGACTTCGGTATTGCATTTCAGCTTGGTGGCTTAAAAATTAATTAATGACTTTGGTCATTAAAAATCGGAAAATTGTAAAAAAAAATAAAAATTTATAAAACGATCCAAATTTACGTTTATCTTATTCACCATCATTTGCTGATTCCAAAAACATATAAATATGTTATATTCAGATTAAAAACAAGCTCTGAAAATTAAATATATAAAAATTATTATCAAAATTAAATTGTCCAAATCAATTTAAAAACACTTTCATCTTATTCCTTGTCGGTTCCTGATTCCAAAAACATATAGATATGATATGTTTGGATTAAAAACACGCTCAGAAAGTTAAAACAAAGAGAGGTACAGAAAAGCGTGCTATCCTTCTTAGCGCAACTACTACCCCGCTCTTCTTGTCAATTTCACTGCCTTTGCCATGAGCGGTGGACTGACGATGCTACGAGTATACGGTCTTGCTGAAAAATGGCATTGCGTTCAGTTTCATTCTGTGAGTTAGACAGCTACTTGACTAAATATTGTATTTTCGCCTTACGCGACTTGTTTCTACCTGTCCTGTGACACCTACAGAGTGTATATATGTATAATATCGAAACTGTAGACACTAAAGCTCTTGATGTTTTTCTTTATCATTATTCTATCATTCCATTGCTAGCAGTTGTTTACTCGCTGGGTGAACTTTGAAGCACTCGAAGCTTTATTTGGACACAAAAGTTCAACTCAATGCGAAGGCGACATTTCAAAATAGCTGAGCGGCGAATTGAGAATATACCTGCGCAGTTTCAGCGGCACAGACGACGCACTGCATATTATTGATGCTGCGATAGGGATTATGACGAGTACTTGGCCTGTTTTCCTTTCACGCAACGTGTAGCGGGCTGGAATAATCTGCAGTGCGTCGTCTGTCCTGCTGAAGTTACACAGGTGAGCGCCAGGCCTTAGCTTTCATGCATTTTATTGAAGTGAAACGAACTTAGCTGAACTCACCTGAACACATATGATGCAGGTGTTCAAACCATACAATACAATACAATACAATACAATAACTTTATTAATCTCTAAAAGAGAAATTGCATTGCTGAGCTTTTGTGTCCGTAATAAAACATACATAAAACATTCTTCTTCTTCTTCTGCGTTCGTGGGCTGAAACTCCCACGTACACTCGTGTTTTTGCACGAGTGGAATTTTACGTGTATGACCGTTTTTACCCCGCCATTTAGGCAGCCATACGCCGCTTTCGGAGGAAGCATGCTGGGTATTTTCGTGTTTCTATAACCCACCGAACTCTGACATGGATTACAGGATCTTTTTCGTGCGCACTTGGTCTTGTGCTTGCGTGTACACACGAAGGGGGATAAGCCACTAGCAGGTCTGCACATAAGTTGACCTGGGAGATCAGAAAAAATCTCCACACTTAACCCACCAGGCGGCCGCGGCCGGGATTCGAACCCTCGACCTTCCGCTTTGGAGGCCGACGTCTTACCGCCACGCCACAGCGCCCGTCTACATAAAACATTCAAAAATAAACTAATATTAAATGATTAGAATATCTGAATAGTGCATGTATCATTGACAATGCACCTGTTGTTGACTGTAGAACGGGTAATGCTGTGTACGTGTACCTTCAGTAAATTACCTGTTGGGGAAACCAATTAATTGGGAAGAACGCAGCCACCATAAAGGGCTCAGAGCAAGAATATCATACATCCATTCAACCGTCCAAATGTCATTACTTTATGTGTGCAGCTGTGAAACTGTTTTTCTTCCTTCTTTTTGTGTTCGCTTTCTTGTTCCTCTGTTTGTGTGTGTGTATGTGTGTGTGTGTGTGTGTATGTGTGTGTGTGTGTGTGTGTGTTTGTGTGTATATATATGTGTGTGTGTGCGTGTGTTTATCCGCGCGTGTGTGCGTGCGTGTGTGTGTGACCGGGCGTGCGTGCGTCCGTGAGTCCTTGCGTACGTACGGTACGTACGTATCTGCGCGGGCGTGCATGGATACTTGTTTCTGTGTGTATGAGTGCGTACACCAGTTCATGTTAGTCTGAGTGTTAGTATGAGTGGGTGCTTGCGTGGGTATGCAGGTGTGCGTGCAGTCTTGTTTTCATAAGATTAAAACCTGTTTTTATAGAACGACGTTATGTCGCTTTTCATTAACGAATCCTAAGAGTTCAAGCGAGGTTTTTGTCCTGCTCACGGCTATACATCAATGGCAGCTTATAACGGCTCACAACTCTGCTCCCAAAGCGCCGTTCAAAGCTCGGGAAAAGCCAAACAGCCAGAAAACAGGTTGCATTATGGATATGGGGGTAACGAGCCCAGCCACGCGAGGGATGTCGGGTACGCTTTATTCTTCTCTTGTTTAGTATTATTCTGTCGGTTGAGTCCTGTAAGCTTTTACCTTCTCGTTGGGCCTTTCGCCGTCAGAATTACAGTGTGCGTGATAGCTATTTCTCTTGTCGGTGAGTCTTGTAAGTTCTTACTTGTTAACATTCGGGTTTTTACCATCAAAATTAGAATGTGCGTGATAGCTATTTCTCTTGCGGGTGAGTCATGTAAGTTCTTACTTGTTAATATTCGGGTTTTTACCATCAAAATTAGAATGTGCGTGATAGCTATTTCTCTTGCTGGTGAGTCTTGTAAGTATTTACTTGTTAACATCCGGGTTTTTACCATTAAAACTAGAGTGTGCGTGAATAGCTATTTCTCTTGCGGGTGAGTCTTGTAAGTTCTTACTGTTTAACATCCGGGCTTTTATCATCAAAATTAGAATGTGCGTGATAGCTACTATTATAGTATTCAAAACCTAGGCTTTTATTTTAATCTACTCAATCAAAATGTACGGCATGACGCTAGTGGTTTCTTTCCATTGTGGCCATCAGCAAGCATGATGTGCTTTGGGTGACAACAGTTTTATTGAGATGCGCGTGATTTGCTGTGATACTTCTTATCACAGGTGTAAATGCTCACAGTAACGTTACAGTGAGGAACAGTGTCAGGTTGAAACTTGCTTTCTGGAAGTGCGCTTTTATTTCTTCGTCTTGGACATGTCGTCTGCAACTTTATTGGACGGTGAGTCACACACACGCGCATACGTACTCACACACACACACACACACACACACACACACACTCACACACACACAAACACGCATGCGCGCACACACACATACACACACACACTCATACGCACACGCACACACACGTACACACACGCACACACACGTACACACACACACACACACACTTATACACACACAAATCACACACACACACACACACACACACACACACACAAATATACACACACAAATCACACACACAAACTTACGCAAATCAGGCCTTGAAAAGGAGGAGTCTTGAAATGGAGTTACATTTTCTGAGGTTTTGAACAGAAAATCAGAAGAAAAAAACCGAAGTCTCAAAAAGGCGAAAGTCGTACAAAATGTTGTTGGGGCGGTCTAGAAAGCGGCCAATCATTTCTAAACACACAAAAAACTGGACCGAATGCTATGTGTTCTGAACTACGTTTATTATTCTTGGTTGATATATTTACGATGACACCGCATCGTTACTGATGGGATTTTCCTACAGAGGCATTCTGCAGGGGCAAAACATCGGCGATAGAACGCGGGTGCATTAATTCAATCGGTGTTTTTTCATCGTTATGCAAATCGTGTTATCGAAAACGCATTAACTGTCAAAGACTGTTTTGACAGTATCTGCGCTTTGTGGTTATTTACCTGCATCCTGGGCGGATGATGACATTATTCGGTTTTACTGCAGTAAACCTGAAATGAGTTTTACTGCAGTAAAACCACCGTGACTAAAAGAGGGGAACACACGCATGTCAATCGTACAACAAGCAAAACGATTTACTGCAGTAAAACTTATATGAAGAATACTGCAGTAAAACCGGCTGCTTGGGCGGATGATGAACAGTTTTAATAGAGTAAAATGTCAAAACTGAATATTGTCATCATCCGCCTGGGCAGCTGATTTTACTGCAGTAAAACTCTTTACATCAGTCGACTTCCAAAATAATGCTGCATGTACTAGCTCAAAATCTGTCAGAAAAACACTTCTACTTTTAGCCGCGGGGAAATGTAGGGTCAAGCATCATTTGGTAATGTGGAGACGATAAGCTACATGTTATTAACACGGAGGATGAGAAGAATCTTCTCAACTCAAAAGAAGAGGCACAGGCGCATGGATACGCTCTCAGGGATTGTTAACAGTTTTAAAATCATTGCCATTAGCCAATCAACTGTTTCACATCAGTCATATAACTCATAACTCATAACTCATAACATTTTATTGATCCAACAAAGGAAATTACTGACAATTATCATTATTAACATCATTATTATTTAAGTTATTGAGACATCCCAGTGCACTAAGGGATTTATACAGCAAATCGAGAAAATTCATTATTGAACGAGGCGCATAGCGCTGAGTTCAATAATTATTTTCGAGATTTGCTCTATAAATCCCTTAGTGCACTGGGATTGTTTCAATAACGATATTGTCGGTACCGCCAGAGAAAAAAAGAAGATACAACACGCACATTTTGCTACGCGCATTTGAATAGGCATGACTGTGTGGTCAGGTCGTGGAAGATCTACTTTTGTGTGGGCTGTCTCAAGTGTGTCGTGCTTTCGTCACACGCAAACTCTTGTTTTAATTTCTGTTGGTAAATTCCAGTGTAACGTTAAGATAAACAGTGATGATCTTACAGAGAGACCTCATTTGAACTCGGAGAAAGGACTGTGTTCTTAGTTATTTGCGATTCGAAACCTCCAGTCAAGCTTCGACGGTTTGACTGTGCAGAGTGACTCCCCTTGAATTGGCTAACTCCAAGGTCGAGCTGATGGGGTCTATGTCGACCAAAAGAGTGGGATTCCCTGTAGGTGGAGTTCCTTTAGGTGGATTCCCTGTGGGAATTCCTGTATACAGGGAATCCCCCTACAGGAACTCCACCTACAGGGAATCCCACTCTTTTAGTCGACATAGACCCCATCAGCCAAGGTCGACGGTTAGCACATTTTCAAAATAAATGTGGCATGTTTCTCGTGTGGTATCTTCACTCATCGGGGAGTCTGGTACTAAATATGAACGGTAAGAATGCTCTGAACCCTACACGTATTATATCCCCATCGTTTTATCGTTCACATTTGCCCAACATGTTAATTTGCTGAGCGGGGTTTATGTCGTCTGCTAAGCTATGGCAATCGAACCACTGCGTCTGCAGTCTCATTTCAAAAACAAATATTGCTCATCACGTTGCACTGAGTCTGCACGCATGAGGCAGGCTGGTAATAAGTCTTATATATGGTAAAAACATTCTAAACCAACACGTTTTCGATTCCGATTGTTCTTGCCTTGAAATAATAATTCGGAAACCATTCATTTACTGAACTGATGCAGTCGTATTTCAGTGTAGTCTGCTACATATATTCCAAATGCTGATCTAGCTAGTACGTTATCGGAATAACACTTGTGTTTTTTGTTAGCTACTGGGAATTGTATACTAACTCATCATTTCGTAATGTGGATAATAAGCTACATGCCACTAGCACGGCATAATTATGAGAAGAATCTTCGCAAATCGAAACTGAAAAATTAGACACAGCGGGTTCTATTTTTAGATCAGTGGCAACTGTGGCACAGGCACATGCAATCTGTCAGAAAATAACCATTTCTGCTTTAATTGAGAATCAGGAAATTTATGGTCATTTGCTATTGTGGAGAATATAAGCTACATGTCATTTATTAATTCTGAGGATGAGAGTACAGTCTCGCTTAGGCAAAGGGCGGAAGAATACGCTCTGTGGAAAAGTTAGCGCACTCTTGGAGTGGGCTAACAGTTTTAGCGCATCGCCATTAGCCAATCAACTGGTTCACATCAGTCATGTGACACCAGTACTTACTGACAATTATTATTATTATGATTAAAAGGTCAAAAACAAAGCTTTCTCATCAGGAGTGACAAAATGTGGGTTTGTCGTTGCACAAAAAACACTGGCTTTTTTCTGGCCTCGTTGGGAAGATTAACATTAAGCTTTCGAACAAGCTTAAAGGCACAGTAAGCCTCCCGTAAACCATCACAGATACGGTCAGGCTTTTACACACAGTACAAACACCCTTTCATTTAAACACTCACCGATTGAGAACATCCTAGGTGCCCTCCGTAAAGAGCGAACAATTTTCAAAGAATTTATTTTTGCGTGGTTTATCTTACCTCTGAGCCATCGTGAACCCGTGTGATCCAGTTTCCCTTTTTCACAATGTAGTCGTCAGTTAGTTATTTGAATGCGACTATTTACAATAGCACGTTTTTATGCACGAAACAAACGGCTGTGGTTCACAAGAACTCTAGCGATGGCTTTTGACTGTTGAGAGGAACGGCGATATGCACTGATTAACCGGCGTCGTCTGCTATGACCCTTGCGTGACCCTGCTTCCGGGCTTTTCTTTTTTCAAACTTTCACAACTTCGAATTGTACTGATCTTGTCTTGATGAAAAAAGAATTCTTATATGATTAAAGAATGTTTGTGTAACAAGCTGTCAAGTTATTATTTAGATTTTAAAAGTTAGGTCTAACGCAAAAACGCACCACGGTCCAAAAACATTTTGATAATCATCGATTCACGGCTATCGGCAGTTTACATCGATAGAATGAGACCCGAAGGGAAGTAACTCATGTTTGACCTGAGTTCAGGATGGGTCCAAAAAGTGTTCGAGACAATCTGCAAAATTAATTCTTTAAACATTGCTCGCTCTTTACGTAGGGCACCTAGGATGTTCCCGTTTGGTGAGCGTTCAAATGGAAGGGTGTTTGTACTGTGTGTAAAAGCCTGACAGTATCTGTGATAGTTTAGGGGAGGCTTACTGTCCGGGCGTGAATTCCGGTATTCATAACAGCCGTACAGCACCAAAACGAGTCGCCATTGCTGTTGAGGCCAAGTCCACGAAAATAAATTCTTTGAAAATTTCTCACGCTCGACAGAAAGCAGCCAGGATGTTCCCGTTCGGTGAGGGTTCAAATGGAAGTATGCTTGTACTATATGTAGACGCTCGGGGAGCTCTGTGATGGTTTACGGGAGGCTTACTGTGCCTTTAAAATGCACTCAATTCAATATTGTAATTATATTATTTACAAGTGAACAATAGTCGTAGCGTATGTAAAAACACTGGACAATTTTGCAATGATCCTGTGATGGTTTTGCACTAAAGTCTTCGAATAAGGCTGAGCGTATGTAAGAGTCTGGATATATGTAAATGTTTGATCTGTATTGGATCTATAGTTGTTGGAAAACGGGACAGTAGTATGTTTAAACCTGGGTGTGTATTAGATGGTTCTGTGTTTGCTACATGGAATGGAGATAGTAGCATGACAGAATTGTCCCTGACCCCAAACTTAAGTAGCGTTTGGACATTCGATTGTTGAAACCAGCAATTGTTTCCAACTTGGTTTTAACATAAATGCCAACTCACAAGAGCACACTTATAAATGTTCCACGTGTTTTCTTTTTGTTGGTCAATAATTGTGTTGATACATGTACATGAGCGGTGGTGTGGTCATGCTATGCGTATAACCTGCAATCGTTTCCAATTGTTCCAATCCAGCAATCGTTTCCAATGGTTCCAATCTACAAATCGTTGTCAATTGTTCCAATCCAGCAATCGTTTCCAATTGTTCCAATCCAGCAATCGTTTCCAATTGTTCCAATCCAGCAATCGTTTCCAATGGTTCCAATCTACAAATCGTTGTCAATTGTTCCAATCCAGCAATCGTTTCCAATGGTTCCAATCCAGCAATCGTTTCCAATTGTTCCAATCCAGCAATCGTTTCCAATTGTTTCAATCCAGCAATCGTTTCCAATTGTTCCAATCCAGCAATCGTTTCCAATTATTCCAATCCAGCAATTGTTTCCAATTGTTCCAATCCAGCAATCGTTTCCAATTGTTCCAATCCAGCAATCGTTTCCAATTATTCCAATCCAGCAATTGTTTTCAATTGTTCCAATCCAGCAATCGTTTCCAATTGTTCCAATCCAGCAATCGTTTTTGGCTCACGTAAGTGTAGCCTATGCGATGCTAACTTGTGTCTGTCTGTGCGTGCGTGCGTGCGTGCGTGCGTGCGTGCGTGCGTGCGTGCGTGCGTGCGTGCGTATGTATGTATGTATGTATGTCTGTGGTAGAAACTTTAACATTTGACTGAACACCGAAATACTAATTTTACCTGGTTATTATTTAAGCAACAGCTTCAAAGTATTGAAGCAATGATCAACATTTCGTCGGCACGTATGCAGTTAAAGTGTGTATCCAAAGAAAACGGGTGGTGGGGGGTTTTGGGGGGGTAAAAACAGGTGACTGGTTTGTGTCGTGTGTGGTATGTAGACCAGGTCAGGGGTCAAGGTTAGGTCAGATTGCGTGAAGGATTGTGGTATAGATACAGTTATCACCGAGCTGCAGTTCGCCGATTCGGAGAAGACGATTTTACATTGTTCGGTTTCGAAGCTCCAGAAACATAGATAAAGAAGATACCAAAGGAGATTTCCTACAGGTTAATCTGCACAGCGTGTTTCCAGTGTCTGCGCGAGGAAGCTCAGCGCTGGCGAAAGCGCAGTGTCGATCTGGCCATCTCAGGCAGTCGATCGTGTCCCCGTAAGTAGGCTACAGACAGACAGACCAAGTGTCTCGCACTCTTGCACCGTGTCACATATGCTTACTGTGTGTGTGTATGTGTGACGGAGTGATTGAGTTTGTGTTACTGTTTGTTGATTTCTTACGTGAGCCTTGAAGGCTTCGCCTCTTGTTAATACATGTATTATACTATGGCTTGGTTTCATGAGAAAGAACAACCCTAAAGAGCATATGCTCTTGTTGATGAGTTGTTCTTCAGTACTGGTGACAGAAAGGGGGAAAAGTGGTCAAAATTCAAATCTCTAGGTGTTGTTTTTTTATATTTCCATATCTATTAGATGATTTTGGTATTTTCCTTGATTGTGCCGATTTTCCTATCTCTCTGGCATGTACTGGGTGCTTTGTGACCAGTTTCTCCCCCTAGACTGCATTGAAAAATGCGTTCGTGTGAGCTGACCCCCACTTGTCACCAGTAGCAAAGAACAACTCATAATTATAATAGATGTGCTAACATGAGCGGTGTTGTGGTGATGGTATGCGTATAACTCGAAACTGTCTTCGATTGTTCCAATCCAGCAATTGTTTCCAAAATTGTGATTTATTTTCATCAGAAATAGCACCCCAAAAGCACTCCAAAGAGCACCCCTAAAGAGCACGCCAAAGAGCACGCCAAAGAGCACCCCAAAGAGCACGCTAATAAATGTTCCACTTATGTTTTTTTAGATGACAGTTGTGCTAAAATGAATGGTGTTGTGGTGATAGTATGCGTATTACCCGCATTGTTTTCCAACAGTAATACTTGGTTTCATCAGAAAGAGCACCCCAAAGAGCACCCTAAATGCATGTTCCACTTGTGCTTTTGTAGATGACAGTTGTGCTAAAATGAGTGGTGCTGTGGTGATAGTATGCGTATTACCCGCATTGCTTTTCAATGTTGTGACTTGGTCTCAACAGTCAGGCCACCCCTAAAGAGCACGCTTATAAGTGTTTCACTCGTACTCAAGTTAATGTAGATATACTACCATGAGCGGTGTTGTGGCAATGCCATGCCAATAACCAGCAATTGTGTCTAATGTTGTGGTAATGATGTGCCTATAACCAGCAATTCTGTCTAATGTTGTGGTAATGCCATGCCAATAACCAGCAATTCTGTCTAATGTTGTGGTAATGCTGTGCCTATAACCAGCAATTCTGTCTAATGTTGTGGTAATGCCATGCCAATAACCAGCAATTCTGTCTAATGTTGTGGTAATGCTGTGCCTATAACCAGCAATTCTGTCTAATGTTGTGGTAATGCCATGCCAATAACCAGCAATTCTGTCTAATGTTGTGGTAATGCTGTGCCTATAACCAGCAATTCTGTCTAATGTTGTGGTAATGCTGTGCCAATAACCAGCAATTCTGTCTAATGTTGTGGTAATGCCATGTCAATAACCAGCAATTCTGTCGAATGTTGTGGTAATGCTGTGCCTATAACCAGCAATTCTGTCTAATGTTGTGGTAATGCTGTGCCTATAACCAGCAATTCTGTCTAATGTTGTGGAAATGCCATGCCAATAACCAGCAATTCTGTCTAATGTTGTGGTAATGCTGTGCCTATAACCAGCAATTCTGTCTAATGTTGTGGTAAAGCTGTGCCTATAACCAGCAATTCTGTCTAATGTTGTGGTAATGCTATGCCAATAACCAGCAATTCTGTCTAATGTTGTGGTAATGCTGTGCCTATAACCAGCAATTCTGTCTAATGTTGTGGCTCGGCCTCAACAGCTTAAAGGCCACCCCACGCTCGCTACGTCAGCTAGGCACGAAGACCGTTTAACAAAGAAACAAAAGTACATGTATACTCCTGTGATGGTATCGCACTGTGCGTTTCCTTTCATCCACCTCGCGTGGTGATGGTTTCAGTCTGATGAATTCTTTTTGCTCGTGGTAGTTCTACTGTTGGCCACGGTTCAGTGACTTCAAACTTGCCACTTGACGTCTTTTTGCTGGCGTTGGTTTATAATTAATGAGCCGGTAAGAGTGTTTTGTGAGATGGATAGATAGGTTGGAGACCTTTTAAATTTCGCCGGGACTTGTTTGATCTCTGGGGGCTTTAAAAGTGCTGTGCGATTTGATGGTAGATGTGAAAAGTAGGACGATGCAGGGGGAGATATAATGGAAAGAAGGGAGAGAAAGGAAGATAAATGTTGAGAGAGTGAGTGCGTTGGTAAGCTTACAAGTTAAAGCGTAAGGTAAAACAAGTCGCGTAAGGCGAAAATACAATATTTAGTCAAGTAACTGTCGAACTCACAGAATGAAACTGAAAGCAATGCCATTTTTCAGCAAGACCGTATACTCGTAGCATCGTCAGTCCACCGCTCATGGCAAAGGCAGTGAAATTGACAAGAAGAGCGGGGTAGTAGTTGCGCTAAGAAGGATAGCACGCTTTTCTGTACCTCTCTTTGTTTTAACTTTCTGAGCGTGTTTTTAATCCAAACATATCATATCTATATGTTTTTGGAATCAGGAACCGACAAGGAATAAGATGAAAGTGTTTTTAAATTGATTTGGACAATTTAATTTTGATAATAATTTTTATATATTTAATTTTCAGAGCTTGTTTTTAATCCGAATATAACATATTTATATGTTTTTGGAATAAGCAAATGATGGAGAATAAGATAAACGTAAATTTGGATCGTTTTATAAATTTTTATTTTTTTTTACAATTTTCAGATTTTTAATGACCAAAGTCATTAATTAATTTTTAAGCCACCAAGCTGATATGCAATACCGAAGTCCGGGCTTTGTCGAAGATTACTTGACCAAAATTTCAACCAATTTGGTTGAAAAATGAGGGCGTGACAGTGCCGCCTCAACTTTCACGAAAAGCCGGATATGACGTCATCAAAGACATTTATCAAAAAAAAAAAAAAACGTTCGGGGATTTCATACCCAGGAACTCTCATGTCAAATTTCATAAAGATCGGTCCAGTAGTTTAGTCTGAATCGCTCTACACACACACACACACACACACACACACACACACACACACACACACACACACACACACACACACACACACACACACACACGCACATACACCACGACCCTCGTTTCGATTCCCCCTCGATGTTAAAATATTTAGTCAAAACTTGACTAAATATAAAAAAGGACTTGAAATAAAGATAAAGGAGAGCGATGCTTACATAGCTAGTCAGAAAGAAAAAGGGGGGAAAGTGAGAGACTCAGACTCAGACTCAGACTCAGAACTTTATTACAAAAGGATAAAGGTTTTAGGCAAAGCCTATTCTTCCAACCTGTCCTTTATACAACACATAAAGACAGACGAACATAACAAATAAAAATTCAATCATATAAGATATAGAAATACATTGTATGTATTGCAATACTATGTGCAGTTACGGAATTGTATAAAGAGAACTCAAAAATTACAAAATTACATTGACATAGTTAAGCCTTTCATTTTGAGAATTAAGTTGCTCAGATAAGCTACACATCCGTTAACACTAGTACAAAATGTTCAACAAAATAACAATCGAACAAGACATTTCATTCACGAATGATGTGTGAACGGGACTGTCTCTTAAACAATTTCACTGAAGTTGCATTTCTTATCTGTTGGGGGAAGGAGTTCCAGAGAAAAGCTTCCGAGAAGGCTAGGCTCGATTTGTAGAGGTCTATGCGAGGTATAGGAGGGATGATTTTTTGGGACCCATATCTTTGTGTGGCATGTTTGAAATGTGATTGCAAATATTTAGGACAGTCGTCATTTAGAATTTTATACATGAACACAGCCTTGTTTAACGTCAACTGATCTTTCAAGGGGAGGAAATTTAGGAGCTTTAGTTTTTCATCCGTGGACCTATTCAAATCATGCAGAATAAGTTTTGCAGCTCGGCGATGCAGGGAATTGAGTCTTTTTAAATGAACATCACTGCAGTTATCCCAAAGTGTCGAAGCGAAGTTTATATGAGGCATTATGTGGGCGTAATAGAACATTTTGAGTGCTTCAGAATCGGCGTAATGCCTTAATTTTGATAACAGGTACAAATTCTTTGATACTACTTTGCAAATATTACTCAAATGAGTTTGCCATTTCAACTCTTGATCAATGGTAACACCTAATAGTCTATGTTCCTTAACTTGCTGCACTTGAGTTGAACCAACTGACAGTTGTAATAGTAAAGGACTTAACTGGTGTTTTTGTCTCGTGGTTATCACCATACTCTTTGTTTTAATCGGATGAATGATCATTGCATTAGAAACGCACCACTCAGTGATTTCATCCACACTTGTTTGAAGAGAAGAGTTGACGGATTCCAAAGATTATTGACTGGTGTGAACAGAAGAGTCATCCGCGAAGAACTCACATCTAACTTTTTTCATCGGACACATGAAGGGGTAAGTCATTTATATAAATACAGAACAAGATAGGTCCTAATACAGACCCTTGAGGGACACCACTCCTGACAAACTCGTTTGACGAAGTTTTACAGTTAATGGATACATACTGTTTCCGTTTTGAAAGATACGATTAAAAAAGGCACAGGCGGAGTCGTCTTTTAAATAGCACTTTAGTTTTGTCAGTAGAAGTGAGTGATCTACTAGGTCAAAGGCTTTCTTAAAGTCCAGAAACAACGCTCCCGTTATTTCTGCTTTGTTTATTGCTGACAGC
The DNA here is from genome assembly GCF_037325665.1 of Littorina saxatilis. Classification (NCBI taxonomy): domain Eukaryota; kingdom Metazoa; phylum Mollusca; class Gastropoda; order Littorinimorpha; family Littorinidae; genus Littorina; species Littorina saxatilis. Next base: position 58,823,784 of record NC_090253.1, on the reverse strand, counting down.
CAAGTCTCGCACAAAGAGCTTAAGGCGGTGTGGCAGGAATGCTTGGAGCGGAATCCAGACTGAAAAGAATGAAACAGATTCATTTGTTCCATATATGCCAGTAGGTGTTTTTGTATGTGCTTTTCTAAGGGTTTAGATAGAACAGGTAAGAGGGAAATAGGTCTAAAGTTGTTTGGGTCTGTAAGATCCTTAGTTTTTGGAAGTGGTAATACCTTTGCACACTTTAAAATAGAAGGGAACACATTTTGTTGTATGCTTAGGTTATAAACATAAGTTAGGGAATCGACAATGTAAGGTAAAGCAAGTTTTAGAAACTTGACTGGAATCTTGTCTGGACCCATTGACTTCTTATTCGCCATTTGTTCTACCAGTTTTCCTACCTCGTGCACTGAGATTGGAGGAATAGAAAATGTGTCAGTTTGAGTCAACTTTTGTTCACAGAATGTTTTTAATTTTTCAAGACAATCATCCGTATCAAGGGAATCATTTTGCTTGAGACAAGATTTTAGGTTGTCTGCTAGCGAAATGAAGTGTTTGTTGAAGTCATTTGGAGATATTTGTGAATGAGAATTGGTTGATCCCTTCCTAGATTTATCAAGAATTTCATTCACTGCTCGCCAGATTGTAGCTGTATCCTTTTTTCCAGAAATTAGTTTATTAAAATATTCAGTCTTTGCTTGTCTCACTGTGTCCAACACTTTATTTTTTTGTAGTTTATATTCTGTTTTCATGTTGCGCTCTTTGAAATGATCACGCATCGCCATAGCCTCGATAATGTCTGAGGTTAACCAAGGGGGGAGCTGGGGATGTTTCACTCTATGCTGACGTAGTGGTGCGTGTTTATCAATTATAGAGCACAAAATATCGTGAAAAATCTTGCAGGCGCTCTCTGCGTCACTACAATTGAATACGCTATAAAATGAGGCTTGGTTAAGGTCAAAGAAGAAGGCAGATTCAACAAAATACTTGAAACTTCTGTATTCGATTGTTGTGTGGCCTTTATGACATGATTTTGGCAATATAAGCGAAATCGAGCAAAACACAGAATGATGGTCACTAAAACTGGAATGCACTACTTGCGCATTTGCAACGATATTCTTATTATCAGTATAAATATGATCAATCAGGGTTGATGAAGTATTTGTTTCTCTTGTAGGGGTTTTTACCAGCTGATGAAGACCAAACAGAGCTGTGGTTGAGCACCATGTTGTTTGAGGCCTGAGTAGGTTAATGTTAAAATCGCCAAGCAATACAACATTCTCGTCACGAGCCTTCACTCTGTCCATCATAGAAACAAAATCATCAATCCACCTTGACGTTTCAGCAGGGTTGCGATACACATAGCCAATAAGCAAGGGAGAGGATTTGTCATGCTTCAGTTCTAACCACATACATTCAACATTTTCATCTTCAAGATCAGTTCTACGTTTGACAATCCCAGCAATGGACTGATGAACATAAAGAGCGATGCCTGTTTGGCCTACTCGTGCATTGTCCCGTCGCAAAACCGAATAATGCGGAATGTTAACAAGGCTGTCTGAGATACGCGAATCTAGACGCGTTTCACTTACACCGAAGAGCTGTACCAGAGAGAGAAAGGGAGAAGGGAAAAAGAATGAGGGAGAAAGAGAGAGAGGGGGGGGGGGGGTGGCTGAATGAGTGAGTGTGTTGGTTAGGTGTACAAGTTAAAGCGTAAAGTTAAATTAGAGCTTTAAAGTAGGTACGGAGGGAAAGGAAAAAATGGTGGAGGGAGGGGGGGGAGTATGGGTTTGTTGGTTACCTGTAAACATTAAAATATAAAGTTCAATTCGGGCTTTAAATCAAGCTAAAGGAGGGACTTGCAAAGAGAGTAATGGGGTACAGGCACATTGAGAGAAAGGAAGGAAAAGGTTGGTTGACTGAGGGAACGCGTGTGTTGGCCTGCAAGAAGGGTTCTTCTTCTTCTTCTTGTCGTTCGCTGTTAGATCGTCAGTCCGGACTGCAGGGCGAAACGTGCTGTCCTCTCCAAGTCCTCTTTGGGGCCGTATAGCTTCTTTTGTAGCGCTGTCTCCTCTGGCCAGATGGTGTCCCCCAGAGCACTGTGGTTTGGACATGCCTGCAGGATGTGCTCTGCTGTCTGATTCTTGTCACACGGACATAGGGGGGGGGGGGGGGGGGGGAACTAGCTTCAGCGTTGTGGCCATATGATGGTTTAGTCTGTTATGTCCAGTGCGGAGTCTGAGTAGGACGACTTGTTCTTCACGTTGGAGCAGAGGTAGTCATCTTTCTCCGCTCTGGTTTTCCTCTTGTTTTTGATGATTGTCTTTTTTTCCTTGTACTGCAGCTGGGACGTGAACTGCTCCTTTGAGGTTCTAAGTAGACCAAAAGTAAGTGCATTCCCTTAGCTTAGCTTGTTGTGTGGTCACAAATGTCTGTATCGCATATACATGCCACCCTGTATTTCTTTAATAAAATCTTGTTTAAACCAAGTGCATTCTCTGAAGGTGCACTTCATGTAGGCGTGTGTCCTGTAGACAGGGAATGCATCCGGGTGCATTTCCTGTAACGTTTTGCCCATCTCGCTGAAAGTCACGTGATGCATGGCCACATCGGTAACATTTGATATCTTCCTATCGTTTTCTTTGGTTTAAACAATATTTTATTCATAAACACACACATAATAATATAACAACATGTTTACAAAGGAGTACAACAAGTTTAAAACTTATGGTAAGTGCTCACATAATCATACCTGAATTTCATGGCGCGTAATGACCAACGCAACAATTTTTTTGAGAAAAAAAGAAAAGATTAGGAAAACTTTGTTTCCATTATCGAACACAATCTGTGTCAATAAAACAAGTCGCGTAAGGCGAAATAACAACATTTCGTCAACCTGTGGAACTCACAGATTGAAACTGAACGCACTGCTTTTTTCACCAAGACCACATACTCGTATACGTAGTTTCGTCAGTCCACCGCTCGTGGCAAAGGCAATGAAATCGACAAGCCATGCAGAATAGTGCGGTAGTGGTCGCGCTGAGCAGGATAACACGCTTATCTGTATGTCTATTCTTTTTAGCTTACTGAGTTTGTTTTTAATCCAAACATATCATATCTATATGTTTTTGGAATCAGGGACCAACAAGGAATAAGATGACATTGTTTTTAAATCGATTTCGGAAAATTAATTGTAATCATCATTTTCATATTTTTAATTTTCAGAGCTTGTTTGTAATCCAAATATAACATATGTATATGTTTGTGGAATCAGAAAATGACGAAGAATAAGATGAAATTGTTTTTGGATCGTTTAATAACAAAATTATTTTAATTACAAGTTTCCGATTTGTAATGACCAAACTCATTCATTAGTTTTTAGGCCACCAAGCTGAAATGCAATACCACAGTTTGGCCTTTGTCGAAGATTGCTTTGCCAAAATTTCAATCAATTTGATTGAAAAATGAGGGTGTGACAGTGCCGCCTCAACTTTTACAAAAATCCGGATATGACGTCATCAAAGGTATTTATCGAAAAAATGGAAAAAAACCGTCCGGGGATATCATTCCCAGGAACTCTCATGTCAAATTTCATAAAGATCGGTCCAGTAGTTTAGTCTGAATCGCTCTACACACACACGCGCACACACACACACACACACACACACACACACACACACACACACACACACACACACACACACACACACACACACACACATACACCACGACCCTTGTCTCGATTCCCCCTCTATGTTAAAACATTTAGTCAAAACTTGACTAAATGTAAAAACGAAAACAAGTCGCGTAAGGCGAAATTACTACATTTAGTCAAGCTGTGGAACTCACAGAATCAAACTGAACGCACTGCATTTTTTCACAATGACCGTAGACCGCCGCTAGTGCAAAAGGCAGTGAAAGTGACGAGCCTGTTTAGCGCGGTAACGGTTGCGCTGTGCTGCATATAGCACGCTTTACTGTACCTCTCTTCGTTTTAACTTTCTGAGCGTGTTTTTAATCCAAACATATCATATCTATATGTTTTTAGAATCAGGAACCGACAAGGAATAAGATGAAATTTTCCTTTAATCATAATTTTTATATTTTTAATTTCAGAGCTTGTTTTTAATCCGATTATAACATATTTATATAATAAAATAAAAGTAATTTTGGATCGTTTTATAAAAAAAAAATGTAATTACAATTTTCACATTTTTAATGACCAAAGTCATCAATTAATTTTTAAGCCTCCATGCTGAATTGCAATACCGAAGTCCGGCCTTCGTCTAAGATTGCTTGGTAAATTTGATTGGAAAATGAAGGTGTGACCGTGCCGCCTCAACTTTTACAAAAAGCCGGATATGACGTCATAAAAGACATTTATCGACAAAATCAAAAAAAGTCTGGGGATATCATACCCAGGAACTCTCATGTAAAATTTCATAAAGATCGGTCCAGTAGTTTACTCTGAATCGCTCTACACACACACACGCACAGACACACACACACACACACACACACACACACACACACACACACACACACACACACACACACACACACACACATACACCACGACCCTCGTCTCGATTCCCCCTCTATGTTAAAACATTTAGTCAAAACTTGACTAAATGTAAAAAACGAGAACGAAAAACACCAACAAAATATCAAGAAGTAGATGGGCCCCAAGTAATATATCTAAAGAGAACAGATTCGATTCAGTGTTGCAATTTTGATTGAAGAAATGAGAAAATCCATCCTCCTGTCGAACTCCATTTTGGATGTCGACTTCTATTATGGGGACAACGCGGATCGAGTTACGCGCTTGGCACAAGATTGTGCGCTGTAGTAGTTTCCAATAGGAAATGCAACCGGGTGCAATCCCTGTGTATAGAAAAAACGCAAACAGTTTGTTCACCTACAGGGAATGCACCCACTTTTGGTCGACTTGGACCCCTCGTGCGTCAGTAATCTATAGCTATCCAGCTTTACGGCGAAGTGCGACCAAGTATGACGGCTATAACTCGTTTTGAAAAATATCGGGCGGCGTGACGTTCGCTTTCATTGTTTTAAGATCACATTTATTCAGCTTTTATACCAATAAACTCTGTTAATTTCCCTCCATTTTAAGACTCCCACCTCCTGTTTTAAGATCACATTTATTCAGCTTGTATACCAATAAACTCTGTTAATTTCCCTCCATTTTAAGACTCCCACCCCCTGTTTTAAGATCACATTTATTCAGCTTGTATACCAATAAACTCTGTTCCTCCATTTTAAGACTCCCACCTCCTGTTTTAAGATCACATTTATTCAGCTTGTATACCAATAAACTCTGTTAATTTCCCTCCATTTTAAGACTCCCACCTCCTTCTCGTTTAAGATCACATTTATTCAGCTTTTATACCAATAAACTTCTTCTTCTTCTTCTTCGTACGACGGTTGTGTCAGACTCGGAATCTGCAGGATGCCATGAACATGGACGTTCTTTCCAGGTCCTCCAGTGCTCCCCACATTTTGGTCCTATACCAATAAACTCTGTTAATTTCCCTCCATTTTAAGACTTCCACCTCTTTAAGACCTGATATTTTTCTCTGACTTAAAGGTCTCAAAGGGGGTTTCATTGTAACTGACTTACATATATGTATATGCGTGAACCAACAGTGGGGGCAAAAAAGACAAAAGGGGAGAAGAAAAGCAGACGACACGCTGAGATAGAGCAACCCGATCCTGAAGTCATTTTGTGGCAGTGTCCCATCGCTGCGGGAAATCTGTCTCATCCTTTTGTCCCATTGTCCGGGATCATTGACCGTGAACGCCTCTAGAGCTAGACCGCTGCGCGTGAGATTATTGTCGCTGACTTAAAACTCGATAAAACTCCACATTGGGGACACGCCTGTATGTCACTGTGGCATCGCAGACATGACAGGGGAACACCTCCTCCAACACTGTCCAATCCACCAGAAACTACGAGCAGAAACATGGCCTGCGGACACACCAGTTCAGGAGAAGATCTTCGGCACCCTGCGGAGTCTTCGCTGTACTGCAGACTTCATCAGAAGTTCCGGAGTCCCTGCCTGAGCGATCGAGAAGAAGAAGAAGAAACCCGATAGAGTTCAACGAAAAGCAAGACACAGTTTGGTTTAAGCGTGTTTTATTCTGTTTCATATGCACTTTCTTTCTTTCTTTATTTGGTGTTTAACGTCGTTTTCAACCACAAAGGTTATATCGCGACGAGGGAAAGGGGGGAGATGGGATAGGAGAAAGGGGGGAGATGGGATAGAGCCACTTGTTAAGTGTTTCTTGTTCACAAAAGCACTAATCAAAAAATTGCTCCAGGGGCTTGCAACGTAGTACAATATATGACCTTACTGGGAGAATGCAAGTTTCCAGTACAAAGGACTAAACATTTCTTACATACTGCTTGACTAAAATCTTTACAAACATTGACTATATTCTATACAAGAACCACTTAACAAGGGTAATAAGTGAAGAATTTTATGGGTGAGAAAAGGAAAGTAAAAGGACTTTGGGGAGGCAGAAATAGAGAAGAAACAAGAAAAAGATCCTAATTAAGTTCACGGCATCGAGAGTGATGCGACCTTCTCTCAGAAGTTAGTAGAGAAGGCTCCCCCATCCACCACCCGGGGGACGCGCCTCAACGCCAATTAGGGGGCGCGAGGTTTCATACGCACAATCGTTTAACAAAAACAACATAGTTATAGAACGATAACAAGCAGACTGCTTATGAACACGTTCTACAAATTATAAACAATACATAGTTTTGGCATAGTTTCAGTTACATACTTTTGTAAGCGATCATGTAAACCAATGCAGATCTGTCCAAAGGCTTGCACGTGACAAGGTAGCTTCTCTCAACTAGGACGAATATCAAAATATTCATGTTGGTGCTAAACGCTGTTGTTTATAATCGCGAATCATAAATACATGCAGACAGTCATTTGTTTGCAAGCATCATTTACACTCAATGTTCTGTAGACAAGTGGTAATATCATAATGCAAATAGCGAAAAAAATCACATTAACAAATACTTGCAATGATAGAAGTAACTTGGTGGCCTTCACTGATGCATACACAAGATTCAGCGCAACGCCCGATGAATTGAAAAGAACCATAACTTTCACCATCACTACCCCCTTCCCCTTCCGCTACCCCTCCCCCCTTCCTCCTCCTCGCCAATACACTTCAATTTTGTGTAAGTTCATTCAAATATATGTATGCCGCATTAAAGAAAATACCGCTCAGTAAAGCTTCGCCGCTCTAAGAGCACGAATAGAAAAAGAGCTTATGATTTGACAGTGTTCGTATCAATAAAATAGCAATAAATGTTAATGCTTGGTTTACTCGTAAAGACTCAAAGGGGTTGGTTCAATTCAATGACGGAATTCCGCGAGGCAGAACCATAATTTTAGGAACGAAAAAAGGACACTGAACTTTCTTAATGGTGATACCATGCAGCATATTCATGTGAGTCTTTACATGAAAGTGAAGTAGCACTTGAGGTTATTGCTATCTGTGGTAGTACTCAGGTGCTTCTAAAGTGTTGTCCTAGAAGAGACCTACAAAACCTTGTGGTTGTACATATAGTATACCTTTTGTGCCAGTTGTTCGTTTCGGTTTAACTTTAACCGTTATTCTCGCGTGTATATCTATGTCTATCTGTTGTCGTTCTGTCGGGGTTTTTGTCCGTCCGTTAATCTGTCCGTCTGTCCGTCTGTCTGTCTGTGACAACTGCCCCCAAACAACTGCCCCCCGAACAACTGCCCCGTTCCCTCTCTTACAATTGTCAACAAACATCAACGCATGTACGAACCGTCAGTGTGTACTTCTGTCTGTTCGTTTGTATCGCTATATGTACATGAACCTCTATCTGCCTGTCTTTCTTTCTTTATTTGGTGTTTAACGTCGTTTTCAACCACGAAGGTTACGCGACGAGGAAAAGGGGGGAGATGGGATAGGGGAAAGGGGGGAGATGGGATAGGGGAAAGGGGGGAGATGGGATAGAGGAAAGGGGGGAGATGGGATAGGGGAAAGGGGGGAGATGGGATAGAGGAAAGGGGGGAGATGGGATAGAGGAAAGGGGGGAGATGGGATAGGGGAAAGGGGTGAGATGGGATAGAGGAAAGGGGGGAGATGGGATAGAGGAAAGGGGGGAGATGGGATAGGGGAAAGGGGGGAGATGGGATAGGGGAAAGGGGGGAGATGGGATAGGGGAAAGGGGGGAGATGGGATAGGGGAAAGGGGGGAGATGGGATAGGGGAAAGGGGGGAGATGGGATAGGGGAAAGGGGGGAGATGGGATAGGGGAAAGGGGGGAGATGGGATAGGGGAAAGGGGGGAGATGGGATAGGGGAAAGGGGGGAGATGGGATAGGGGAAAGGGGGGAGATGGGATAGGGGAAAGGGGGGAGATGGGATAGGGGAAAGGGGGGAGATGGGATAGGGGAAAGGGGGGAGATGGGATAGGGGAAAGGGGGGAGATGCCCGATAGAGCCACTTGTTAATTGTTTCTTGTTCACAAAAGCACTAATCAAACAAGTCGCGTAAGGCGAAAATACAATATTTAGTCAAGTAGCTGTCGAACTCACAGAATGAAACTGAACGCAATGCAACGCAGCAAGACCGTATACTCGTGGTCCACCGCTCACGGCATAGGCAGTGAAATTGACAAGAAGAGCGCGCGAGCGGGGTAGTGGTTACGCTATGCTGCATAGCACGCTTTTCTGTACCTCTCTTCGTTTTAACTTTCTGAGCGTGTTTTTAATCCAAACATATCATATCTATATATTTTTGGAATCAGGAACCGACAAGGAATAAGATGAAAGTGTTTTTAAATTGATTTCGAAAAAAAATTTTGATAATAATTTTTATATATTTAATTTTCAGAGCTTGTTTTTAATCCGAATATAACATATTTATATGATTTTGGAATCAGCAAATGATGGAGAATAAGATAAACGTAAATTTGGATCGTTTTATAAATGTTTATTTTTTTTTTACAATTTTCCGATTTTTAATGACCAAAGTCATTAATCAATTTTTAAGCCACTAAGCTGAAATGCAATACCAAACCCCGGGCTTCGTCGAAGATTACTTGACTAAAATTTCAACCAATTTGGTTGAAAAATGAGGGCGTGACAGTGCCGCCTCAACTTTCACGAAAAGCCGGATATGACGTCATCAAAGACATTTATCAAAAAAATGAAAAAAACGTATGGGGATATCAATCCCAGGAACTCTCATGTCAAATTTCATAAAGATCGGTCCAGTAGTTTGGTCTGAATCGCTCTACACGCACGCACACACACACACACACACATACACACACACATACACACACACACACACACATACACCACGACCCTCGTTTCGATTCCCCCTCGATGTTAAAATATTTAGTCAAAACTTGACTAAATATAAAAATTGCTCCAGGGGCTTGCAACGTAGTACAATATATTACCTTACTGGGAGAATGCAAGTTTCCAGCACAAAGGACTATACATTTCTTACATACTGCTTGACTAAAATCTTTACAAACATTGACTATATTCTATACAAGAACCACTTAACAAGGGTAATAAGTGAAGAATTTTATGGGTGAGAAAAGGAATGTAAAAGGACTTTGGGGAGGCAGAAATAAAGAAACAAGAAAAAGATCCTAATTAGGTTCACGGCATCGAGAGTGATGCGACCTTCTCTCAGAAGTTAGTAGAGAAGGCTCCCCCATCCACCACCCGGGGGACGCGCCTCAACGCCAATTAGGGGGCGCGAGGTCTGCCTGTGTGTCTGACTGTGACTACCTCTGTGGGTACCTCTGTCTGTACGTTTGTATCGCTATATGTTGGCTACATGAACCTCTATCTGCCTGTCTGTTTGTGTCAGTCATTTTGACCCCAAGAGAGAGACAGAGAGAGAGACAGAGACAGAGACAGAGACAGACAGAGACAGAGAGACAGAGACAGAGACAGAGACAGAGACAGAGAGACAGAGACAGAGACAGAGGCAGAAACAGAGACAGAGACAGAGACAGAGACAGAGAGACAGAGACAGACAGAGACGGAGACAGAGACATAGACAGACAGAGACAGATACAGACAGAGCAAGAGACAGAGACAGATACAGAGACAGAGACAGAGACAGAGAGAGAGAGAGAGAGAGAGAGAGACAGACAGACAGAGAGGGACGAACAAACACACAGAGATAGACACAGGCAGACACAGAGAAAAATACAAAGAGAGAGAGACAGACAGACAGACAGACAGACAGACAGACAGGCTGAAAACGAGTTAGAGAGAGAGAGAAACGCGAGAGAGACAGAGAGAGACAGACAGACAGACAGATAGAAAGAGAGACAGAAAAGGAGTGAAACAGAGAGAGACAGAGACAGAAAGAGGGACGGACGGACGGAGAGAGAGAGGGGGGGGGGGGGGGGAGGGACGGAGAGAGAGACAGAGACAGAAAGAGGGACGGACGGACGGAGAGAGAGGGGGGGGAGGGACGGAGAGAGAGAGACAGATACACACAGATAGAAAGGGAGACAGAGAAGGAGAGAAACAGAGAGAGAGAGAAAGAGAGAGAGGAGGAGAGAGGCCAATACCACTTGTGAGTTAATCAACAGTTGATTAGCATAAAGAGGGCGTTTAGATTTATTTGTATATAATTAAAAGAAGACGAATACCCTTCCTCTCTTATTTCCTTCAAAGACAGACGATACTTGAAGAATATGTAACTTGCGCTCTCCCTCCTCTTTTGAGTGTTGACTTAGGGGGCTTCAAACAGCGCGCAAGCGACTCACACTGGTGCATTGTGGGATTGAAAAATACGAAAGTGCTGAGAAAATATTTGCACACGGGTGCGTGTGTTATCTAATATCTCTGGTACATTGGAACTCGCCGTTTAGTTGTTAGACTGCAATTAATCTTGTTGGTTGTCGAACTGAACACAAATGTCGTGCATGTCGTCTAACGGAACGAGATAATTAATTCTACGCGTGCGTGTGACTGAACAGAACTGTGAAGAAAGGAACGTCTTTTTTTCTTGTCTTTTTTTCCCGTTGATTTTGATATTAAAGGGGCCTTGAATTTGATCTAGTTTGAGATGTTAAGTCCTCACAATTTTAAATCTTTGAGCGAGTACTTTAAAGTATAGAAGTAACCACAGTGCATGCATTTTCACTCGGATTTTCAATCTTGTTTTGTTTTTGTTCAATAGAGCTGGAAATGAGGATATGGGAAGCCGAGAACATCCCAGAATTTAATTTTCTTTTGCATATGATTACGTTAATTGAATTAAGATTGTATTTAACTTGACATTCAAGTTCGGACCAGCAATGCAATGATGCACATGTTTTTGTTCAGCTGTTACTGACATGTGGGTCAAGAAGAACACAAAAAACCTCCCAGAATGTAGCATTTATGCATTGGATTGCATTGGTCAAGTTCAGTGTGCGGTTCATTTGCTAATACTGTATGGGCTGTGTGTGTCGAAAGGTACGTTGCTGTATCCTGCAAGTTGACGAAAAGTCTTCGTAAAAGAAAAACAAGTCGCGTAAGGCGAAATCACAACATTTAGTCAAGCTGTCGAACTCACAGAATGAAACTGAACGCACTGCTTTTTTCACCAAGACCACATACTCGTAGTTTCGTCAGTCCACCGCTCGTGGCAAAGGCAGTGACATCGACAAGCTATGCAGAATAGTGCGGTAGTTGTCGCGCTGAGCAGGATAACACGCTTTTCTGTATGTCTATTCTTTTTAGCTTACTGAGTTTGTTTTTAATCCAAACATATCATATCTATATGGTTTTGGAATCAGGAACCGACAAGGAATAAGATGAAATTGTTTTTAATCGATTTCGGAAAATTAATTTTAATCATAATTTTCATATTTTTAATTTTCAGAGCTTGTTTGTAATCCAAATATAACATATGGATATGTTTTTTGGAATCAGCAAATGACAACAAATAAGATGAAATTATGTTTGGATCGTTTGATAAAAACATTACTTTAATTACAAGTTTCCAATTTTTAATGACCAAATTCATCCATTAGTTTTTAGGCCACCAAGCTAAAATGCAATACCAAAGTCCGGCCTTCGTCGAAGATTGCTTTGCCAAAATTTCAATCAATTTGATTGAAAAATGAGGGTTTGACAGTGCCGCCTCAACTTTTACAAAAAGCCGGATATGACGTCATCAAAAGTATTTATCGAAAAAATGAGAAAAAAAAATCCGGGGATATCATTCCCAGGAACTCTCATGTCAAATGTCATAAAGATCGGTCCAGTAGTCCAGATTAGTCTAAATCGCTCTACACACACACAGAGACACACACACACACACACACGCACATACACCACGACCCTCGTCTCGATTCCCCACTGTACGTTAAAACATTTAGTCAAAACTTGACTAAATGTAAACAGAAAAAACCACTGATATATAACAAATTTGTTAGTACAGCGTTCCCACTAGACGTTGGTTGGTTGGTTGTTTGTTTTGTATCGCCCCTACAAGCTATACGGCTATCCGGGACCGAAGCAAGTTCGCACTTAGGGTACACAAATCACACCCCTCTCAATGTCTAAAAAAAAATGTAAACCATTCATTTTGTTCAAAAGAGTTTTCTAACGAGGAATACGTTTTTTTTCTCTCGTCACACCAGATCTGCTTACAGTCAAGTTTATAGCGTTTCTCCTGAGGAGGAACAAAAACACCTGCTGTAATGAGAAACAGTCTTCTTTCTTCTCCCCGTAACAGATCGGCTTATCGTCGGGATTGTTAACACCCGTTTTACGCCCCACCGCACATTAAGAGGGATTAGCCAACGTGTGGCCAAGACCTAGAATCCTTGGCGAACAATTAAACCTCACAACTGTGGCAAGCGATACTGTAGAAGGAAGTGATATGCTGTCACAGGCTAGCTTTCTCAGTGCTATCAAAGAAACTACAATGGGAAGAACCTTTTGTACAGTGTTTGGTGCTATACGCGAGCGCTCAAAGACGCACCCAGGCAGAGATGTATGGAAAGCCGTTTGGCTCATAACCATTACACGTGTAAAAAAATGATTAGTACACGTGTAATAAATAATTAATACACGTGTAATTAATTATTAATACACGTGTAATAAAAATGTCATACACGTGTACGAAATGATTAAATACACGCGTAATGAACATTTCTTACACGTGCATGAAATATTTATTACACCGTCACGTGTATTTAATCATTTCTTACACGTGTATGAAATATTTATTACACGTGTATTTAATCATTATGCTATTCCATAGCATCAGAAAAAAGATAAATTGCACGGGCAATAAGAAATAAATACACGTGTATTAATAATTTATTACACGTGTA